>NW_026705989.1:0-346554 GCF_029867415.1 Vicia villosa | reverse complement strand
AATAGAAAACCTCTCAACAAACAATTTTTGAACAGAAAATAGAAAACCCTTTCAACAAACTATTTTACCCAATCCTTTATAAACACAACTACCCATATCCCCAATACACTAAAAGGCTACATTTCGCTGTTGTTTATAAAATTTAAACTAACTCTCTCTATTTATATTATTACTCAAATTGTGTTTTCTTCCTACTATCCAATATGGGACTTGGATGAATATACTATTTAACCCAACAAGTACAAATTCTCCCGCAATCCAAAGCTACTAGATTATTTTAGAAAGGTTATATAACTAATCCATTCTAATTTATATATTTGTTATGTATTAATATAACTTATCATCTTAGATAATAATATATTTACATTTTTGAGGTTATTCTTAAATTGGAAGATTTTGGATATATATACCTGAGACGTAGTTTTATATGTTTAATTTTTATTTTTTTTAAAACCTGCAGGTAATGTTTACTACGGCCCCGTTAGAGATTCAGAACTCGAACCTCGGACGCTGGCTATGGAAAAATTAGCATAATAGGATAGAAAGGAAGACATAACAAAAATATAGTGGTACATTCTAGTGGCCGTTAGAGATTCAGAACTCGGACCTCGGACGCTGGCTATGGAAAAATTAGCAGAATAGGATAGAAAGGAAGACATAATAAATATAATGGTACATTCCTAGTGGGCGTTGTGAGGGTTTTTTCTCGATTGTTGCTTATGATGCAAATTACTTTAAAATTCTTTATTAAATTATCACTTTTGAAAAGTTGACTTTTGTCTACAAGTCAACCATGGAAGGTTGATTTATTAAATTATCAGTTTTGAAAAGTTGACTTTTGTCTACAAGTCAACCATGAAAGGTTGATATATTAAAGAATTGATAGTCTATTCCTGCAAACAATTTGGCTTTCTAATTTAATATTTAGTTGAAATATAATAAACATACCCTCTCTCTCAATTTCAACCTGAACGGAAAATTTGCAAACTCTCTCTCAGTTGCAACTTTTGAACGCCAAAATTGTAAACCCTCGCTAAATAGCAATTTTTGGACGGAAAAACAGCATACCCTCTCAACAAACAATTTTTGAACGTAAAAACAGAAAAACCTCTCAACAAACTATTTTTGAACGGAAAAATAGAAAAACCTCTCAACAAACTAATTTTGAATGGAAAAATAGAAAAACCTCTCAACAAACTCTTTTAACCTCACCTTTAGAAACACGACTACCTAAATCCCCAATACACTCTTTTAACCTCGCCTTTAGAAACACGACTACCTAAATCCCCAATACACTCAATTCTAATTTAAATAAAACTTAAACTAAGTATCTCTATTTATATTATTACTCCAATTCTATTTTCTTTGTATTATCGTATGTGGGACTTGGATGAATATACTATTTAACCCAACACGTATACATTCTCCTGCGATCCAAAGCCCCTAGTTTATTATAGAAAGGTTATATAACTAATCCATTCTAATATATATATTTGTTATTTATTAGTATAACATATCAACTTAGATAATGATATATTTACATTTTCCAGGTTGTTCTTAAAGTGGAAGATTTTGGTTATATACCTGAGACGTATTCAATGAGAACTACTCCATGCACCGGTGATCGCGTGAATCAGCGTGAATCAAGTGGATTGACACTTTAAACAGCTTACAAAAGGTAAAAAATTTAAATTTGGGATGTGTGAGGTACAAAAATGGTGGTGAAATTTGTTTTATGTGTTTAATTTTTGTTCTAACTAATCAAATTCATCAGTCTAATGTTTTTTTTGATAAATTTTAAAACCTGCGGGGTAATGTTTACAGCGGCCCCGTTAGAGATTCAGAACTAGGAACTCGTTGGTGTTATGATGCCATAGTAATTAGTAGTTATAGGAGCCAGAAGATCAGGAAGGAATAAGTTCCGTATTGGACGCTAGCAATGGAAAAATTAGGAGAGTAGGAGTTAGAGATTCAGAACTAGGAACTCGTTGGTGTTATGATGCCATAGTAATTAGTAGTTATAGGAGCCAGAAGATCAGGAAGGAATAAGTTTCGTATTGGACGGTAGCTATGGAAAAATTAGCAGAGTAGGATACAAAGGAAGATCTCTCATCGATGATTCGTTTGTTATCTACAAAATTTCTGTTGCTTATGATGAAAATTACTTTAAAACGGAAAAATTGCAAACTCTCTTTTTTAAAAGAAAAATAAAAAACCCTCTCAACAAACTCTTTTACCCTCACCTTTAGAGACACAACTCCCCAAATCTCAAATACACCCAATTCTAATTTATATAACACTTAAACTAACTATCTCTATTTATATTATTACTCCAATTCTATTTTCTTTCTACTATCCGATGTGAGACTTGGATTTAGAAAGGTTATATAACTAATCCATTCTAATTTATATATTTGTTATGTATTAGTATAACATATCATCTTAGATAATAATATATTTACATTTTCCAGGTTATTCTTAAAGTGGAAGATTTTGGTTATATACCTGAGACGTATATTCAATGAGAACTACTCCATTCACCGGTGATCGCGTCAATCAAGTTGACTGGCACTTTAAACAGCTTACGAAAGGTAAAGATTTAAATTTGTGATGTGTGAGAGACCATGGTGGTGAAACTGGTTTTATGTGTTTAATTTTTATTTTCTTACAAGTCAAATTCATCTAGCTACTGTAATTTTTGATAAATTTTAAAACCTGCAGGGTAATGTTTACTGCAGCCCCGTTAGAGATTCATAACTACTATCTCATTGCCGTTATCATACTATAGTAATTACTTCTTACAGTAGCTTGAAGATCAGGAAGGAATATGTTCCGTATTGGACACTATAAACCTTTAAGTAAATATGGATTAGGTTTTATGTTGTTTCAGAGAATAGACATATGGATAACTTTGATATGTTTGACTTTGCCTATAATTTTTCAGACATGTCAATGGTACCCACCTTTTCCCCATGACTATTTAGATTATAGACATGTCAATGGTACCCACCTTTTCCCCATGACTATTTAGATTATAGCTTTTCCCATGATTATTGTTTTATTTGTAGGATATGAGTAAAGGTAGTAATTTCAACTATAATGTCTAATGTGCTGAAATTTTCAGGAAGGTGTGCTGTCAAGAAAAGCAAACAACTGCTTTATTAATAAGATCAGGGTTAGTATTTTCTCTTAATGGATTGTTTGGCTTTGGCCACAATTTAATTATAATCAACAAAAATATTCCATTTAAAATATAACTAATAATTAAAATTAAACTACAAATGAGTATGACCATCTTTTGTTACTATGATATCAAAAACTAATCATTTTTCTTTGAAGAAATTGCATTCTATGATGGTGACGGGTGATTTGTTTCAAAAAATCCATAGATTATACCATATTAGAAAATAAAATAGTGCTATCCAATTCTTTTATAATCTAAACAGCTTTTACATTCTAATATTCTCTCATACTTGTTGCAACAAATAAGAAAATACAACCTGATATTTGATGATTCGAAACAACATTGGAATGTTGTGAGAAATCAAAAACGAGTAAGCAATTGTTATGCTTTTGCGTGATACATTGTGGCTGAAGCAACTATCACCAAAAAAATATATATAAAATAATTGTTTTATCAATACAAGACATTTATAATCACCTGATCAAAGATGAGGAAGATAAAAAAGGACAATATATTTCGGCGATACTCGAACATATGATGTTATTAGGGTGTATGACTGAAGATTCATGCCCGTATTGTTAGGAAAATAACAAAAAAATAAAATTCTACGAGAAAACTGCAAATCACAGAAAAATTGCAAACACTTTCTCAATTGTAACTTTTTGACCGAAAAACTGCAAACCCTCTCAACAAACTATTTTTGAACCGAAAAATAAAATACTTTTTGAATGGAAAAATAGAAAACCCTATCAATAAACTATTTTTTTGAATGGAAAAATAGAAAACACTCTCAACAAACTATTTTACTCCAACTTTAGAAGCACAACTACCCAAATCCCCAAAACACCCAAAAGACTATATTTGCTGTTGTTTATAAAACTTTAACTAATTATCTCTATTTATATTATTACTCCAATTCTATTTTCTTCCTACTATCCGATGTGGGATTTAGATGAAAATATTATTAAACCCAACACGTATACTTTCTCCTGCGATCCAAAGCCACTGGATTATTTTAAGAAGGTTATATAACTAATCCATTCTAATTTATATATTTGTTATGTATTAGTATAACCTATCATCTTATATAATAATATATTTACATTTTCCAGGTTATTCTTAAAGTGGAAGATTTTGGATATATACCTGAGACATATATTCAATCAGAACTACACCATGCACCGGTGATCGCGTGTATTAAGTGGACAGACGCTTCAAAGAACTACACCATGCACCGGTGATCGCGCGATTAAATGGACTGACACTTCAAACAACTTAAGAAAGGTAAAGATTTATATTTGAGATGTGTGAGAGACCAAAATGGTGGTGAAACTAGTTTAATGTGTTTAATTTTAATTTTCAAACAAATAAAATTCGTCTATCTAATGTATTTTTTGATATATTTTAAAACCTGCAGGGTAATGTTTACTGCAGCCCTGTTAGAGATTCAAAACTCTGACCTTATTGTCGTTATCATGCCATAGTAATTATTATTTACGGGAGCCAGGAGATCAGGAAGGAATAGGTTCCGTATTGGACGCTTGGTATGGAAAAATTAGCCATGGTTAAAAATGGTGTGACGCTGACTATGGTAAAATTAGGTGAATATGATGCAAAGGAAAAATTAGCAGAATATGATACAAAGGAAAAATTAACAGAATATGATACAAAGGAAGATCTGTCATCGATGATTCATTTACTATCTACAAAATTTGTGTTCCACATTAGTGGAGATAATAAATATAGTGCTACACTCCTAGTGGGAGTTGATAAGGGTTTTTTCTCTATTGTTGCTTATGATGCAAATTACTTTAAAATTCTTTATTAAATTATCACGTTTGAAAAGTTGAGTTTTGTCAACAAGTCAAACATGAAAGGTTGACTTATTAAAGAATTGATAGACTATTCCTGCAAACAACTTGTCTTTCTAATTTAGTAATTAGTTGAAATATAATAAATATACCCTCTCTCAATTTTGTCTTTTGAATGGAAAAATTGCAAACTCTCATTCAATAAAAAATGCAAATCCACTCTCAATTGAAATTTTTAGACGAAAATACTACACACCCTCTCAACAAACTATTTTCGAACGGAAAAATAGAAAACCTCTCAACAAACAATTTTTGAACAGAAAATAGAAAACCCTTTCAACAAACTATTTTACCCAATCCTTTATAAACACAACTACCCATATCCCCAATACACTAAAAGGCTACATTTCGCTGTTGTTTATAAAATTTAAACTAACTCTCTCTATTTATATTATTACTCAAATTGTGTTTTCTTCCTACTATCCAATATGGGACTTGGATGAATATACTATTTAACCCAACAAGTACAAATTCTCCCGCAATCCAAAGCTACTAGATTATTTTAGAAAGGTTATATAACTAATCCATTCTAATTTATATATTTGTTATGTATTAATATAACTTATCATCTTAGATAATAATATATTTACATTTTTGAGGTTATTCTTAAATTGGAAGATTTTGGATATATATACCTGAGACGTAGTTTTATATGTTTAATTTTTATTTTTTTTAAAACCTGCAGGTAATGTTTACTACGGCCCCGTTAGAGATTCAGAACTCGAACCTCGGACGCTGGCTATGGAAAAATTAGCATAATAGGATAGAAAGGAAGACATAACAAAAATATAGTGGTACATTCTAGTGGCCGTTAGAGATTCAGAACTCGGACCTCGGACGCTGGCTATGGAAAAATTAGCAGAATAGGATAGAAAGGAAGACATAATAAATATAATGGTACATTCCTAGTGGGCGTTGTGAGGGTTTTTTCTCGATTGTTGCTTATGATGCAAATTACTTTAAAATTCTTTATTAAATTATCACTTTTGAAAAGTTGACTTTTGTCTACAAGTCAACCATGGAAGGTTGATTTATTAAATTATCAGTTTTGAAAAGTTGACTTTTGTCTACAAGTCAACCATGAAAGGTTGATATATTAAAGAATTGATAGTCTATTCCTGCAAACAATTTGGCTTTCTAATTTAATATTTAGTTGAAATATAATAAACATACCCTCTCTCTCAATTTCAACCTGAACGGAAAATTTGCAAACTCTCTCTCAGTTGCAACTTTTGAACGCCAAAATTGTAAACCCTCGCTAAATAGCAATTTTTGGACGGAAAAACAGCATACCCTCTCAACAAACAATTTTTGAACGTAAAAACAGAAAAACCTCTCAACAAACTATTTTTGAACGGAAAAATAGAAAAACCTCTCAACAAACTAATTTTGAATGGAAAAATAGAAAAACCTCTCAACAAACTCTTTTAACCTCACCTTTAGAAACACGACTACCTAAATCCCCAATACACTCTTTTAACCTCGCCTTTAGAAACACGACTACCTAAATCCCCAATACACTCAATTCTAATTTAAATAAAACTTAAACTAAGTATCTCTATTTATATTATTACTCCAATTCTATTTTCTTTGTATTATCGTATGTGGGACTTGGATGAATATACTATTTAACCCAACACGTATACATTCTCCTGCGATCCAAAGCCCCTAGTTTATTATAGAAAGGTTATATAACTAATCCATTCTAATATATATATTTGTTATTTATTAGTATAACATATCAACTTAGATAATGATATATTTACATTTTCCAGGTTGTTCTTAAAGTGGAAGATTTTGGTTATATACCTGAGACGTATTCAATGAGAACTACTCCATGCACCGGTGATCGCGTGAATCAGCGTGAATCAAGTGGATTGACACTTTAAACAGCTTACAAAAGGTAAAAAATTTAAATTTGGGATGTGTGAGGTACAAAAATGGTGGTGAAATTTGTTTTATGTGTTTAATTTTTGTTCTAACTAATCAAATTCATCAGTCTAATGTTTTTTTTGATAAATTTTAAAACCTGCGGGGTAATGTTTACAGCGGCCCCGTTAGAGATTCAGAACTAGGAACTCGTTGGTGTTATGATGCCATAGTAATTAGTAGTTATAGGAGCCAGAAGATCAGGAAGGAATAAGTTCCGTATTGGACGCTAGCAATGGAAAAATTAGGAGAGTAGGAGTTAGAGATTCAGAACTAGGAACTCGTTGGTGTTATGATGCCATAGTAATTAGTAGTTATAGGAGCCAGAAGATCAGGAAGGAATAAGTTTCGTATTGGACGGTAGCTATGGAAAAATTAGCAGAGTAGGATACAAAGGAAGATCTCTCATCGATGATTCGTTTGTTATCTACAAAATTTCTGTTGCTTATGATGAAAATTACTTTAAAACGGAAAAATTGCAAACTCTCTTTTTTAAAAGAAAAATAAAAAACCCTCTCAACAAACTCTTTTACCCTCACCTTTAGAGACACAACTCCCCAAATCTCAAATACACCCAATTCTAATTTATATAACACTTAAACTAACTATCTCTATTTATATTATTACTCCAATTCTATTTTCTTTCTACTATCCGATGTGAGACTTGGATTTAGAAAGGTTATATAACTAATTCATTCTAATTTATATATTTGTTATGTATTAGTATAACATATCATCTTAGATAATAATATATTTACATTTTCCAGGTTATTCTTAAAGTGGAAGATTTTGGTTATATACCTGAGACGTATATTCAATGAGAACTACTCCATTCACCGGTGATCGCGTCAATCAAGTTGACTGGCACTTTAAACAGCTTACGAAAGGTAAAGATTTAAATTTGTGATGTGTGAGAGACCATGGTGGTGAAACTGGTTTTATGTGTTTAATTTTTATTTTCTTACAAGTCAAATTCATCTAGCTACTGTAATTTTTGATAAATTTTAAAACCTGCAGGGTAATGTTTACTGCAGCCCCGTTAGAGATTCATAACTACTATCTCATTGCCGTTATCATACTATAGTAATTACTTCTTACAGTAGCTTGAAGATCAGGAAGGAATATGTTCCGTATTGGACACTATAAACCTTTAAGTAAATATGGATTAGGTTTTATGTTGTTTCAGAGAATAGACATATGGATAACTTTGAAATGTTTGACTTTGCCTATAATTTTTCAGACATGTCAATGGTACCCACCTTTTCCCCATGACTATTTAGATTATAGACATGTCAATGGTACCCACCTTTTCCCATGACTATTTAGATTATAGCTTTTCCCATGATTATTGTTTTATTTGTAGGATATGAGTAAAGGTAGTAATTTCAACTATAATGTCTAATGTGCTGAAATTTTCAGGAAGGTGTGCTGTCAAGAAAAGCAAACAACTGCTTTATTAATAAGATCAGGGTTAGTATTTTCTCTTAATGGATTGTTTGGCTTTGGCCACAATTTAATTATAATCAACAAAAATATTCCATTTAAAATATAACTAATAATTAAAATTAAACTACAAATGAGTATGACCATCTTTTGTTACTATGATATCAAAAACTAATCATTTTTCTTTGAAGAAATTGCATTCTATGATGGTGACGGGTGATTTGTTTCAAAAAATCCATAGATTATACCATATTAGAAAATAAAATAGTGCTATCCAATTCTTTTATAATCTAAACAGCTTTTACATTCTAATATTCTCTCATACTTGTTGCAACAAATAAGAAAATACAACCTGATATTTGATGATTCGAAACAACATTGGAATGTTGTGAGAAATCAAAAACGAGTAAGCAATTGTTATGCTTTTGCGTGATACATTGTGGCTGAAGCAACTATCACCAAAAAAATATATATAAAATAATTGTTTTATCAATACAAGACATTTATAATCACCTGATCAAAGATGAGGAAGATAAAAAAGGACAATATATTTCGGCGATACTCGAACATATGATGTTATTAGGGTGTATGACTGAAGATTCATGCCCGTATTGTTAGGAAAATAACAAAAAAATAAAATTCTACGAGAAAACTGCAAATCACAGAAAAATTGCAAACACTTTCTCAATTGTAACTTTTTGACCGAAAAACTGCAAACCCTCTCAACAAACTATTTTTGAACCGAAAAATAAAATACTTTTTGAATGGAAAAATAGAAAACCCTATCAATAAACTATTTTTTTGAATGGAAAAATAGAAAACACTCTCAACAAACTATTTTACTCCAACTTTAGAAGCACAACTACCCAAATCCCCAAAACACCCAAAAGACTATATTTGTTGTTGTTTATAAAACTTTAACTAATTATCTCTATTTATATTATTACTCCAATTCTATTTTCTTCCTACTATCCGATGTGGGATTTAGATGAAAATATTATTAAACCCAACACGTATACTTTCTCCTGCGATCCAAAGCCACTGGATTATTTTAAGAAGGTTATATAACTAATCCATTCTAATTTATATATTTGTTATGTATTAGTATAACCTATCATCTTATATAATAATATATTTACATTTTCCAGGTTATTCTTAAAGTGGAAGATTTTGGATATATACCTGAGACATATATTCAATCAGAACTACACCATGCACCGGTGATCGCGTGTATTAAGTGGACAGACGCTTCAAAGAACTACACCATGCACCGGTGATCGCGCGATTAAATGGACTGACACTTCAAACAACTTAAGAAAGGTAAAGATTTATATTTGAGATGTGTGAGAGACCAAAATGGTGGTGAAACTAGTTTAATGTGTTTAATTTTAATTTTCAAACAAATAAAATTCGTCTATCTAATGTATTTTTTGATATATTTTAAAACCTGCAGGGTAATGTTTACTGCAGCCCTGTTAGAGATTCAAAACTCTGACCTTATTGTCGTTATCATGCCATAGTAATTATTATTTACGGGAGCCAGGAGATCAGGAAGGAATAGGTTCCGTATTAGACGCTTGGTATGGAAAAATTAGCCATGGTTAAAAATGGTGTGACGCTGACTATGGTAAAATTAGGTGAATATGATGCAAAGGAAAAATTAGCAGAATATGATACAAAGGAAAAATTAACAGAATATGATACAAAGGAAGATCTGTCATCGATGATTCATTTACTATCTACAAAATTTGTGTTCCACATTAGTGGAGATAATAAATATAGTGCTACACTCCTAGTGGGAGTTGATAAGGGTTTTTTCTCTATTGTTGCTTATGATGCAAATTACTTTAAAATTCTTTATTAAATTATCACGTTTGAAAAGTTGAGTTTTGTCAACAAGTCAAACATGAAAGGTTGACTTATTAAAGAATTGATAGACTATTCCTGCAAACAACTTGTCTTTCTAATTTAGTAATTAGTTGAAATATAATAAATATACCCTCTCTCAATTTTGTCTTTTGAATGGAAAAATTGCAAACTCTCATTCAATAAAAAATGCAAATCCACTCTCAATTGAAATTTTTAGACGAAAATACTACACACCCTCTCAACAAACTATTTTCGAACGGAAAAATAGAAAACCTCTCAACAAACAATTTTTGAACAGAAAATAGAAAACCCTTTCAACAAACTATTTTACCCAATCCTTTATAAACACAACTACCCATATCCCCAATACACTAAAAGGCTACATTTCGCTGTTGTTTATAAAATTTAAACTAACTCTCTCTATTTATATTATTACTCAAATTGTGTTTTCTTCCTACTATCCAATATGGGACTTGGATGAATATACTATTTAACCCAACAAGTACAAATTCTCCCGCAATCCAAAGCTACTAGATTATTTTAGAAAGGTTATATAACTAATCCATTCTAATTTATATATTTGTTATGTATTAATATAACTTATCATCTTAGATAATAATATATTTACATTTTTGAGGTTATTCTTAAATTGGAAGATTTTGGATATATATACCTGAGACGTAGTTTTATATGTTTAATTTTTATTTTTTTTAAAACCTGCAGGTAATGTTTACTACGGCCCCGTTAGAGATTCAGAACTCGAACCTCGGACGCTGGCTATGGAAAAATTAGCATAATAGGATAGAAAGGAAGACATAACAAAAATATAGTGGTACATTCTAGTGGCCGTTAGAGATTCAGAACTCGGACCTCGGACGCTGGCTATGGAAAAATTAGCAGAATAGGATAGAAAGGAAGACATAATAAATATAATGGTACATTCCTAGTGGGCGTTGTGAGGGTTTTTTCTCGATTGTTGCTTATGATGCAAATTACTTTAAAATTCTTTATTAAATTATCACTTTTGAAAAGTTGACTTTTGTCTACAAGTCAACCATGGAAGGTTGATTTATTAAATTATCAGTTTTGAAAAGTTGACTTTTGTCTACAAGTCAACCATGAAAGGTTGATATATTAAAGAATTGATAGTCTATTCCTGCAAACAATTTGGCTTTCTAATTTAATATTTAGTTGAAATATAATAAACATACCCTCTCTCTCAATTTCAACCTGAACGGAAAATTTGCAAACTCTCTCTCAGTTGCAACTTTTGAACGCCAAAATTGTAAACCCTCGCTAAATAGCAATTTTTGGACGGAAAAACAGCATACCCTCTCAACAAACAATTTTTGAACGTAAAAACAGAAAAACCTCTCAACAAACTATTTTTGAACGGAAAAATAGAAAAACCTCTCAACAAACTAATTTTGAATGGAAAAATAGAAAAACCTCTCAACAAACTCTTTTAACCTCACCTTTAGAAACACGACTACCTAAATCCCCAATACACTCTTTTAACCTCGCCTTTAGAAACACGACTACCTAAATCCCCAATACACTCAATTCTAATTTAAATAAAACTTAAACTAAGTATCTCTATTTATATTATTACTCCAATTCTATTTTCTTTGTATTATCGTATGTGGGACTTGGATGAATATACTATTTAACCCAACACGTATACATTCTCCTGCGATCCAAAGCCCCTAGTTTATTATAGAAAGGTTATATAACTAATCCATTCTAATATATATATTTGTTATTTATTAGTATAACATATCAACTTAGATAATGATATATTTACATTTTCCAGGTTGTTCTTAAAGTGGAAGATTTTGGTTATATACCTGAGACGTATTCAATGAGAACTACTCCATGCACCGGTGATCGCGTGAATCAGCGTGAATCAAGTGGATTGACACTTTAAACAGCTTACAAAAGGTAAAAAATTTAAATTTGGGATGTGTGAGGTACAAAAATGGTGGTGAAATTTGTTTTATGTGTTTAATTTTTGTTCTAACTAATCAAATTCATCAGTCTAATGTTTTTTTTGATAAATTTTAAAACCTGCGGGGTAATGTTTACAGCGGCCCCGTTAGAGATTCAGAACTAGGAACTCGTTGGTGTTATGATGCCATAGTAATTAGTAGTTATAGGAGCCAGAAGATCAGGAAGGAATAAGTTCCGTATTGGACGCTAGCAATGGAAAAATTAGGAGAGTAGGAGTTAGAGATTCAGAACTAGGAACTCGTTGGTGTTATGATGCCATAGTAATTAGTAGTTATAGGAGCCAGAAGATCAGGAAGGAATAAGTTTCGTATTGGACGGTAGCTATGGAAAAATTAGCAGAGTAGGATACAAAGGAAGATCTCTCATCGATGATTCGTTTGTTATCTACAAAATTTCTGTTGCTTATGATGAAAATTACTTTAAAACGGAAAAATTGCAAACTCTCTTTTTTAAAAGAAAAATAAAAAACCCTCTCAACAAACTCTTTTACCCTCACCTTTAGAGACACAACTCCCCAAATCTCAAATACACCCAATTCTAATTTATATAACACTTAAACTAACTATCTCTATTTATATTATTACTCCAATTCTATTTTCTTTCTACTATCCGATGTGAGACTTGGATTTAGAAAGGTTATATAACTAATTCATTCTAATTTATATATTTGTTATGTATTAGTATAACATATCATCTTAGATAATAATATATTTACATTTTCCAGGTTATTCTTAAAGTGGAAGATTTTGGTTATATACCTGAGACGTATATTCAATGAGAACTACTCCATTCACCGGTGATCGCGTCAATCAAGTTGACTGGCACTTTAAACAGCTTACGAAAGGTAAAGATTTAAATTTGTGATGTGTGAGAGACCATGGTGGTGAAACTGGTTTTATGTGTTTAATTTTTATTTTCTTACAAGTCAAATTCATCTAGCTACTGTAATTTTTGATAAATTTTAAAACCTGCAGGGTAATGTTTACTGCAGCCCCGTTAGAGATTCATAACTACTATCTCATTGCCGTTATCATACTATAGTAATTACTTCTTACAGTAGCTTGAAGATCAGGAAGGAATATGTTCCGTATTGGACACTATAAACCTTTAAGTAAATATGGATTAGGTTTTATGTTGTTTCAGAGAATAGACATATGGATAACTTTGAAATGTTTGACTTTGCCTATAATTTTTCAGACATGTCAATGGTACCCACCTTTTCCCCATGACTATTTAGATTATAGACATGTCAATGGTACCCACCTTTTCCCCATGACTATTTAGATTATAGCTTTTCCCATGATTATTGTTTTATTTGTAGGATATGAGTAAAGGTAGTAATTTCAACTATAATGTCTAATGTGCTGAAATTTTCAGGAAGGTGTGCTGTCAAGAAAAGCAAACAACTGCTTTATTAATAAGATCAGGGTTAGTATTTTCTCTTAATGGATTGTTTGGCTTTGGCCACAATTTAATTATAATCAACAAAAATATTCCATTTAAAATATAACTAATAATTAAAATTAAACTACAAATGAGTATGACCATCTTTTGTTACTATGATATCAAAAACTAATCATTTTTCTTTGAAGAAATTGCATTCTATGATGGTGACGGGTGATTTGTTTCAAAAAATCCATAGATTATACCATATTAGAAAATAAAATAGTGCTATCCAATTCTTTTATAATCTAAACAGCTTTTACATTCTAATATTCTCTCATACTTGTTGCAACAAATAAGAAAATACAACCTGATATTTGATGATTCGAAACAACATTGGAATGTTGTGAGAAATCAAAAACGAGTAAGCAATTGTTATGCTTTTGCGTGATACATTGTGGCTGAAGCAACTATCACCAAAAAAATATATATAAAATAATTGTTTTATCAATACAAGACATTTATAATCACCTGATCAAAGATGAGGAAGATAAAAAAGGACAATATATTTCGGCGATACTCGAACATATGATGTTATTAGGGTGTATGACTGAAGATTCATGCCCGTATTGTTAGGAAAATAACAAAAAAATAAAATTCTACGAGAAAACTGCAAATCACAGAAAAATTGCAAACACTTTCTCAATTGTAACTTTTTGACCGAAAAACTGCAAACCCTCTCAACAAACTATTTTTGAACCGAAAAATAAAATACTTTTTGAATGGAAAAATAGAAAACCCTATCAATAAACTATTTTTTTGAATGGAAAAATAGAAAACACTCTCAACAAACTATTTTACTCCAACTTTAGAAGCACAACTACCCAAATCCCCAAAACACCCAAAAGACTATATTTGTTGTTGTTTATAAAACTTTAACTAATTATCTCTATTTATATTATTACTCCAATTCTATTTTCTTCCTACTATCCGATGTGGGATTTAGATGAAAATATTATTAAACCCAACACGTATACTTTCTCCTGCGATCCAAAGCCACTGGATTATTTTAAGAAGGTTATATAACTAATCCATTCTAATTTATATATTTGTTATGTATTAGTATAACCTATCATCTTATATAATAATATATTTACATTTTCCAGGTTATTCTTAAAGTGGAAGATTTTGGATATATACCTGAGACATATATTCAATCAGAACTACACCATGCACCGGTGATCGCGTGTATTAAGTGGACAGACGCTTCAAAGAACTACACCATGCACCGGTGATCGCGCGATTAAATGGACTGACACTTCAAACAACTTAAGAAAGGTAAAGATTTATATTTGAGATGTGTGAGAGACCAAAATGGTGGTGAAACTAGTTTAATGTGTTTAATTTTAATTTTCAAACAAATAAAATTCGTCTATCTAATGTATTTTTTGATATATTTTAAAACCTGCAGGGTAATGTTTACTGCAGCCCTGTTAGAGATTCAAAACTCTGACCTTATTGTCGTTATCATGCCATAGTAATTATTATTTACGGGAGCCAGGAGATCAGGAAGGAATAGGTTCCGTATTAGACGCTTGGTATGGAAAAATTAGCCATGGTTAAAAATGGTGTGACGCTGACTATGGTAAAATTAGGTGAATATGATGCAAAGGAAAAATTAGCAGAATATGATACAAAGGAAAAATTAACAGAATATGATACAAAGGAAGATCTGTCATCGATGATTCATTTACTATCTACAAAATTTGTGTTCCACATTAGTGGAGATAATAAATATAGTGCTACACTGCTAGTGGGAGTTGATAAGGGTTTTTTCTCTATTGTTGCTTATGATGCAAATTACTTTAAAATTCTTTATTAAATTATCACGTTTGAAAAGTTGAGTTTTGTCAACAAGTCAAACATGAAAGGTTGACTTATTAAAGAATTGATAGACTATTCCTGCAAACAACTTGTCTTTCTAATTTAGTAATTAGTTGAAATATAATAAATATACCCTCTCTCAATTTTGTCTTTTGAATGGAAAAATTGCAAACTCTCATTCAATAAAAAATGCAAATCCACTCTCAATTGAAATTTTTAGACGAAAATACTACACACCCTCTCAACAAACTATTTTCGAACGGAAAAATAGAAAACCTCTCAACAAACAATTTTTGAACAGAAAATAGAAAACCCTTTCAACAAACTATTTTACCCAATCCTTTATAAACACAACTACCCATATCCCCAATACACTAAAAGGCTACATTTCGCTGTTGTTTATAAAATTTAAACTAACTCTCTCTATTTATATTATTACTCAAATTGTGTTTTCTTCCTACTATCCAATATGGGACTTGGATGAATATACTATTTAACCCAACAAGTACAAATTCTCCCGCAATCCAAAGCTACTAGATTATTTTAGAAAGGTTATATAACTAATCCATTCTAATTTATATATTTGTTATGTATTAATATAACTTATCATCTTAGATAATAATATATTTACATTTTTGAGGTTATTCTTAAATTGGAAGATTTTGGATATATATACCTGAGACGTAGTTTTATATGTTTAATTTTTATTTTTTTTAAAACCTGCAGGTAATGTTTACTACGGCCCCGTTAGAGATTCAGAACTCGAACCTCGGACGCTGGCTATGGAAAAATTAGCATAATAGGATAGAAAGGAAGACATAACAAAAATATAGTGGTACATTCTAGTGGCCGTTAGAGATTCAGAACTCGGACCTCGGACGCTGGCTATGGAAAAATTAGCAGAATAGGATAGAAAGGAAGACATAATAAATATAATGGTACATTCCTAGTGGGCGTTGTGAGGGTTTTTTCTCGATTGTTGCTTATGATGCAAATTACTTTAAAATTCTTTATTAAATTATCACTTTTGAAAAGTTGACTTTTGTCTACAAGTCAACCATGGAAGGTTGATTTATTAAATTATCAGTTTTGAAAAGTTGACTTTTGTCTACAAGTCAACCATGAAAGGTTGATATATTAAAGAATTGATAGTCTATTCCTGCAAACAATTTGGCTTTCTAATTTAATATTTAGTTGAAATATAATAAACATACCCTCTCTCTCAATTTCAACCTGAACGGAAAATTTGCAAACTCTCTCTCAGTTGCAACTTTTGAACGCCAAAATTGTAAACCCTCGCTAAATAGCAATTTTTGGACGGAAAAACAGCATACCCTCTCAACAAACAATTTTTGAACGTAAAAACAGAAAAACCTCTCAACAAACTATTTTTGAACGGAAAAATAGAAAAACCTCTCAACAAACTAATTTTGAATGGAAAAATAGAAAAACCTCTCAACAAACTCTTTTAACCTCACCTTTAGAAACACGACTACCTAAATCCCCAATACACTCTTTTAACCTCGCCTTTAGAAACACGACTACCTAAATCCCCAATACACTCAATTCTAATTTAAATAAAACTTAAACTAAGTATCTCTATTTATATTATTACTCCAATTCTATTTTCTTTGTATTATCGTATGTGGGACTTGGATGAATATACTATTTAACCCAACACGTATACATTCTCCTGCGATCCAAAGCCCCTAGTTTATTATAGAAAGGTTATATAACTAATCCATTCTAATATATATATTTGTTATTTATTAGTATAACATATCAACTTAGATAATGATATATTTACATTTTCCAGGTTGTTCTTAAAGTGGAAGATTTTGGTTATATACCTGAGACGTATTCAATGAGAACTACTCCATGCACCGGTGATCGCGTGAATCAGCGTGAATCAAGTGGATTGACACTTTAAACAGCTTACAAAAGGTAAAAAATTTAAATTTGGGATGTGTGAGGTACAAAAATGGTGGTGAAATTTGTTTTATGTGTTTAATTTTTGTTCTAACTAATCAAATTCATCAGTCTAATGTTTTTTTTGATAAATTTTAAAACCTGCGGGGTAATGTTTACAGCGGCCCCGTTAGAGATTCAGAACTAGGAACTCGTTGGTGTTATGATGCCATAGTAATTAGTAGTTATAGGAGCCAGAAGATCAGGAAGGAATAAGTTCCGTATTGGACGCTAGCAATGGAAAAATTAGGAGAGTAGGAGTTAGAGATTCAGAACTAGGAACTCGTTGGTGTTATGATGCCATAGTAATTAGTAGTTATAGGAGCCAGAAGATCAGGAAGGAATAAGTTTCGTATTGGACGGTAGCTATGGAAAAATTAGCAGAGTAGGATACAAAGGAAGATCTCTCATCGATGATTCGTTTGTTATCTACAAAATTTCTGTTGCTTATGATGAAAATTACTTTAAAACGGAAAAATTGCAAACTCTCTTTTTTAAAAGAAAAATAAAAAACCCTCTCAACAAACTCTTTTACCCTCACCTTTAGAGACACAACTCCCCAAATCTCAAATACACCCAATTCTAATTTATATAACACTTAAACTAACTATCTCTATTTATATTATTACTCCAATTCTATTTTCTTTCTACTATCCGATGTGAGACTTGGATTTAGAAAGGTTATATAACTAATTCATTCTAATTTATATATTTGTTATGTATTAGTATAACATATCATCTTAGATAATAATATATTTACATTTTCCAGGTTATTCTTAAAGTGGAAGATTTTGGTTATATACCTGAGACGTATATTCAATGAGAACTACTCCATTCACCGGTGATCGCGTCAATCAAGTTGACTGGCACTTTAAACAGCTTACGAAAGGTAAAGATTTAAATTTGTGATGTGTGAGAGACCATGGTGGTGAAACTGGTTTTATGTGTTTAATTTTTATTTTCTTACAAGTCAAATTCATCTAGCTACTGTAATTTTTGATAAATTTTAAAACCTGCAGGGTAATGTTTACTGCAGCCCCGTTAGAGATTCATAACTACTATCTCATTGCCGTTATCATACTATAGTAATTACTTCTTACAGTAGCTTGAAGATCAGGAAGGAATATGTTCCGTATTGGACACTATAAACCTTTAAGTAAATATGGATTAGGTTTTATGTTGTTTCAGAGAATAGACATATGGATAACTTTGAAATGTTTGACTTTGCCTATAATTTTTCAGACATGTCAATGGTACCCACCTTTTCCCCATGACTATTTAGATTATAGACATGTCAATGGTACCCACCTTTTCCCCATGACTATTTAGATTATAGCTTTTCCCATGATTATTGTTTTATTTGTAGGATATGAGTAAAGGTAGTAATTTCAACTATAATGTCTAATGTGCTGAAATTTTCAGGAAGGTGTGCTTTCAAGAAAAGCAAACAACTGCTTTATTAATAAGATCAGGGTTAGTATTTTCTCTTAATGGATTGTTTGGCTTTGGCCACAATTTAATTATAATCAACAAAAATATTCCATTTAAAATATAACTAATAATTAAAATTAAACTACAAATGAGTATGACCATCTTTTGTTACTATGATATCAAAAACTAATCATTTTTCTTTGAAGAAATTGCATTCTATGATGGTGACGGGTGATTTGTTTCAAAAAATCCATAGATTATACCATATTAGAAAATAAAATAGTGCTATCCAATTCTTTTATAATCTAAACAGCTTTTACATTCTAATATTCTCTCATACTTGTTGCAACAAATAAGAAAATACAACCTGATATTTGATGATTCGAAACAACATTGGAATGTTGTGAGAAATCAAAAACGAGTAAGCAATTGTTATGCTTTTGCGTGATACATTGTGGCTGAAGCAACTATCACCAAAAAAATATATATAAAATAATTGTTTTATCAATACAAGACATTTATAATCACCTGATCAAAGATGAGGAAGATAAAAAAGGACAATATATTTCGGCGATACTCGAACATATGATGTTATTAGGGTGTATGACTGAAGATTCATGCCCGTATTGTTAGGAAAATAACAAAAAAATAAAATTCTACGAGAAAACTGCAAATCACAGAAAAATTGCAAACACTTTCTCAATTGTAACTTTTTGACCGAAAAACTGCAAACCCTCTCAACAAACTATTTTTGAACCGAAAAATAAAATACTTTTTGAATGGAAAAATAGAAAACCCTATCAATAAACTATTTTTTTGAATGGAAAAATAGAAAACACTCTCAACAAACTATTTTACTCCAACTTTAGAAGCACAACTACCCAAATCCCCAAAACACCCAAAAGACTATATTTGTTGTTGTTTATAAAACTTTAACTAATTATCTCTATTTATATTATTACTCCAATTCTATTTTCTTCCTACTATCCGATGTGGGATTTAGATGAAAATATTATTAAACCCAACACGTATACTTTCTCCTGCGATCCAAAGCCACTGGATTATTTTAAGAAGGTTATATAACTAATCCATTCTAATTTATATATTTGTTATGTATTAGTATAACCTATCATCTTATATAATAATATATTTACATTTTCCAGGTTATTCTTAAAGTGGAAGATTTTGGATATATACCTGAGACATATATTCAATCAGAACTACACCATGCACCGGTGATCGCGTGTATTAAGTGGACAGACGCTTCAAAGAACTACACCATGCACCGGTGATCGCGCGATTAAATGGACTGACACTTCAAACAACTTAAGAAAGGTAAAGATTTATATTTGAGATGTGTGAGAGACCAAAATGGTGGTGAAACTAGTTTAATGTGTTTAATTTTAATTTTCAAACAAATAAAATTCGTCTATCTAATGTATTTTTTGATATATTTTAAAACCTGCAGGGTAATGTTTACTGCAGCCCTGTTAGAGATTCAAAACTCTGACCTTATTGTCGTTATCATGCCATAGTAATTATTATTTACGGGAGCCAGGAGATCAGGAAGGAATAGGTTCCGTATTAGACGCTTGGTATGGAAAAATTAGCCATGGTTAAAAATGGTGTGACGCTGACTATGGTAAAATTAGGTGAATATGATGCAAAGGAAAAATTAGCAGAATATGATACAAAGGAAAAATTAACAGAATATGATACAAAGGAAGATCTGTCATCGATGATTCATTTACTATCTACAAAATTTGTGTTCCACATTAGTGGAGATAATAAATATAGTGCTACACTGCTAGTGGGAGTTGATAAGGGTTTTTTCTCTATTGTTGCTTATGATGCAAATTACTTTAAAATTCTTTATTAAATTATCACGTTTGAAAAGTTGAGTTTTGTCAACAAGTCAAACATGAAAGGTTGACTTATTAAAGAATTGATAGACTATTCCTGCAAACAACTTGTCTTTCTAATTTAGTAATTAGTTGAAATATAATAAATATACCCTCTCTCAATTTTGTCTTTTGAATGGAAAAATTGCAAACTCTCATTCAATAAAAAATGCAAATCCACTCTCAATTGAAATTTTTAGACGAAAATACTACACACCCTCTCAACAAACTATTTTCGAACGGAAAAATAGAAAACCTCTCAACAAACAATTTTTGAACAGAAAATAGAAAACCCTTTCAACAAACTATTTTACCCAATCCTTTATAAACACAACTACCCATATCCCCAATACACTAAAAGGCTACATTTCGCTGTTGTTTATAAAATTTAAACTAACTCTCTCTATTTATATTATTACTCAAATTGTGTTTTCTTCCTACTATCCAATATGGGACTTGGATGAATATACTATTTAACCCAACAAGTACAAATTCTCCCGCAATCCAAAGCTACTAGATTATTTTAGAAAGGTTATATAACTAATCCATTCTAATTTATATATTTGTTATGTATTAATATAACTTATCATCTTAGATAATAATATATTTACATTTTTGAGGTTATTCTTAAATTGGAAGATTTTGGATATATATACCTGAGACGTAGTTTTATATGTTTAATTTTTATTTTTTTTAAAACCTGCAGGTAATGTTTACTACGGCCCCGTTAGAGATTCAGAACTCGAACCTCGGACGCTGGCTATGGAAAAATTAGCATAATAGGATAGAAAGGAAGACATAACAAAAATATAGTGGTACATTCTAGTGGCCGTTAGAGATTCAGAACTCGGACCTCGGACGCTGGCTATGGAAAAATTAGCAGAATAGGATAGAAAGGAAGACATAATAAATATAATGGTACATTCCTAGTGGGCGTTGTGAGGGTTTTTTCTCGATTGTTGCTTATGATGCAAATTACTTTAAAATTCTTTATTAAATTATCACTTTTGAAAAGTTGACTTTTGTCTACAAGTCAACCATGGAAGGTTGATTTATTAAATTATCAGTTTTGAAAAGTTGACTTTTGTCTACAAGTCAACCATGAAAGGTTGATATATTAAAGAATTGATAGTCTATTCCTGCAAACAATTTGGCTGTCTAATTCAATATTTAGTTGAAATATAATAAACATACCCTCTCTCTCAATTTCAACCTGAACGGAAAATTTGCAAACTCTCTCTCAGTTGCAACTTTTGAACGCCAAAATTGTAAACCCTCGCTAAATAGCAATTTTTGGACGGAAAAACAGCATACCCTCTCAACAAACAATTTTTGAACGTAAAAACAGAAAAACCTCTCAACAAACTATTTTTGAACGGAAAAATAGAAAAACCTCTCAACAAACTAATTTTGAATGGAAAAATAGAAAAACCTCTCAACAAACTCTTTTAACCTCACCTTTAGAAACACGACTACCTAAATCCCCAATACACTCTTTTAACCTCGCCTTTAGAAACACGACTACCTAAATCCCCAATACACTCAATTCTAATTTAAATAAAACTTAAACTAAGTATCTCTATTTATATTATTACTCCAATTCTATTTTCTTTGTATTATCGTATGTGGGACTTGGATGAATATACTATTTAACCCAACACGTATACATTCTCCTGCGATCCAAAGCCCCTAGTTTATTATAGAAAGGTTATATAACTAATCCATTCTAATATATATATTTGTTATTTATTAGTATAACATATCAACTTAGATAATGATATATTTACATTTTCCAGGTTGTTCTTAAAGTGGAAGATTTTGGTTATATACCTGAGACGTATTCAATGAGAACTACTCCATGCACCGGTGATCGCGTGAATCAGCGTGAATCAAGTGGATTGACACTTTAAACAGCTTACAAAAGGTAAAAAATTTAAATTTGGGATGTGTGAGGTACAAAAATGGTGGTGAAATTTGTTTTATGTGTTTAATTTTTGTTCTAACTAATCAAATTCATCAGTCTAATGTTTTTTTTGATAAATTTTAAAACCTGCGGGGTAATGTTTACAGCGGCCCCGTTAGAGATTCAGAACTAGGAACTCGTTGGTGTTATGATGCCATAGTAATTAGTAGTTATAGGAGCCAGAAGATCAGGAAGGAATAAGTTCCGTATTGGACGCTAGCAATGGAAAAATTAGGAGAGTAGGAGTTAGAGATTCAGAACTAGGAACTCGTTGGTGTTATGATGCCATAGTAATTAGTAGTTATAGGAGCCAGAAGATCAGGAAGGAATAAGTTTCGTATTGGACGGTAGCTATGGAAAAATTAGCAGAGTAGGATACAAAGGAAGATCTCTCATCGATGATTCGTTTGTTATCTACAAAATTTCTGTTGCTTATGATGAAAATTACTTTAAAACGGAAAAATTGCAAACTCTCTTTTTTAAAAGAAAAATAAAAAACCCTCTCAACAAACTCTTTTACCCTCACCTTTAGAGACACAACTCCCCAAATCTCAAATACACCCAATTCTAATTTATATAACACTTAAACTAACTATCTCTATTTATATTATTACTCCAATTCTATTTTCTTTCTACTATCCGATGTGAGACTTGGATTTAGAAAGGTTATATAACTAATTCATTCTAATTTATATATTTGTTATGTATTAGTATAACATATCATCTTAGATAATAATATATTTACATTTTCCAGGTTATTCTTAAAGTGGAAGATTTTGGTTATATACCTGAGACGTATATTCAATGAGAACTACTCCATTCACCGGTGATCGCGTCAATCAAGTTGACTGGCACTTTAAACAGCTTACGAAAGGTAAAGATTTAAATTTGTGATGTGTGAGAGACCATGGTGGTGAAACTGGTTTTATGTGTTTAATTTTTATTTTCTTACAAGTCAAATTCATCTAGCTACTGTAATTTTTGATAAATTTTAAAACCTGCAGGGTAATGTTTACTGCAGCCCCGTTAGAGATTCATAACTACTATCTCATTGCCGTTATCATACTATAGTAATTACTTCTTACAGTAGCTTGAAGATCAGGAAGGAATATGTTCCGTATTGGACACTATAAACCTTTAAGTAAATATGGATTAGGTTTTATGTTGTTTCAGAGAATAGACATATGGATAACTTTGAAATGTTTGACTTTGCCTATAATTTTTCAGACATGTCAATGGTACCCACCTTTTCCCCATGACTATTTAGATTATAGACATGTCAATGGTACCCACCTTTTCCCCATGACTATTTAGATTATAGCTTTTCCCATGATTATTGTTTTATTTGTAGGATATGAGTAAAGGTAGTAATTTCAACTATAATGTCTAATGTGCTGAAATTTTCAGGAAGGTGTGCTGTCAAGAAAAGCAAACAACTGCTTTATTAATAAGATCAGGGTTAGTATTTTCTCTTAATGGATTGTTTGGCTTTGGCCACAATTTAATTATAATCAACAAAAATATTCCATTTAAAATATAACTAATAATTAAAATTAAACTACAAATGAGTATGACCATCTTTTGTTACTATGATATCAAAAACTAATCATTTTTCTTTGAAGAAATTGCATTCTATGATGGTGACGGGTGATTTGTTTCAAAAAATCCATAGATTATACCATATTAGAAAATAAAATAGTGCTATCCAATTCTTTTATAATCTAAACAGCTTTTACATTCTAATATTCTCTCATACTTGTTGCAACAAATAAGAAAATACAACCTGATATTTGATGATTCGAAACAACATTGGAATGTTGTGAGAAATCAAAAACGAGTAAGCAATTGTTATGCTTTTGCGTGATACATTGTGGCTGAAGCAACTATCACCAAAAAAATATATATAAAATAATTGTTTTATCAATACAAGACATTTATAATCACCTGATCAAAGATGAGGAAGATAAAAAAGGACAATATATTTCGGCGATACTCGAACATATGATGTTATTAGGGTGTATGACTGAAGATTCATGCCCGTATTGTTAGGAAAATAACAAAAAAATAAAATTCTACGAGAAAACTGCAAATCACAGAAAAATTGCAAACACTTTCTCAATTGTAACTTTTTGACCGAAAAACTGCAAACCCTCTCAACAAACTATTTTTGAACCGAAAAATAAAATACTTTTTGAATGGAAAAATAGAAAACCCTATCAATAAACTATTTTTTTGAATGGAAAAATAGAAAACACTCTCAACAAACTATTTTACTCCAACTTTAGAAGCACAACTACCCAAATCCCCAAAACACCCAAAAGACTATATTTGTTGTTGTTTATAAAACTTTAACTAATTATCTCTATTTATATTATTACTCCAATTCTATTTTCTTCCTACTATCCGATGTGGGATTTAGATGAAAATATTATTAAACCCAACACGTATACTTTCTCCTGCGATCCAAAGCCACTGGATTATTTTAAGAAGGTTATATAACTAATCCATTCTAATTTATATATTTGTTATGTATTAGTATAACCTATCATCTTATATAATAATATATTTACATTTTCCAGGTTATTCTTAAAGTGGAAGATTTTGGATATATACCTGAGACATATATTCAATCAGAACTACACCATGCACCGGTGATCGCGTGTATTAAGTGGACAGACGCTTCAAAGAACTACACCATGCACCGGTGATCGCGCGATTAAATGGACTGACACTTCAAACAACTTAAGAAAGGTAAAGATTTATATTTGAGATGTGTGAGAGACCAAAATGGTGGTGAAACTAGTTTAATGTGTTTAATTTTAATTTTCAAACAAATAAAATTCGTCTATCTAATGTATTTTTTGATATATTTTAAAACCTGCAGGGTAATGTTTACTGCAGCCCTGTTAGAGATTCAAAACTCTGACCTTATTGTCGTTATCATGCCATAGTAATTATTATTTACGGGAGCCAGGAGATCAGGAAGGAATAGGTTCCGTATTGGACGCTTGGTATGGAAAAATTAGCCATGGTTAAAAATGGTGTGACGCTGACTATGGTAAAATTAGGTGAATATGATGCAAAGGAAAAATTAGCAGAATATGATACAAAGGAAAAATTAACAGAATATGATACAAAGGAAGATCTGTCATCGATGATTCATTTACTATCTACAAAATTTGTGTTCCACATTAGTGGAGATAATAAATATAGTGCTACACTCCTAGTGGGAGTTGATAAGGGTTTTTTCTCTATTGTTGCTTATGATGCAAATTACTTTAAAATTCTTTATTAAATTATCACGTTTGAAAAGTTGAGTTTTGTCAACAAGTCAAACATGAAAGGTTGACTTATTAAAGAATTGATAGACTATTCCTGCAAACAACTTGTCTTTCTAATTTAGTAATTAGTTGAAATATAATAAATATACCCTCTCTCAATTTTGTCTTTTGAATGGAAAAATTGCAAACTCTCATTCAATAAAAATTGCAAATCCACTCTCAATTGAAATTTTTAGACGAAAATACTACACACCCTCTCAACAAACTATTTTCGAACGGAAAAATAGAAAACCTCTCAACAAACAATTTTTGAACAGAAAATAGAAAACCCTTTCAACAAACTATTTTACCCAATCCTTTATAAACACAACTACCCATATCCCCAATACACTAAAAGGCTACATTTCGCTGTTGTTTATAAAATTTAAACTAACTCTCTCTATTTATATTATTACTCAAATTGTGTTTTCTTCCTACTATCCAATATGGGACTTGGATGAATATACTATTTAACCCAACAAGTACAAATTCTCCCGCAATCCAAAGCTACTAGATTATTTTAGAAAGGTTATATAACTAATCCATTCTAATTTATATATTTGTTATGTATTAATATAACTTATCATCTTAGATAATAATATATTTACATTTTTGAGGTTATTCTTAAATTGGAAGATTTTGGATATATATACCTGAGACGTAGTTTTATATGTTTAATTTTTATTTTTTTTAAAACCTGCAGGTAATGTTTACTACGGCCCCGTTAGAGATTCAGAACTCGAACCTCGGACGCTGGCTATGGAAAAATTAGCATAATAGGATAGAAAGGAAGACATAACAAAAATATAGTGGTACATTCTAGTGGCCGTTAGAGATTCAGAACTCGGACCTCGGACGCTGGCTATGGAAAAATTAGCAGAATAGGATAGAAAGGAAGACATAATAAATATAATGGTACATTCCTAGTGGGCGTTGTGAGGGTTTTTTCTCGATTGTTGCTTATGATGCAAATTACTTTAAAATTCTTTATTAAATTATCACTTTTGAAAAGTTGACTTTTGTCTACAAGTCAACCATGGAAGGTTGATTTATTAAATTATCAGTTTTGAAAAGTTGACTTTTGTCTACAAGTCAACCATGAAAGGTTGATATATTAAAGAATTGATAGTCTATTCCTGCAAACAATTTGGCTTTCTAATTTAATATTTAGTTGAAATATAATAAACATACCCTCTCTCTCAATTTCAACCTGAACGGAAAATTTGCAAACTCTCTCTCAGTTGCAACTTTTGAACGCCAAAATTGTAAACCCTCGCTAAATAGCAATTTTTGGACGGAAAAACAGCATACCCTCTCAACAAACAATTTTTGAACGTAAAAACAGAAAAACCTCTCAACAAACTATTTTTGAACGGAAAAATAGAAAAACCTCTCAACAAACTAATTTTGAATGGAAAAATAGAAAAACCTCTCAACAAACTCTTTTAACCTCACCTTTAGAAACACGACTACCTAAATCCCCAATACACTCTTTTAACCTCGCCTTTAGAAACACGACTACCTAAATCCCCAATACACTCAATTCTAATTTAAATAAAACTTAAACTAAGTATCTCTATTTATATTATTACTCCAATTCTATTTTCTTTGTATTATCGTATGTGGGACTTGGATGAATATACTATTTAACCCAACACGTATACATTCTCCTGCGATCCAAAGCCCCTAGTTTATTATAGAAAGGTTATATAACTAATCCATTCTAATATATATATTTGTTATTTATTAGTATAACATATCAACTTAGATAATGATATATTTACATTTTCCAGGTTGTTCTTAAAGTGGAAGATTTTGGTTATATACCTGAGACGTATTCAATGAGAACTACTCCATGCACCGGTGATCGCGTGAATCAGCGTGAATCAAGTGGATTGACACTTTAAACAGCTTACAAAAGGTAAAAAATTTAAATTTGGGATGTGTGAGGTACAAAAATGGTGGTGAAATTTGTTTTATGTGTTTAATTTTTGTTCTAACTAATCAAATTCATCAGTCTAATGTTTTTTTTGATAAATTTTAAAACCTGCGGGGTAATGTTTACAGCGGCCCCGTTAGAGATTCAGAACTAGGAACTCGTTGGTGTTATGATGCCATAGTAATTAGTAGTTATAGGAGCCAGAAGATCAGGAAGGAATAAGTTCCGTATTGGACGCTAGCAATGGAAAAATTAGGAGAGTAGGAGTTAGAGATTCAGAACTAGGAACTCGTTGGTGTTATGATGCCATAGTAATTAGTAGTTATAGGAGCCAGAAGATCAGGAAGGAATAAGTTTCGTATTGGACGGTAGCTATGGAAAAATTAGCAGAGTAGGATACAAAGGAAGATCTCTCATCGATGATTCGTTTGTTATCTACAAAATTTCTGTTGCTTATGATGAAAATTACTTTAAAACGGAAAAATTGCAAACTCTCTTTTTTAAAAGAAAAATAAAAAACCCTCTCAACAAACTCTTTTACCCTCACCTTTAGAGACACAACTCCCCAAATCTCAAATACACCCAATTCTAATTTATATAACACTTAAACTAACTATCTCTATTTATATTATTACTCCAATTCTATTTTCTTTCTACTATCCGATGTGAGACTTGGATTTAGAAAGGTTATAGCGAACTAATTATTTTAGAAAGGTTATATAACATTCTAATTTATATATTTGTTATGTATTAGTATAACATATCATCTTAGATAATAATATATTTACATTTTCCAGGTTATTCTTAAAGTGGAAGATTTTGGTTATATACCTGAGACGTATATTCAATGAGAACTACTCCATTCACCGGTGATCGCGTCAATCAAGTTGACTGGCACTTTAAACAGCTTACGAAAGGTAAAGATTTAAATTTGTGATGTGTGAGAGACCATGGTGGTGAAACTGGTTTTATGTGTTTAATTTTTATTTTCTTACAAGTCAAATTCATCTAGCTACTGTAATTTTTGATAAATTTTAAAACCTGCAGGGTAATGTTTACTGCAGCCCCGTTAGAGATTCATAACTACTATCTCATTGCCGTTATCATACTATAGTAATTACTTCTTACAGTAGCTTGAAGATCAGGAAGGAATATGTTCCGTATTGGACACTATAAACCTTTAAGTAAATATGGATTAGGTTTTATGTTGTTTCAGAGAATAGACATATGGATAACTTTGATATGTTTGACTTTGCCTATAATTTTTCAGACATGTCAATGGTACCCACCTTTTCCCCATGACTATTTAGATTATAGTTTTTTTTCCCATTATTATTGTTTTATTTGTAGGATATGAGTAAAGGTAGTAATTTCAACTATAATGTCTAATGTGCTGAAATTTTCAGGAAAGTGTGCTGTCAAGAAAAGCAAACAACTGCTTTATTAATAAGATCAGGGTTAGTATTTTCTCTTAATGGATTGTTTGGCTTTGGCCACAATTTAATTATAATCAACAAAAATATTCCATTTAAAATATAACTAATAATTAAAATTAAACTACAAATGAGTATGACCATCTTTTGTTACTATGATATCAAAAACTAATCATTTTTCTTTGAAGAAATTGCATTCTGTGATGGTGACTGGTGATTTGTTTCAAAAAATCCAAAGATTATACCATATTAGAAAATAAAATAGTGCTATCCAATTCTTTTATAATCTAAACAGCTTTTACATTCTAATATTCTCTCATACTTGTTGCAACTCATAAGAAAATACAACGTGATATTTGATGATTCGAAACAACATTGGAATGTTGTGAGAAATCAAAAACGAGTAAGCAATTGTTATGCTTTTGCGTAATACATTGTGGCTGAAGCAACTATCACCAAAAAAATAGATATAAAATAATTGTTTTGTCAATACAAGACATTTATAAGCACCTTATAAAAGATGAGGAAGATAAAAAAGGACAATATATTTCAACGACACTCAAACATATGATGTTATTAGGGTGTATGACTGAAGATTCATGCCGTATTGTTAGGAAAATAACAAAAAAATAAAATTCTACGAGAAAACTGCAAATCACATGAAAACTGCAAACCCTTTCTCAATTGTAACTTTTTGACCGAAAAACGGCAAACTCTCTCAACAAATTATTTTTGAACGGAAAAATAAAAACCCTCTCAACAAACTATTTTTGAACGGAAAAATAGAAAACCCTCTCAACAAACTATTTTTGAACGGAAAAATAGAAAACACTCTCAACAAACTATTTTACTCCACCTTTAGAAACACAACTACCCAAATCCCCAAAACACCCAGAAGACTACATTTGCTGTTGGTTATAAAACTTTAACTAACTATCTTTATTTATATTATTACCCCAATTCTATTTTCTTCATACTATCCGATGTGGGATTTAGATGAAAATATTATTAAACCCAACACGTATACTTTCTCCTGCGATCCAAAGCCACTGGATTATTTTAAGAAGGTTATATAACTAATCCATTCTAATTTATATATTTATTATGTATTAGTATAACCTATCATCTTATATAATAATATATTTACATTTTCCAGGTTATTCTTAAAGTGGAAGATTTTGGATATATACCTGAGACATATATTCAATCAGAACTACACCATGCATCGGTGATCGCGTGTATTAAGTGGACAGACACTTCAAAGAACTACACCATGCACCGGTGATCGCGTGTATTAAGTGGACTGGCACTTCAAACAACTTAAGAAACGTAAAGATTTATATTTGAGATGTGTGAGAGACCAAAATGGTGGTGAAACTAGTTTAATGTGTTTAATTTTAATTTTCAAACAAATAAAATTCATCTATCTAATGTATTTTTTGATAAATTTTAAAACCTGCAGGGTAATGTTTACTGCAGCCCTGTTAGAGATTCAAAACTCTGACCTTATTGCCGTTATCATGCCATAGTAATTATTATTTACGGGAGCCAGGAGATCAGGAAGGAATAGGTTCCGTATTGGGCGCTAGGTATGGAAAAATTAGCCATGGTTAAAAATGGTATGACACTGACTATGGTAAAATTAACTGAATATGATGCAAAGGAAAAATTAGCAGATATGATACAAAGGAAAAATTAACAGAATATGATACAAAGGAAGATCTGTCATCAATGATTCATTTACTATCTACAAAATTTCTGTTCCACATTAGTGGACATAATAAATATAGTGCTACACTCCTATTGGGAACTCCTACGCATTCCAGATTTCGTATCCCTTTGATTTCGCCTTTGGCTCCATCACCAAAAGTGACATAGCTGGAGGAGTGTGGTTTGACATCCACCAGTAAGTTCTTGACATGTGTCATATATCTTGAACAGCCGCTGTCGAAAAACCAGTCATCTTTAGTGGAGACTCTAAGACAAGTATGAGCAATATGACTAGCAAACATATTCCTAAACGTCCACTGTGTCATCTTCTTGTTATAACCACTGGTCTTCATGTATTTAAAGGGATATCCAGATTTAGGTAATTTTTACAACCTGAAACAGAACTGCCTTGTATGTCCAAATCGTCCACAATGATTACATCTCCGGTGCTGGGAGTTTACTATGGTGTGACTAATGCTCCTCTTATCCGAATGTTGAGACATTTTATTGGACATTTGTGCCACACTTTTCTGGTTGCTAAGGTCTGAAGTAACTTCTGCCTCCTTCTTGATATTACGAGCATTTGTGTTTCCAACTACCTTTTTCTATGAGGAATTTCCTTTAGAACATCAGACCCATTATTTATCATCTTGGTACATTTGTGGGCTCTAGTAAGCTCAGATTTCAAACGACTTATACTTTCTTCTAGACCAGCTACATCTTTTAGACGATTCTCATTTTTTGCCTTTAGCTGGTGTGCTGCAGTATTACTGAGACACGGTTCTTTGTAAGATGCTGCCAATTTATGAAGAAGTTGTCCCTCATTGATTGAATATTTATTGGACAGGCACATTCTTGTCAATGCCTTCACATATTTGGCAGTTTCTTCTTCAGAGTCACTTTCAGACTCCTCTTCAGACTAAGTTACAGATAGTCTCTTCTTTCATCTTTTGACCTATGTAGGACATTCCGATATGATGTGACTAAACACTCCATATTCATGACATTATACCCCTTTCATTTGAGTGACCTGATGTTCAGACTTCCTCTTTCCAGCATCATGAGAATTTTGAATGTCAGATGAGTTGTTATGGACATTTGATCTTGACTGATTGCCCATCTGCTTCATCACTCGGTCGAATTGTCTCCCAAGCAGTGTTAGACGCTGGCCTTAGGATCTAGAGGGGGGGTGAATAGATCGTTCACAGTTTTACGGATTTAAAACGACTTTTCAGCGGAAGTGAATTCTGAATCGACTCGCGTCTATTCCGAACCACTATCGAAACGATTATATATGTGTTTAAAAACCAGTCAAAGACTTGAAGTAAATGATAAGAGTATATGTTGCAGAATCAAAGCGTTTCTCTTATTGAAAATCAGATTAACTTTTTGTATGATGGACAATGTTTGCAATGCAGTAAGAGTGATAGAAACAAATATACAAACACTTGGTGATAATGATCAAATTGAAGGTAATTCAATGTGTGGTGGATTGTGATGTTTATGTAAGAACTTAATTCACAATCTTAACACTCGAATCGTTGATCAATTTGCTATTATAACCAAATATGAACAGAATGTAAATGAAAAAGTAAAAGCGACAAGAACACGATATTTGTTTAGGCAGTTCGTCGATCGTCCTCGCTACGACTACGTCTGCCCCCAATTCCAAATTGAAATTGGGTAATCTTTCATTAATGTTGAAAGTAGTATATACAAAGAAGATAACAAAGCGATAAACGATAAACCAATTATGTCGATCCTTTGAATCTTCTTCCCCCTTAATCTTGACCAAGATCAAGGTTATCCAAGAGCTTCACTTTGATTCCCTTCTGCAGTGTCTTGATTCCTTGAACTCCCCGTTCCTCAATCGTTACACTCAGCCGAATCCTCAATGAACGCCTCTTGCTAAAAACCCCCAAGAACCACCCGTCGTGGAGGACAAAACCCGCAGATTTTATTCACCAACAAACCCCACAAACCTTCACCCACTAGGAATCTTCAATTCCGTTCCATGGACGTTATCGAACTCATCACTAACCCGCAACGCAAGAATGATTATGTGTAATTGTGTTGGAGATGATGAAGAACGAAGATGAGAAGCGTTTGTGTATCTTTCAGTCGTTGGTGTTGTGTTGAATAATTACCCTTGCACAATATATATGATTGCATAACAGTTGGAGCCAAGAAAAACTGATTTTTGAACTTTCTTGATCAGTTAGGTCGACCTCTTGTAGGGGTTAGGTCGACCTAGCAGTGCTTGCTGAAGTTTGCTCCCAGTTAGGTCGACCTGTTGAAGGAGTAGGTCGACCAGAATCCTCTTCTGATGCGTTCTGGGAACATTTTCTCAGATTAGGTCGACCTAGTTGATGTGTAGGTCGACCTAACAGGCTGGTATGTAAAATTCATCAATTTAGGTCGACCTAAATGATGTGTGAGTCGACCTAGCAGGAGTATATGAATTTTTCTCCATTTTAGGTCGACCTGGGTTGATGGTAGGTCGACCTAACTGCTGTTTTTCTGCATTCTTCTTGTTTTGCTTGTGTTGAGTCAACCTATAAACATATAAACATAATGGGTTGACCTATGAGTGATCAATGCTTGCTTTTCTTTGAGTTTTCTGCTTCCGTCTTGTTGTTTGAATGCTTATTTGAGTTTGCCATGAATCAAAAACATCTTTGAGTGTAATCTTGTATTCACATACTCCCCCTTTTTGATGATGGCAAACCATTCGTCTAAGCTTTGGTAGTAAGTGATAAAGACTCAACAGAGCTCCCCCGTACATCCAGCATCTATCTCTCAACAAGGCAATCTCTCAACAAAGCTCCCCCGTACATCCAGCATCTATCTCCCCCTTTGTCAACATCAAAAAGAGAAAACAAGAGAATAGGAGAGTAACAAGAGAACCATAGATAACAATGCTAGCATGTACAGTATGGTAGATAAAAGGTAGTTAATGATAGCATGAGACACATATGTGAGCAAGAGCAGTTTTTATGCATGAAGTCACTATAAGCATGTTAATTGATAGCATATTATAGTATCAATAATATTTTTGGAAGTGAACAACAATTACGTTACCGCTTTTTCAATATGACGCCTGGCTTGATGATGAACTACCTTTACGCTAAGAAAAATGTTAGCGAGAAAAATATATATATACATAAAGTAAAGAAATAATATTAAGAGAAAACAAACGTAATTAGCCCAAATTAGAGATATCGAGTATCCCTAATTCCCTACGAATGTTGAAGTATTGCTCCGTTGCTAGAGGTTTGGTGAAGATGTCAGCTAGTTGCTTCTTGCTTTCTACATGTTCAAAAGTAACGTCTCCTTTCTCTACATGATCTCGTAGAAAGTGATGCCTTATTTCAATATGTTTGGTACGTGAGTGTAAGACAGGATTTTTACTCAAGTTTATGGCGCTTGTGTTGTCGCATATGATAGGTATGCGATCAAGCTTAATACCAAAGTCAAGAAGTTGTTGCTTGAGCCATAATATTTGTGCACAGCAGCTTCCAGCAGCTACATATTCTGCCTCAGCAGTGGATAATGCAACCGATACTTGTTTCTTACTATGCCAACTTATCAATGAGTTTGAGAATAGATGACACGTTCCACTAGTGCTTTTTCTATCGGATTTGCAGCCAGCAAAATCTGAATCGGAGAATCCTACCAAATGACACTCATTTCCTTTTGGATACCATAGGCCATATGTAGTAGTTCCACGTAAGTATCGCAGAATTCTTTTGACAGCTTTCAAGTGAGATTCTTTTGGACAAGATTGATATCTTGCACACATACACACACTAAACATAATGTCTGGTCTTGAGGCAGTAAGATACAATAGTGAACCTATCATACCTCGGTATAATTTCACGTCAACCTCTTTACCTTTCTCATCTTTGTCTAGATTTGTATTTGTTGCCATAGGTGTGTCAATTTCCTTTGCTTCACTCATTCCAAATCTTTTGAGCAGCTCCGTACAATATTTAGTTTGATTCACAAACGTTCCATGACTGAGTTGCTTGATTTGTAGGCCAAGGAAGAAATTTAGCTCACCCATGAGACTCATCTCAAATTCACTCTGCATAAGCTTAGAAAAGTCTTTGACAAGTTTTGCATTAGTCGACCCAAATATAATATCATCTACATAAATTTGGACTAAGAGAATATCCTTATCTTTTCTTTTAATAAAGAGAGTAGTGTCAACTTTACCTCTAGAGTACCCTTGACTAAGGAGAAATTTGCTCAAACGTTCGTACCAAGCCCGAGGGGCTTGTTTAAGACCGTATAGAGCACGTTTCAGCTTATAGACATGAGTTGGATACATGTAATTCTCAAAGCCGGGTGGCTGAGCAACATAGACTTCTTCATTTATATAGCCATTTAGAAAGGCACTCTTAACATCCATTTGGAATAGTTTGAAGTCTTTAGAACAAGCATAAGCAAGTAAGAGACGAATAGCTTCGAGACGTGCTACAGGAGCGTATGTCTCTTCATAATCAATACCTTCCTCTTGATTATAACCTTGGGCAACTAATCTAGCTTTGTTTCTAGTAATAACGCCGTTTTCATCAAGTTTGTTACGAAAAACCCATTTAGTGCCTATTACTTGATGATCTCCCGGATGAGGGACTAAGTCCCAAACATCATTCCGTTTAAATTGGTTTAATTCTTCTTGCATGGCCATTAGCCAATGCTCATCAAGTAATGCATCCTTAGCGTTTTTCGGCTCAACTTGTGAAACAAAAGCAAAATGATGACAGAAGTTACTTATCTTTGAGCGTGTTGTAACGCCCCTTGAGATGTCTCCTATTATATTGTCAATTGGATGGTCTTTCACGTTTGTCCAGGCCTTGGGAAGTTCTTCATTGTTTGAGATGCTATCTTTTTCATTTTCATTGTGAGACTCATCTTTCTCTCTCTCAGCATCTTTCTTTACAATACTTTCATCCTCATCTTCCTTATCCTTGACAATGTCTTCAGTGGATGGACCTGCATCATTAAATGAAAGACCTTTCTCGACATATTTTGCATAAGATTCATCAAAAGAAACGTGTACTGACTCTTCTACTATAAGTAATCTCTTATTATATATTCGATATGCTTTGCTAGAGTGTGAGTAACCAAGGAATATGCCCTCATCAGCTTTAGCATCGAATTTGCCAAGATTATCCTTACCATTGTTCAAAACAAAACACTTGCAACCGAATACATGGAGATGAGATACATTTGGTTTTCTACCTTTTAGTAGTTCATAGGGAGTTTTGTTCAGTATAGGACGTATTGTTATCCTATTCAAAACATAACATGTTGTACTAATCGCGTCAGCCCAGAAATACTTTGGTAGATTACCCTCATTCAGCATTGTTCTTGCCAGCTCCTCTAGCACTCGATTTTTACGTTCAACTACTCCGTTTTGTTGAGGTGTTCTAGGAGCTACACTTCCTTTACCAAGTATGGCTCCCCGATTGTTATCTCCATAGGTGACATACCCCTTTTTCTTTGCTTGAAACTCAACGAAAAGAGATAGGTCTCCAGTCATGTGTCTTGAACATCCGCTATCAAGGAACCACAACCTTTCGGCAATGTCAAGACACTTTTCCTGCAAGATTAATTTAAAGAGGGAGGTCCCCAATTTTCATTGGGTCCTTGGTAGTGAGTACACAATTTGTTGCACTTAGGCAACCATTGAAATACTCCTTTAGGAACTAAAATTCTCCTAAATTTGCATTTTTCAATGGTATGTCCCTTTTTGCAACAATAATGACAGGTAATATAATGAGAATATGGAGTTTTGCTAGTTGATACTTTTGGTACAAAAGTGTATTTGCTATATAAAGGAGTATACGATCTTTTGAACTTGTTTGGATCAACCGCAAAAGTCACTTTTGGTTGTAGAGCCTTGTCTAACTTGGCTTTTAGATCTCTTACTTCTTTTTGCCAAATGTGACATGTCTCACAACCAAACCATGATGTAGGATCTATTTCAACTTTGTCCTTTTGAATGTCTAGCATAGATTGTTTTAAAGCTTCCATATCCTTTTCGGTTTTCTCAACTTTTGATTCAAGATATGAAAATATTTTCTTATTTGAGGCCAAAAGTTTGAAAGCTTTAATTGCATCTCTATGTAATTCTTCAAAAGCAAGTTTTAGTTGAGAATGAGATACCTTATCTACGAGTTCAGGTTTAAGATGACTTACAGCTTTCTTTTTCTTGTTTTGATGAGCCATGAAACATAGGTTTGCTGATTCTTCTTCATCGCTTGATGAGCTTTCACTAGATGAATCACTTTCCCATGCTATGTAAGCTCTTTTAGATTTGTTATGACCTTTGCTTTGGTTCTTCTCCTTTTCTTTCTTAAGGTATGGACAATCCGGTTTGTAGTGACCGGCTTTCCCACAATTGAAGCAAAGACCTTTGATCTTTCCTTTGTTGTCGTCATCTTGTTTAAACATGTTTGATTGCTTTCTATAGTTGATCAAGCCTTTGTCGGAATGTTTTGCTCCATTTTTCTTTAGATATTTGTTGTATCTTCGCACAAACAGTCCCATTTCCTCATCATCGGAGTCTTCGTCATCACTTGTGTCACTATCCTTTGGCTCTCGTTTTGAGGTCTTGGAGCTCGAAGCTTTTAGAGCTATTGACTTCTTCTCTACCTCTTTCTCCATGTTCTTTTCTTTCTTTGTCCTCTTCTCATGCATGTCAAGGCATTTAAGATGTTGTTCATGTTCCTCTAGTTTACCAAAAAGAGTGGTAATGTCTAAAGTGTTGAGATCATTTGCTTCCTTAATTGCTGTAACTTTGGGTTGCCATTCCCTGTTCAAACACCTTAAGATTTTGTTAGTAGCAACTGCATTGGAAACAGGTCTATCAAGAGAATTTAATCGATTTTTCAGATGAACGAATCTCTTCTGCATGTTTTCGATGGATTCACCATCCTCCATGTGGAAGAGTTCGAACTCTTGAGTTAACGTATTGATCCTAGCTAGTTTGACATCATCCGTTCCCTCGTGGGCAACTTGCAATGTGTCCCACATAGCTTTAGCTGATCTACAATGGGAAACGCGATAGTATTCATCAACTCCTAGAGCTGAGATTAGAATGTTTCTCGCTTTCCAATCGTATGCATATCTCTTTTCATCTTCAGCATTCCAAGTATCTTCTGGTTTTGGAACAACTGCACCAGCTGCATTTGTCATGGTGATCTGAAATGGACCATTGACAATAGCTGTCCAGATGTTCCTATCAATTGCATTGATATGGACACACATACAATCCTTCCAATAGCCGTAGTTTTCGCCATTGAAAACTGGAGCTCTATTATGAGCCCCTTTAGGTCCGGAAGCCATCTTTCCAATAAGTGTTTCACGTAGCACGGAATAAACCAGAGCTCTGATACCACTTGTTAGACGCTGGCCTTAGGATCTAGAGGGGGGGTGAATAGATCGTTCACAGTTTTACGGATTTAAAACGACTTTTCAGCGGAAGTGAATTCTGAATCGACTCGCGTCTATTCCGAACCACTATCGAAACGATTATATATGTGTTTAAAAACCAGTCAAAGACTTGAAGTAAATGATAAGAGTATATGTTGCAGAATCAAAGCGTTTCTCTTATTGAAAATCAGATTAACTTTTTGTATGATGGACAATGTTTGCAATGCAGTAAGAGTGATAAAAACAAATATACAAACACTTGGTGATAATGATCAAATTGAAGGTAATTCAATGTGTGGTGGATTGTGATGTTTATGTAAGAACTTAATTCACAATCTTAACACTCGAATCGTTGATCAATTTGCTATTATAACCAAATATGAACAGAATGTAAATGAAAAAGTAAAAGCGACAAGAACACGATATTTGTTTAGGCAGTTCGTCGATCGTCCTCGTTGCGACTACGTCTGCCCCCAATTCCAAATTGAAATTGGGTAATCTTTCATTAATGTTGAAAGTAGTATATACAAAGAAGATAACAAAGCGATAAACGATAAACCAATTATGTCGATCCTTTGAATCTTCTTCCCCCTTAATCTTGACCAAGATCAAGGTTATCCAAGAGCTTCACTTTGATTCCCTTCTGCAGTGTCTTGATTCCTTGAACTCCCCGTTCCTCAATCGTTACACTCAGCCGAATCCTCAATGAACGCCTCTTGCTAAAAACCCCCAAGAACCACCCGTCGTGGAGGACAAAACCCGCAGATTTTATTCACCAACAAACCCCACAAACCTTCACCCACTAGGAATCTTCAATTCCGTTCCATGGACGTTATCGAACTCATCACTAACCCGCAACGCAAGAATGATTATGTGTAATTGTGTTGGAGATGATGAAGAACGAAGATGAGAAGCGTTTGTGTATCTTTCAGTCGTTGGTGTTGTGTTGAATAATTACCCTTGCACAATATATATGATTGCATAACAGTTGGAACCAAGAAAAACTGATTTTTGAACTTTCTTGATCAGTTAGGTCGACCTCTTGTAGGGGTTAGGTCGACCTAGCAGTGCTTGCTGAAGTTTGCTCCCAGTTAGGTCGACCTGTTGAAGGAGTAGGTCGACCAGAATCCTCTTCTGATGCGTTCTGGGAACATTTTCTCAGATTAGGTCGACCTAGTTGATGTGTAGGTCGACCTAACAGGCTGGTATGTAAAATTCATCAATTTAGGTCGACCTAAATGATGTGTGAGTCGACCTAGCAGGAGTATATGAATTTTTCTCCATTTTAGGTCGACCTGGGTTGATGGTATGTCGACCTAACTGTTGTTTTTCTGCATTCTTCTTGTTTTGCTTGTGTTGAGTCAACCTATAAACATATAAACATAATGGGTTGACCTATGAGTGATCAATGCTTGCTTTTCTTTGAGTTTTCTGCTTCCGTCTTGTTGTTTGAATGCTTATTTGAGTTTGCCATGAATCAAAAACATCTTTGAGTGTAATCTTGTATTCACAAGCAGAACTATTGCATTGGAAATACCTTATTCTGAATCTAGATCACAGTCTTCCAAACCAAATTCATTGTTGGCAGTAAAAGCTATGTTTTTGTTCTTCTTTTCGGTTCTGTCGTTGCTGTTTAATTCAAACGTCTGAAGCGATCCCACTAGATCATCCAACCTCATCTGATTAATGTCTTGGGCTTCTTCAATATCAGTCACCTTCATGTCGAATATTCTAGGTAGAGACCTGAGCATCTTTCTCACCAGTTTTTCTTTAGGGATCTTTTCTCCCAATGCACTAGACGCATTTTCTATCTCTAGGACATTCATGTGAAAGTCATGAATACTTTCATCTTCCTTCATCCTTAGATTCTCAAATTGAATGGTTAACAACTGAAGTCTTGACATATTTACTTTAGAGGTGCCTTCAAGTATTGTTCTAAGGATCTCCCATGCATATTTGGCCACTTCACATGTGTTCACCATCCTAAAGATGTTCTTGTCAATTCCATTGAATATAGCATTCAGAACCTTAGAATTGGCAAGCACGAGTTCATCATCTTCTTTGTCCCAGTCATTCTCGGGCTTTAGCACGTTCATGAGTTGTTTGTCTGCTACCATAATAACAGGATGTTTCCATCCTTTCAAAATTTCCTTCCAAACCTTGATATCTATAGATTTCAAGAAGGCCACCATGCGAGGTTTCCAGTAGTCATAATTGCTTCCATCCAGAACAGGTGGTCTGTTCAGAAAACCAACTTCGTTATCCATCGTACCAGAAAGTATCCTCCCTAGATCTCACTCAGATGCATAGCAGAGTGCCCACTCTGATACCAATTAAAATTCTGGTATCAGATGTGTGACGTCGAATGAGATGTCACGACACAATATCTGAGTTATGAACACTTATGATAGCAGCAATAAGAATAGTGCAGAAAGTAAATAACACAGTGATATGTTTACCTAGTTCAGAACAATCCTTCCTACTTTGGGGGCTACCAAGCCTGGATGAAATCAATATCCGATAGTATCAATTCGAAGTTAAACAGTCCTAGTTTACCCTTCTCACTTAATCACTACCCTTCCTATGACTTCTACCTAAGACTCACCTAGGTATGAGGCCCTCCAAAATTCCCTCCAATCATAATCCCTGTGACAAAAATAAGTACAAAGAAAAACAACCGGAAGATACTCTTCCAAGACAAACTACTCCTCGATGCATAAAAGCTTATGAGGATGCAAATACTCTCCTTGCTTAAAAGCTTCAGAGATCAAACAACATTCAACACCTAAAGGTTTGTGAATGAACACACACGGAACACACAGAAAATAAGGATTCCTAAAACCCTAAAACAAATAATATCAGTTCCACATAAAACTAGGTTACAACCCTTCTATTTATAGATATGTTATTGTTTGGGCTGGGCTTCAAATCGCAGCAGTGAGGCTGCCAAAAAATATGCTACTTGTTCTTCAAGAAATTAGGTCTTCAATCCAATCTTTCCTATAATGTCTCAAATAATAGACAGCGTGGAAATCTTCTGATTGAATCCAGCTTGGTAAAAATATCAGCTAATTGATTTCTTTGAATATTCTTAGCTGAAACAATGATTCTTGTAGCAAATAAAACAACCTGATCCACTTGCCATATCAGCTTCTACAGACAGGATGTCATGCTAGGATGTCATGACATCTTGTTCAACATGTTGAAGTCTGAATAATAAGTCATTTAGCATCCCTTCCAACAAGATCTTCCTTAGTATGTTTTAGCAAAATGCATGTCAACAATCAGAGAACCTTCAATCAGGAAGGAATATGTTCTGCATTGGAGGATAGCTATTGAAAAATTAGCCATGGTAAAAAATGGTGTGACGCTGGCTATGGAAAAATTAGAAGAATAGGATACAAATGAAGACCTCTCATCGATGATTAGTTTGCTATCTACAAAATTTCTGTTCCACATTGGTGAACATAATAAATATAGTGGTACATTCCTAATCGGAGTTGATAATGGTTTTTTCTCGATTGTTGCTTATGATGCAAATTACTTTAAAATTCTTTACTAATTTATCACTTTTGAAAAGTTGACTTTTGTCAACAAGTCAACCATAGAAGGTTGACTTATAAAATAATTGCTAGACTATTCCTGCAAACAATTTGTCTTTCTAAGTATGTATTTAGTTGAAATATAATAAATATACCCTCTCTCAATTTCAACTTTTGAACTTAAAAATTGAAAACCATCTCTCAATAACAATTTTCGAACGGAAAAATTGCAAACCCACTCTCAATTGCATTTGCAACTTTTGAAAAAATATTGCAAACTCAACAAACTATTTTTAAACGGAAAAAAATAAAACCCTCTCAACAAACTATTTTTGAAAGAAAAAATAGAAAACCCTCTCAACAAACAATTTTACCCTCACCTTTAGAAACCCAACTACCCAAATCCCCAATACATCCAAAAGACTACATTTTGCTGTTGTTTATAAAACTTAAACTAACTATCTCTATTTATATTATTACTCCAGTTCTATTTTCTTCCTACTATCCGATGTGGGACTTGGATAAAAATACTATTTAACCTAAGACGTAAACATTCTCTAGCGATCCAAAGCCACTAGATTATTTTAGAAAGGTTATATAACTAATCCATTATAAATTATATATTTATTATTTATTAGTATAACATATCATCTTAGATAATAATATATTTACATTTTCCAGGTTATTCTTAAAGTGGAAAATTTTGTATAAACAACTTAATAAAGGTAAAGATTTAAATTTGGGATGTGTGAGAGACCAAAATGGTGGTGGAACTAGTTTTATGTATTTAATTTTTATTTTCTAACAAATCAAATTCATCTGTCTAATGTATTTTTTGATAAATTTTAAAACCTGCAGGGTAATGTTTACTACGGCCCCGTTAGAGATTCAGAAGTCGGACCTCATTACCGTTATAATGCCATAGTAATTCCTAGTTACGGGAGCCAGAAGATGAGGAAGGAATATGTTCCGTATTCGACGCTAGCTATGGAAAAATTAACCATGGTGAAAAATGGTGTGACGCTGGCTATGGAAAAAATAGCAGAATAGGATACAAAGAAAAATCTCTTATCGATGATTCGTTTGCTATCTACAAAATTTCGGTTCAACATTAGTGGACATAATAAATAAAGTGGTACATACCTAGTGGGAGTTGATAAGGGTTTTTTCTCGATGGTTGCTTATGATGCAAATTACTTTAAAATTCTTTATTAAATTATCACTTTTGAAAAGTTAACTTTTGTCAACAAGTCAACATTTTCCAGGTTATTCTTAATATGTCAACAAGTCAACATATTAAATTATCATTTTAGATAATAATATATCTACATTTTTCCAGGTTATTCTTAAAAAAGGAAGATTTTGGATATATACCTGAGACGTATATTCAATCAGAACTACTCCATGCACGGGTAATCACGTGTATCAAGTGGGCTGACACTTTAAACAGTTTAAAATGTAAAGATTTAAATTTGGGATGTGTGATAGACCAAAATGGTGGTGAAAATGCTTTTATGTGTTTAATTATTATTTTCTAACAAATCAAATTCATCAATCCAATGAATTTTTTGATAAATTTCAAAACCCGAAGGGAAATGTTTTCTGCGACCCATTAAACATTCAGAACTCGGACCTCATTGTCGTTAATCGTTATCCTGCAATAGTAATTGCTAGTTGTTATCCTGCAATAGTAATTACTAGTCGTTATCCTGCAATAGTAATTACTAGTTAAGGGAGCTCCCGTTAGAGATTCAGAACTCGGACCTCATTGTCGTTATCATGCCATAGTAATTACTAGTTACGGGAGCCAGAAGATCAGTTAGAGATTCAGAACTCGGACCTCATTGCCGTTATAATGCCATAGTAATTATAGTTATGGAAGCCTGAAGATCAGGAAGGAATAGGTATTGTATTGGACGCTTGCTATGGAAAAAATTGCCATGGTGAAAAATAGTGTGATGTTGTCTATGAAAAAATTAGCAGAATAGGATACAAAGAAAATCTCTCATCGATGGTTCGTTTGCTATCTACAAAATTTCAAAATAAATATAGTAGTATATTCCTAGTGGGAGTTGATAAAGGGAGTTTATAAGAGTTTTTTCTCGATTGTTGTTTATAATGCAAATTACTTTAAAATTATGTATTAAATTATCACTTTTGAAAAGTTGACTTTTGTCAACAAGTCAACCATGTAAATTTGACTTATTAAAGAATTGATAGACTAGTCTTGCAAACAATTTGTAACAAGTAAACCTTCCACTATTCTTGCAAACAATTTGTCTTCCTAATTTTGTATTTAGTTGAAATATAATAAATAGTCAACCATGTAAATTTGACTTATTAAAGAATTGATAGACTAGTCTTGCAAACAATTTGTAACAAGTAAACCTTCCACTATTCTTGCAAACAATTTGTCTTCCTAATTTTGTATTTAGTTGAAATATAATAAATATACCCTCTCTCAATTTCAACTTTTGAACGGAAAAATTGTAAACCCTCTCTCAATTTCAACTTTTGAACGGAAAAATTGCAAACCCTCTCTCAATTGCAACTTTTGAATAGAAAAATTGCAAACCCTCTCTCAATTGCAGTTTTTGGACGGAAAAACTCTCAACAAACTACTTTTGAACGGAAAAGTAGAAAACCCTCTTAAAAAACTATTTTTGAACCGAAAAATAGAAAACCCTCTCAACAAACTATTTTACTCTCACCTTTAGAAACACAACTACCCAAATCTCCAATACACCCAAAACACTAAACACAACTACCCAAATCTCCAATACACCCAAAACACTAAACACAACTACCCAAATCTTCAATACACCCAAAACACTACATTTTGCTGTTGTGTATAAAACTTAAACTAACTATATCTATTTATATTATTACTCCAATTCTATTTTCTTCCTTAGCTCTGACACTAGTTATTGGGAAAAAAAATTTCTACCCTATAAAAGAAGTAAAGAAGCAAAAAATTCAAAACAAAAACTCAAAATTATAATTCAACTTCTAATTTTACATCGACAAAATTAAAAACCATCTCATGTAATTGAGATTTTTAAGGAGAAAATTGCAAACCCTCCAAAGTGCAACTTTTAAGGAGAAAATTGCAAACAGAAAAATTGCAAACCCTCTCTCAATTGCAACTTTTGAACTGAAAAATTTCAAACCCGGAAAAACTGCAAACCCTCACAATAAACTATTTTTGAACAGAAAAATAGAAAAACCCTCTCAACAAACTATTTTTTAACAGAAAAATAGAAAAACCCTCTCAACTACATTTTGTTGTTGTGTATAAAACTTAAACTAACTATCTATATTTATATTATTACTCCAATTCTATTTTCTTCTTATTATCCGATGTGGGACTTGAATGAATATACTGAATATATTATTTAAGCTAACACATATACATTCTCGCGCGATCCAAAGCCACTGGATTATTTTAGAAAGTTTATATAACTAAACCATTCTAATTTATATATTTGTGATGTATTAGTATAACATATCCTCTTAGATAATAATATATTTATATTTTCCAGGTTATTCTTAAAGTGGAAGATTTTAGATATATACTTGAGATGTATATTCAGTCAGAACTACTCCATGCACCGGTGATCGGTCGCGTGTATCAAGTGGACTGACACTTTAAACAACTTAGGAAAGGTAAAGATTTAAATTTAGGATGTGTGAGAGATCTGGTGAAACTGGTTTTATGTGTTTAATTTTTATTTTCTAACAAATCAAATTCATCTATCCAATGTATTTTTTGATAAATTTTAAAACCTACAGAGTAATATTTATTGCGGCCCCGTTAGAGATTCAGAACTCGGACCTCATTTGCGTTATCATGCCTTAGTAATTATTATTTACGAGATCCAGAAGATGAGGAAGGAATGGGTTCTGTATAGGATGCTGGCTATGGAAAAATTAGCCATGCTGAAAAATGGTGTGACGTTGGCTACGGAAAAAGTAGCAGAATAGGATACAAAGGAAGATCTCTCATCGATGATTCGTTTGTTATCTACAAAATTTCTGTTCCACATTAGTGGACATAATAAATATAGTGGTACATTCCTAGTGGGAGTTGATAAGGGTTTTTTTCTCGATTGTTGTTTACGATGCAAATTAATTTAAAATTCTTAATTAAAATATTACTTTTGAAAAGTTGACTTTTGTTAACAAGTCAATCATGGAAGGTTGACTTATTAAAGAATTGCAGCAAACTATTCCTACAAACTATTTGTGTTCCTAATTTATAATAAATATATTGAAAAATAAAAGGGAATGCTTCATTATAAGGAAATGATGTTACAAAATTGTTCTTTTTGTCTTGTCTTCTCCTATAGAGGGAAACTCTATGAGTTTTGCAGCACTTCAAGGTAGCATAATAATAATAATAATAATAATAATAATAATAATAATAATAATAATAATAATAATAATAATAATAATAATAATAATAATAATAATAATAAGAATAATAATAATAATAAATGTTTGGGTCATTCTAACATGGGTTCTAAAGGCATATGTTAAATATAATATAATTAGAAAAAATTAAATGTAATAAGATCATATTTAAAATTTCAATACATTGAATGCACGTGATCTAAGAAAATATTTTTATAAATAGTTTATTAACCTGTGCCCATGGAACACATGTTAGCTTTTTCTTAAATGTTTTGATGATTCTTCTAAAAAAAATCTTTAAAGTTTTTTTTCCTTTGAATTTTTTTTCTGCATCGAGTGATTGAAGAGCAGCAGCTAGCTGTTTCCTGCTTATTAATTTGTTTATCTATTTTTGTGTTTGATATTTGAAATTTGAAAAAGTAGATTTTCTTTTTTCACTGTTTGAGTTTTTTTTCCCTTTCTGTGAATGTCTCGGCGTTTATAGCAGGTTGAGTATTGTTTGTTTTTTAATTTTGTTTTCCATATAATCCTTTGGTTTTCTCTTTCTTTCCATCTTTTAGGTATCAACACATCAATCCAAAACTTTCTGGTTTTGCTTCATTTGTGTTTCAAGCAGATCTGTTTCAAAAGTTTTTCCCTAAACCAATTTGGGGTCTAGGTCAGGTTTCATTTCAGTGCAATTTGGTGTTGGGAACACAGACATCATTAAATTACTGGTAGTTGCCACCACTTTCTTTTACATTTACCAATGGTTTGATCGATCGACCAATCAAACCTTGTACTACTATCTTCTTGTTCTTTTCTCAATTTTTATTTACAGCCTTAGTTAAGCAACATATGAATCCTAAGTTCTAGACTTCTAGCCACCGATCTTCAGATAATCTCTTCTTTAAACGTGTTTTTCTTTGGTGTCACTTTCTGTACTACATAATTCACTTTCAAAAATGCTATTCTTACACTAATCCTTACATCTACACCGTATGTACGGACGACACTGTTCATGTGCGGACGATATTATTCATGTACGGACGGATACTATTCATGTACGGGCATTTATTTTTAATACATGGACGTGCATTAACCAACTTCATTACTGCATTAACCAAATTTTTACACTGCATTAACCAAGTTTGATGACAGTTAAAAATTATTTTTAATACCTGGATGTTGCATTAACCAACTTTATTACTACACTAACCAAGTTTTTACACTGCATTAACCAAGTTTGGTGACTGCTAAAAATTATTTTTAATACCTGGATGTCACATTAACCAACTTCACTAACCAAATTTTTACATTGCATTAACCAAATACAGTGAACAATGTTTGGTGTAAGTATTTGGTGTAATAAATGGTGTAAGAATAGCATTACTCATTCACTTTATACTAGTATTATATTCTTAGCATCCTTGTAATCCACTTCATATATATAATTTATTTTCACGATTTTATAAGTGAAGGCAAAGAAGAAAATACTTTGTTTTAACTTTTACTTCAATATGAAATGAATTAATTGACATCACTATTTTTTTTCAAATTGTTAGGTGAAATGTGAAGATCCAAGTTATCTGCTAATTATATTCTGTCAATTTCTACAAACTATTTATTTATATAAATAACTTATTAACTTGTGTTCATGGGGCACATGTTAGCACTTTCTTAAATGTTTTGATAATTCTTCTTAAAAAAATTTAAGTTTTTTTTCATTTGAGGCTAAAAAAAACATCAGAACATGGGAACGCGTGGGAAACGTGGACGAGGGAGGCCAAAATTGGCGCCATCGTCCCCAGCAACGCAACCGTCATCTACGGTGAAGGAGAACCCTGTTCAGATTGAGAAGGAACCATAGATACTTGAGGAGAGTTCGCAGCACACTGAGGAAGCGAAAGATTCAACGATTGATGAAACACTAGATTCAGAGAAGAAACGCAATTTGACGGAGAGTTTGCAATCAGAGCGTAAATTATGGGTTGATATCTTGTCTGAGAAAAGGAATCCATCGAAAGGCTTATCAATTCAGTATGTGGCTCCTAACTTGATAGATGGAGAAGTTGAAGTTGCGATTGATAAAGATGATGTTGCTTCAGAGATTGAACTTTGGGCAAATTCTCTGATCCTTTATGCTTTGGGGGAGGATCTCAGCATGAACATGGTGAAGAGTTACATGGTGAAAATGTGGACTTTTATTAAGCTACCTAATTTGTATTACAATGAAGATGGCTACTTTATACTCAGATTTCACTCCCATGAAGACATGGATGCAGTGCTAATGAAGGGCCCCTACACGCTGAGGAATGTACCGCTTCTGTTGCAGGAATGGCGACTTGACTTTAATCTGAAAAGGGATATGTTGAGGACACTCCCTATTTGGATTAAGCTCCCACAACTTCCACTGTACCTGTGGGGGACAAAGAGTATGAGCAAGATTGGGAGCGCCATTGGAGTCCTACTAGTCAAGGACGAGTGCACAGTTAGCAAACTTAGAGTCTCCTATGCAAGAATCTTGGTGGAGGTGGATGTTACTAAAGATTTGGTGAAGGATATTGTTATTAGATATTGTGGGGGTAGGAAGATCACACAGCCTGTGGAATATGAATGGAGGCCAAAGTATTGTGACAAATGCAAGAAACTTGGGCATCAATGTATGGAACCAGCCAAAAGACTTGAGAGGAAGTGGCAGCCTAAACCAAAGATCCCAGTGGAGGAGACCATAGTTGAGGCTGGCAATGCCACACCAAACAAGGGAATTGATGTTGAGGATCAGGTAGCCACACCTAAGGGAGGAACAGTTGAGACTCATGGTGAGGAGATAAACTGGACCATGGTGAAAGCTACAAGAGATAAAGGTAAGAAAATATTTACTGATGCCTCTGATGTGGTTAATTGTCTAAATGGGTTTGAAACACTGGGGATTTCGAATGATTCACTAGTGACCGTGGATGGGGATCCATGCTAGCATCCTGGAATGTAAGGGGGCTCAACAAATCAGGGAAATTACGTGAGATTAGCTCCCGTCTCCATAGTATTAATCCTGATATTATGATATACATTGAAACTAAAGTTAAAGAGGCTAAGGCTAAAAACATTAGAGAGAAACTTAATCTGCATGATAAGTACATTGATAACTATAATAAGCATCCTAACGGTAGATTGTGGATATCTTGGAATGCTTCTAAGTATGACATTCAATTAGTGCTTAGTACTGATCAGGCTATCCATTGTGGGGTCTATGATTACCAGGGTAAGTTTAAATTCTTCTTGACAGTTGTTTATGCTCATAATGTTCTGGAACAAAGGAAAATTATTTGGCATACTATTGTGAATATCCATACAACTGCCCAAGGACCTTGGTGCATTCTTGTTGTGATGAGTGCCCAAGATAGGATAGGTGGTAGGATGGTTAATGAGGCTGAATACAGAGATCTTCATGAGATGATGAAGCAGACTGATCTAAGTGAGATGGATAGTAGTGGTGATCATTTCACTTGGAATAACAAGCATAGTACTGGGACTATCTACTCTAGAATAGATAGAATGCTTGGCAATATGGACTGGTTTCATGATAATATGGACAAGAGACTCAAAAGCTTACCTCTAAGTGTGTCTAACCATGCTTTGTTGTATTTTGAGCACAAAATATGTAGGGATACCAAGACTAGAAGATTCAAGTTTTATAATTGTATAACTGAGATAGATGGTTTCAAGGAGGTAGTGGAAAGAAGTTGGAGGGAACCTATCACATGTACAACTATGTTTATTCTATGGAACAAGCTTCAAAGACTCAAACCTATCCTAACTAAATTCAGTAAATTTGTCTCTCAATTGAGGATCCAATTAGAGGAAACAAGAGGAGCATTGGAGGAGGCCCAAGTAGAGCTCAGTCATGATAGAATGAATTCTAACTGCATCAATAAAGTCAAGTACCTAAATGAAAAAGTAATACAGTGGAACTCCCTTGAGGATACTATGTTTCAGCAAAGAGCCAAGATTGAATGCATGAAAAAAAGGTGATTTTAATAATGCTTACTACTATGCAACCACTATGGCTAAGAGCCGGCACAGAAGCATGGACATGCTGCAAAAGGAGGATGGGACAATTCTTACTGAGCAGAAAGATATTCACCAAGAAGTTATGAATTTCTATAGAGGCCTAATGGGCAGCAAAGATAGGGAGCTGAAGCATGATGATATTGAGGCTATCAGGAAAGGCATGCAGGTCATTATGCAACAGGGTGAAGACCTTGTGAATCAGGTAACTGAAAAGGAGATTGAGGATGCACTTAATGGGATAGGTGACCTAAAATCCCCTGGCATGGATGGATATGGGGCCAAATTCTTTAAAGAATGCTAGCACATCATAAGAAAAGATGTCATTGAAGCTGTTCAAGAATTTTAGCAGCTTTTATTCCTGGACAGCAAATTCATAATCACATCTTACTTGCCACTGAACTTATGAAGGGTTATGCTAGGAAAAATGGGACGCCAAAGTGTATGATGCAACTTGACCTTCAAAAAGCTTATGACATGGTTGATTGGCAATCACTTGTCTGCATCCTACAAGAACTTGGCATACCTAAGAAATTTGTTGACTGGATCATGTTAGGTACCTCTACTGTTAGCTACAGATTTAATATCAATGGTGAATACACTGAGATCTTGGAAGCTAAAAGAGGGATGAGGCAAGGGGATCCCATTTACCCCTTGCTTTTTGTTATCATCATGGAATATATGAACAGGGTTATGGTTAAGATGCAAACTGATCCTGAGTTTAACTATCATAGCAAATGTGAAAAACTTGGAATAACACATCTCTCATTTGCTGATGATGTTCTTCTTTTCAGTAGAGGAGACTTTATCTCTGTGAACCTTATGCTGCAGGCTTTTAGGGACTTCTCTGACTCAACTGGACTCAATGTCAATCCTCATAAATGTCAAATTTTTTGCAGTGGCATGGAGGCTGATACCATCAGAAGATTACATTTGCAAACTCAGTTTGGTGAAGGAGCTCTTCCACTCAAGTATCTTGGTGTACCCCTATCGTGTAAAAAACTCCACATTATCCATTATATGCCATTGGTTGAAAAGATTACTAGTAGAATAAGGCATTGGTCAACTAAATTGCTCGCAGGTAGAATCTTATTGGTTAAGAGCATTTTTCTGGCTATTACACAACAGTGGATGATGTGTTTTCCAATACCTAAAATTGTCATACACAAAATTGAGTCTATTTGTAGAGCTTTTGTTTGGACTGGTAAAGATAAGAGCAGAAAGAGTCCAGTTGCGTGGAGCCATGTTTGCAGACCTCTCAAGCAAGGAGGATTGAATTTAATTAACATGGGCTTGTGGAATCAGGTTGCATTACTGAAGTGCCTATGGAACATAACCATGAAGATGGACAACTTGTGGGTGAAATGGGTGCATCTGTATTATCTGAAAAAGAACACGATATGGAATGTTGGTATCCGTACAACTAGCACGTGGATCATGAGAGCTATTAGGGAAAGAAGAGATGATGCAACCAGTCACCATCAGTCATGGATGGAGATGCAAAGAAAAGGTAAATTTTCTATGAAAAAGATGTATGAATGCCTTACTCCAGTAGCCAACAATGTGAATTGGAGCACAGTGATTCAACACAACTCTTCCAGGCCTAGGGTTGTGGTTTGTTTGTGGTTAGCTTGTCATGAACGATTGGCGACTAAAGCAAGATTAAAGCATATAGGGCTGTTGTAAGAGGATAAATGCAGCCTGTGTAATGAAGCAATTGAAGATGTTAACCACTTGTTGATAACCTGCAAGGTCACAGCTAGCATATGGAAGGGAATTCTACAGTGGCTCGATGTTAAGCATAAACCGGTGCAGTGGCAAGAGGAACTTAAATGGATTGTTAGCCAATCTAAAGGAAAAGGCTTCACACAAAGCATGTTGAAGATTTCAATTGCTGAAATTATATATACAATATGGATATATAGAAATGCCAAGGTCTTTGGAAACAACACTATAGATGATATTAATAGATTACTTAGCAATACCATAGACACCATTGTATATAGAGGGTGGATGAAACCCAAGTATAGGAGCAAAATTGCTCTACTCATGATGTAATTTTGTTTTCCTTGTTGTTAGGAGTTGGATCGTATCTGATCACTTTGCTTTGTAATTGTTCTTTTGAAATATAATATATTCTTTTATTTCAAAAAAATTCTACAAACTATTTTAGATGTTTTTAAATCTATAGTGCTTGATGCTTATAAATGAAACTATTTTTACCTTATGAGTTATTTGATTTAATTTCCTTTATTTGCATTTACGACATTAGATTTACACGTCCACGATTGGTGAGTTTCCCTTATTTACAAGGTTTGGCTAGGAATGATAAATATTATGCTAATGATGGTGAAGAAGAAAGGCAGCTCATTCAGGAGAAGAAAATCAACAACAATCACTCAAATAAGGAATTGATGCAACCAATACAAGAAAATTTACTAGAGGAACTTATGGAGTTTCAAATAGTGAGAAGATGTGTGCCTTTACTTTTTAATTCTTTCTCACACTCTTCTCATCCACCTACTAACAACTCAACTTAAGTACCTTGAAGTGAAGGATCCCATGATAGGAGAAAAGGTTGTATTTGTTGAGACAATCACTAACACGTAAGGTTCTCATGATTTATAAATACTTTGTTCGAAATGGGAGTTGATATGAAACATGAGTTGTGATTTATGAATTTTACATAAAATAGAATATTATTGTGATGTATATTGTTTGAGAATTGTTAAAGATATTAAAAAAAAAAATATTTTTTGATTATTTTAATGACTAATGGATTAATCCTACAAGATGAAGATATATGAATATAAAAATATTTTTTAATTGTATTTTTATTTTAGTAATAAAATAAAAATTATATTATTTTTAAAAAATTAATTAATTTAATTAAATATCAACAAAAATAGTTTAATTAGTTTTGAATTTAAATAATTATAAAAAATATGAATTAGTCTAATTAAAATTTATTAAAAAAAGTTGTAAAATTGTTCCAAATATTTAGCTTGAGAATTGCTATGATATTTTCGTAGCCATATTGTAGTTCTATAGGTTGGAAATATAAATGTAACTACGATATTTTGCTACAGTTTTGTTGTCGTTTAGCTTGAACGTTTTTAATATTAGTTGGAATTTTGTTAGGAAAGTTTTGCGAAGATGATTAGCCACTCAATCCATGCTACGGCATATATCATAGCTAATCCCCAATAAATCTTCAGCTAATTCTATTTGATAGAGATTAGCTACAAACTAACTAGAGTAAACGCCCAAGCTAATTGAAGATTTTCTTGTTGTGTTCACAACTATAGATCTTTTCTCGAAATTTCTTTCCTCTTCTTTTACGAAACATTCCGCCTTTGCCATTATTTCTTCCATCTTGTATGCATGTGTTTGTGCGAAGAAATCATTGAAATGTATGACTTTGAGTCCATTCTAAAAGGTCCCCACAAACATCTCCTAGTTAGGGTTTATCACATTGATGGTGGGCTTGTTGAAAAACGTCGGGTATTCGCACAAGGACTCGAAACAACTCTAATGACGCACATTAAAAATACTTATAGTATACACCTTGCGGTGCTTGGTCGTTAAGAACTGATGGAACAATTTCTTGGACAAGTCTTGATAATTGGTTATACAGAACCTTTGAAGATTCATGTACATGTGTAAAGCCACCAATTTCAAGGGTTTGAAGAGAAGCTTGCACTTGAGAGATTCCTATGCACCTACGATCACCATCTATGTATGGACAACAATAATGTTTTCTTGAAGACCCATTTTCTATCATACATCACTAGAAGGAATGGCTTAAAGTTTTTTGGGACTAGGGTGTCCCTGATCTCGACAGCGAGGGGTTAGGGGTCTAGAACCTCTATGTTCTTCTATTGATCGTTGTCCTATTATTGTTGCTTCTAAATGTTCTAAACCCTTGTTTGCATGTTTAGTTATGGATACTTAGTTCTTCTACATCAACCTGCATTTCCGCTCTGGCCTCTTAGTCACCTTTACTGGATGAAATCCTTGTGGCCTCCATTGTGAAACGCGAGTAGATTAATCAAAAGCTCTTGAAGGGGTATGGTTCATGAACTTTTTTTCGTACCCCACAGTGGGTGTCAACTATACTTGTTGTGATCAGTAAAATAGTAGTGACGACCTAGTATGCAAGATATTTATATATAGTAATTTATAACCTAACGAAACAAACATAGTCTTGAAGTTTTGATCTCGGATACGAGTCACAAGACTTTGTTCTATTCGAAAGTATGGTCGATAACTCATCAACGAAGGCGTAGTAAGAAATGACTAGCGAGATGCGTAAAACCTTAGGCTATAATATTTGTTATGACTTACATGACCTAGCTCCATTAAGGAGGGTGGTGTATGACTCATCACTAAGGATGTAGCAAAACATGGTGAATATGCATCAATAAACACGTGTATCATATCACTGATTCTCCTTTAAATCCTCTTTGTTTATATCACATGGTTTGAAACGAGTGGATCGAGGTTACCATTCAAACTATATCATACTATTTCATTATGATCCAATACAATTTAATATTTATAAAATAGGCTGCCACTAGTCAAAACATGGGAAGAAAGTGAAAAGTCTAAAGACAGAACAAGAGCTTGTACTGTCTATTGCTTTTTTCCTATGAAGTACGGGTACTCCGTTTTAGGTAAAGTACCGGTACCGGGTACGTACCTGTACGCGTATGGTATGCGTACGGTACGCGTACGGTACGCACCAAAGCCGTACCAATTTTTTTATTTTTTTATTTTACTTTGGTACACCAACCGGTACACATTTGGTACACGTACCCAAAAATTTTTATTTTTTTTTTATTTTAATTTTTTTTGGATAACATAATTGTAAAATTAGGTTAGTTATTTATTCTATTTATAAATAAAAAATTGAAAGAAAAATTAAGAAATAGGTTCATTGAAAAGAAATTTGAGAACATATGGATTCATTCACTCACTGAAAAGGAATAGGCGTGAATAGGCTCAATCCAAAAAGAGCTGAGGATTTAGTTTTTGTTCATACAAATCTTCGTCTTTCAAGAAAGAGTAAGATTTATAATGAAGGAGTAACAAAAATGTGAGATATTGGTGGAGATGAATTGGATCTATTTGATGGAACTGGTATTCTTAAAATTGCTACTCTTTCTCTCAATGAACCTGAACTAGAAGCTGCATTCATTGGAGAAGAAAATATTAACAATGATTTTATTATTTATTAATACTTTTTAGTATGATTTATTTAAGCAAACTATTTTTTAATTTTATTATTTTATCATTGTTTAGTTATCTTTATAATCGTATTTTTAAAACATTATACTAACGTACCCGTACCTTAGTTTTTCTAAAAATGTCGTACCCCGTACCACTACCGTATGCAACGCAATAATTGAAGTTTTTTTTTTAGTTTTATTAAATTGTTAGGACTTTTCATTGAGTCGCCATAACTAATAAGGAAGCAATGCAGACGAGGAAAAAGAAGTTTTTGCATAAAACATGAAAAAACTTGTTGAACAACTTAAACAAAATAAGTTGAAAACAGATTACAAACATGTCTTATGAGTAACTTATGCCAGTGAATAAACTGAAATAAGTTCATCCAAACATTCTTATGCCAGTGAATAACTTTAAGCTATGGAAAAACAAATAACTTCAACTTTTCACTGTGAATAGGAACAACTAGAGAGGAAAAAGGGTAAATATGCAGAGAAAAGGAAGAACAAAATAGCATTACTTCACAAGAAAGCTGAAAAAAAGAGGGCCAAGAAAAGAGAAGAGTTACTCAAAGCAGAAGAGGTGGCTGCAAAATACAGGGCAACAGGAACAGCTCCAAAGAAACTCTTTGGTTTATTCTAATGCTACCAATCCTCAAGCCTGATAAAAAGTGATGTGTGGTTTGGTGGCTTTTTTAGTTTATGTTAATCTATTCTGTTTGCATAGTGATATATATTGGCTCGAATATATCCATTACTTTGGAATGAAAATAATTTAATTCTTCTTCAAGTTGTGCAATATAAGATTCTTTTAGCTTTAGACAACTAATCCATTTCAGTAACATCAAATTCAATTCAAATCCATGTAACCAAAATACACATTTGAGTATTTGCCTTGGTGATGCATTTACAAAAATGAAGTTAACATAAAAGGCAAAGATAACTAACTATTCTATCATATATCAAAGTTGATAACATAAAAGGCAAAGATAACTAACTATTCTATCATATATAAATATATATAGAGGAGATAATCTTAGTCATATCTACCATCAAGGAGATTCAAGAAATTGTCAGTGTGTCCCAAGAATTCTATATCATCAGGCATATGTAACAGGTGCTTTAGTGCAGAATCAGAAGTATCAAGAAATTCATAATTTCCTGAGTCTGAACCAGCTCTATTGTCGCCAAGCTTTGGTTTATAGCTATTTGTTTGTTCGCGAGGCCTGTTTTGTTCTTGATTCATGTTGTCAATTTCAAGCTTAGGTGTTGTTGACACTTTAAGGCTTTGCTTATGCTTTTGACTGTTTTTCACCTGAGACGAGACATCAGAACATGACTCGTCTAACTTTGTCGATGATAGTGATGAAGCCGATGCTTGTGAGACTAGACTTTGGGACACCAGTTCTTCCTTTCCCTTGATCTTACGAAACGACAGGCCAACATCAGAATTCCAAAGTTTAAGAAAGTAATCCGGATATGTTTTAGTCGTAGAGCCTGAATTGTGCAATGTGGATTCAATTGACAACCTTGCCTCTGCCTCAACCCTCGCACTTTCCCATTGTACCATGTGCCGCGTAGAAGGAGCATTGTTAGACAGGATATTCCCATCAGGAATAAGACACGGATGTTTTTCCCCTAGTGACCGAATGACACGCTTCTTTAGATGTGTGTTCCAGTAGTTCTTAATCTCGTTGTCTGTTCTTCCAGGTAGCTGGGATGCTATAGCAGCCCACCTAAATTATTGATAGTTACCAGTTACATGAAAAGTGAATGCAATATCACAAGTAGAGATCAATGCAACAAACATGCTGCAAAACATCTACTAAGCAGCTTATGAGTGGAATGAAGCTTAAGGAACAAGATGAGATGATATCTTGCATATATGTGAATGTTAAACAAAATGACGAAAGGGAGCAGTAATGTACCTGTTGCCAAGCATGGCATGAAGTTGCATAATAGTAGTTTCTTCTTCATTAGTAAATGGGCCACGCTTGATGCCAGGACGAAGATAGTTTATCCATCGAAGCCGACAACTTTTTCCACATCTCAAGAGACCTAGTAGTAAACACAAACATACATTAAATTGAATCAAATAAGTATATGCAAGTCTTCATCTTTCTCTGTTACAGTATAAATTTTTCACACTTCTCATAGTAAATAGCTCCCATCAAACATAATCTTTGTATACATTTCATATGAATGAGCAGAGTTGAAATTGAATGAGCTCAAAATTTGTTATGAATAATATTTTTTTCCAGCTCGAACTTTACCCAATTTTAACTCATGAGCAACTCGTTTTAGCTCGATAGTTCAAATCACGTAAACCAAAAGACAAAAAAAACAAAAGAGCAACATGGACGGCTAGAACTAGGGACCCTTTGAAAGTTGATTTTTGGAGGGGAAGACTTTGGACGGTTGCGTCTATATCTTGAAATATTTTTGATATTTTAAAAAAGTTTAAAAAACAATATGAATAGAATAAACGCTCCAAAATCTTTCCCACCAAAATCCTTGGAAAACCAACTCTCAATCAGACCCCAAACACCAAAAGAGACCCTTAAACTCAAATCTATATATATATAAACACAAATCATAATTTTCACTAGCCTCAATGAGTTAAAATAAAATTATCCCAAAATCTCTCATTTCTCTTGGATAGATGGCAACAAAATTTGTGTTGGGTTTTACCCTAGAAAAAACCAAAAGTGGTCACACACATATTACCCACAAACCACTTCACATTCATTTAATATAAATTTTTATTGCAGCATAACCATAACCAAACACAAGCTTGGTTACAGTAAGCACTAAATAACCACATAAAACAGTTGAAAATATTCTTATTAGCCCATTGAAGGAACAGAAGAAAAAAAGTAGCATAACATGCAGTAATTACAGCAAAGAGAACATAACTAGGAACCACATTAAGGTTTGACTCAAGACAAACAGTGCCACATTCTGAATTTGAGATTGAAATTTCTCCAAGAGTAAGTAACACGTTCAGATCATAGTTTCCACCTCCCAAGTCCATTTTGATACATGCACAAACTAAATTTCGTTCACAGAAACAACATATTTCGAGAAGTAAAAACTTAAAAACTAGTACTATGAAATCACGCTCTTAATATCCAAAAACTTTGAAGAACATGGAAATCAAAATATCTAAGAAACCAACATGAAAGAAACTTGTTTAAATCATAAAAGCCACACAACAATATTCTTCACAATCTTCAAAATATCCCAAAAGTTCCCAGAAAGAAAAAAGGCAGAAACTAAAAGCACCTTACATGTATAAGAAAACTTGCACAATACCTGCATGCTTAGGAAGCGTACGCCAACTTCCATGGCCATGTTTGTTGATATAGTCAGCCAAAGCTTGATCTTCTTCAGGAGTCCAAGCTCCTCTCCTCACTCCATGTTTATCACAACAAGGTGCTTTACCCATTTCTCACTCTCACCAACTCATTACCAAACCATGAGAACCACAATAAATTCACCACAATTAATAATAGTAACTCAAAACTTTGTCTTTTTCTTAGTAGTACTGTCTTTAATACCAAGACCGAAGAAAACAAATTCAGAGTCTATTTTTCATCACCAGAAGAGTAAGTAAGAAGATGTCTGTCTGTGAGTGTGAGAGAAAGAGAGAGAAAAATAAGAAGAGTGTTGTAGAAGTAAACCGACTTAAAAGTTGGTCATAAATGCATATACGTACTATGAGATAATTATTGCATAAAAGAAAGAATAATTTAGAGAAGGGAAGTGGAAAGTGAAGTGTTGCAGAGGACCCCCACTGAGATGTCACACAAGATTACCCTGAAAAGGGTCAATACTGTTTTAGTTTCAGATACAGAAAACGAGGATTCTATAGTAAATGCAATAGTATAATTTTCTTTTCTTGTTACGTCATGGTTGTTTAAGGGTCAATTTGAAAGAGTTGAGGCTGTGTGATGATCCAACGTTGAAGCGGTGGATTGGAAAGAGAAGATAGAAAAGACAAGACAATGAGTTGTGGAATCAAGAACATAGATTGTAGTAAAAGCAATGAATGTTTATTGGTTAAGGTGATGCATTTATGATATGAACTCAAATTGCTTAACGTGTCAAACCATTCCTCAACGTGGGATTAGTACAATTCATTTTCTTGATTTTTATTTTATGTTTGTTTGGCAGTAGTAGAGTGGGGATGTGATATTAATATGCTGAATCATTTGAAATTTTGAATGATTTTCATACTGGATTCGATTTCTCTTAGATAGACTTAATCAACCAAACTCAATTGTTCACAAGTTTAATGTATTGTGCCCATAAGTGTGTTAATCTCTAAAGTCGAGGTTGAATATTTTACAAGGGAGAAGACAAATATATTTGTTATCTTAAAGTTTTAGGTAAATATATAGTGTATATTTTAATTGTGTCTTGTTCTTAACTCAATATAAATATTCTTCTTGATGACCCAATAATGATATCAGAGTCGATTGTTCAATTAAGGTAACAACTCCTTGTATCAAAAGTTTTTCTGACATGATAGTGGTAAGATGACACGTCCTATTGGAATGCCTACAACCAAGGTAGTCAAGCACGGGATCATAAGTAAGATCGGACGGCCTGTGAAAGATCGTAAAAGTAGGATCGTAGCACGACACTTAAGATCTTACCAAAGGATAAAATGGTAAATTCACATAGATAAAAACATGAAAATTATAATACATGAACAAGATAACCTATAAATCACAACATCAACTAATTGAATTAATAATTCATAACCATCAATCCCTAATTTAATAAGTTCAAAAAGATCAAATTCAAAATAAATAGTTCAAAAGATCAAATTCAAAATAAGTAGCTCAAAAAACATAAATATAACAAATAAGTAGTCTAATCATCTAAGATATTATGCATTCCTATATCATGATAGTCATATAACAAATAAGTAGCACCATTTTCAGCAGTTGATGAAGCATTTTGTGATCATTTATTTGAAGTCATTACAGAGGGCAGAATCTAGGAGGAAGAAGATGAACACGAAATGGGAATAATAACAGAAGGAGAAGAACAAAGATGATAGTAGGGGAGAAGAATGGCGAAGATGATGGTGAAAAGTTTCTGTTTTTCGTGGAAGGAAGAAAGTATCGTATGAGGAAGATGTTACAGCCGTTTTGCGTTTTTAATTTTAGGGTTAGGAAAGACAGAACTTAAGTAAGACAAAAAAACCAGGTTCGCTTAAATAATCTGACCCGGTTAGAAAGCCCAACAAAACAGGTCCAGCATTATGGTTTTTACGATCTTACTTTAAAGATCTCGATCTTGACTACAAAAGCACACGAAAAAGATTTCTGCAAGATCTTAGCACTAAAAGGCAATAAAAGATCGTAAGATCTTACGATCCTACGACCCAGATCTCGATCTTGACTACCTTGCCTGCAACGGAAGTACACATATGTAAATGAAAGAGCTTCTGCTTAAGGAGAAGCATAATGGATAAACTCACACTTGAGGAGGAGATTGTTGTACACAATTGGGAGTTGTTAGTCCCATATTGCTTGGAAAATTGGAGGTTTAACACTTTATAAGTGAGAGGACCCATACACCTATCATCTTAAGATTTTGGGCAATGTTTTAAAAATTGGACCAGCCATCAAACCAGTGAGAGTACTGGGTCACTAGTGTAAAAACAAAATTTAATTCTGCATTTGTCATTTAGTTTTGATGATAACAATACACAAGTTCGTAAAGAACAATTTTGTACTCTAATGGTTTTGTTAAGTGTGCAGCTGCTAGCAAACAAATTCTGACTCTAAGAAAGTGATGTGTGACGTCATCAGATTCTGGACTTTAAGCACTTCTGACTCAAAGGAGATGACAAGATATGTTCTACAAAAAAAGATAAAGCTCTGGACTGCTCGACTCAACGTTTCTGACCATTGTTCATCCAGAAATCTTTGGTTTATGACTCTGATAGAGAAGCCTCTGATGTTGTCAACAACTCTGAAGAACAGTGTTACCAGATTCTAATTCAAGACTCTGAAGACCAGGTTATGAAGACTCTCTCTACAGACTTTGATTCTTCTATGCATGTTTCACCAACTCTCTTTCTGAAGCCTTTGAATATTAGAAAATAAGATCAAATTGTTTTACGTGAGAAAATAGTACACAATACAAGATTAATATTCCTTCCTGTCATACCCCAAAATTTGCCCACAGTATTTCTCCTATTCAAGTTCAAATCAATACACAAAGCTCCATGATACACTCTCCTAAGCAAAGATCAAAGAATTAGGGTTTGATTCTTTCAAAGGAAAATCACTGAATCAATGGCTTCCAAGCATCTCATATGGCTCAACATGTCTCACAATATCCCTATGACAAGTATCAAGGCTCAATTCAAAGGAATAGTCATTCATTTGCTCAGAAAGTCAACAGTCGACTATCTTAACCTAAAAGGTCAATTGTGGTCAAAGTAAAGTCAAAACCCATGACTTTTTGTCAAAGTTCCTCATATTGAAGTATCATTTACCATTTGATCAAGAAATGATCATGGTTCATCAAGGAAGGCTCCGAAATCATCAAATGTCCAAGTTACTAATTTAGGGTTTTTGAACTAAAAGTCAACCCAACTTTGACTGATCGTATCTCTCTCATACTTTATCATTAATTTCTCAACCAAAGCTCATTCTCAAGGAAATTTGATTCTCTACAACTTTGATGTTGGGCTCAAGGTCAAGAAATGCTTCCGCATAAGAGATATGAGCCAAAACATTACAGGTCCCTCTAAAGGACCGCAAAAAGTCATTTTTTCTCAAAGCTCATAACTTGGACATGGTAAACTCAATTGAGATGAAACCAAAAGGGGTGTTTAAAGGACTCTTTAAGATTTCTAAAAAGTATGAGAACACCTTCATATGATTAAAAATGAGGGAGATACGCGTAGTACAAGTTGATCAATTTTTAAGAAAAGCATGAAACCACAATTGGATAATTTTGCACTTTTGAGTTAATGGGCCTAGGTTTTGGACCTTAAACATGTTGGTGACCTAAATAAGAGCCCATAAATTTATTCCCTTTGTTTTATGACATTTATTTGATTTATTTGGATTTTATTCCATTTAAATGATAAATAAATTGAGTAAAATCATAAAATAATGAAGTAAACCCTAAAGCTTCTATTTTTAATCATCCAAAGGCCCAAGAGAAGCCCCATGAAGATCCAAATTCGTGCTAGCATGGTGGTGTAAAAAGATATCCAAAAATAGAAGGATTAAACTCATATTTTTCCTTAAAATTCCAAGACAACTTATAAGGCAAAGGTCCAAGCCCATTCATGACCTAAATGCATCCACTATATAAACACAATATCTTCAGCAACTAGGGGACGGAAAAAATGAGAGCCAAGAGGTTAGGGTTTGCAACTCAAAATATCCAAGAAAACTGCACTATCGTGTCTCGAGTTGCAGCCTTTCTCAATCAATCCTAAGCATTGGATCATCTTTCTGAGGTAATATATGGTGAGAACGAATCATTAAACGAGGCCCATGCTACTCAGAACTCACACTTCATGTTGTTCATACCTTTACATATGTGGTTTTCGTTTTTGGTATATTATCATGTCTTAATGCTATCTAATGATTTTATTGAGTTCCTTGTGACCTATAGACAAGATTTATACCATTAAATCGGAGGTGTAGCGCGTAAAGGCGGAGACACCATGCTTAGGGCTCAAAACTCATGCGGCCTCGAAACCATGTCTACAGGCATTTGCAGAGAAAACCAAGGCCACCAGTGAATTCGTGATGTTCGATTTGGTCGATCTGGGCAAGATTGAGTTTTGCTTAACGCGTTTCTTTGAGTGTTGATTCTTGCAGAAAATAGCTACAACAATTTACAGTCAAAACCGCGGCAGATCCGAAGCAATTTCGTAGCAGGTTTTCGGATATTGGAGCAAGGAAGAAGATGATCGCGCGTGGCTCTTTTTCATTGGCCAGTCAGCGCACTCTGATTCTCTCTCCACTCTCATTGGGCAGTCAACGAATCTGACTGCTTCTCTCTCCAAACGATTGGTTCCTCCCAGATAAGTGGACCCCGGTTTTTAATTCCTTTTTGACCTTTCAATTAGCAATTGTATTTAGTATTTATTAGTTCCTGTTGATTTAATGACAGCAATTGAGAGTGGCACAATTGGTGAAGCGTGATACTTGGACGTAGCCTCAAAGACCTGGGTTCGAACCCAGGTGTTCATGTTTATTTTTGTGTATTTACATATTCACGGATCCTGCGCATTGCATCTCACGTACGTCTACCATATGTCAACAATCAGTACCACCAGATCGTAGCCTAAGCAGATCCAACGGACCAGAAGACGGATTCACGAGGGACCATCAAGATGCAACTGCACAGAACCCAACGCCCAGGTTCTTCTTCCTAGTATTGTATTGACAATCAGCCACCATGATTATTAGGATTAGTTGATCATTTGTGTTAATAATAATTAGGATTAACTAATAATTAGTTAATATTAGGATTAATTAATAAATAATTAATATTAGGATTAATTTAATTAATTGGTTTCTAGGTTAACTTGATTTAATAACTAATTTTAGGATTAGATTAATTGTAAGATATCTCAATAATTAATTTTAGGTTAATAATTTAATTAATTTTTGTTTCAGTTTAATTAAATAATTTTAGGCTCATTAACTTCATTTTAATTTTAGTTAAACAACTTAGGATTAATTTTAGGTTTTTTTGTTTAGCCTTTAATTCGAAACCATAACCATGTGACTATCAGTAATGTAAAGATTGTCTATCAACTGTAGGCTTAGGTTTTTACCCTCCTCTTTGCCATAAGGCTTTAACCCTGATTTTTCTAATTTTACGCGCAAATTCTCTTCTCATCTCGAAATCCATTGAATGTCGCATGTATGATTTATTTAATTATGCTATTTAATTATTTAATTTCTGTCATTATTTAAATTATGTCTTTATTTTGCTTTATTTAAATTCTGCTTTAATTTTTGCCTTATTTTTTACCTTCTTATTTTCGCGCTCCTTTCTTCCTCTATAATGTAACTGCTCACAGGTTGTAATAGTTTAATTAGGATATTTTTTATTCCGCCTTTATTTTTCTATATTAACAGGTGTTTATTGTAATAGCGTAGACAATTTAAACTGCTTTATTTATCTGCCGTGGTTAGTAAAATAGGGAGTGCAACCATGAATCGAACATAGATCACTAATTTATTTTTACAAGATAAAAGTCATCGAAGCTAACATGATTGTTGCACCCACACACCTTTAGGGTAATCCCTCTGGTTGCCTTTGTTGCCTTGTTGCCTTTAAGTGTACTAAATAGTCAAAAGTCCCTCGATTCCGAGGATACCTAAAGCAAAACAAATGTTGCCCTCAGTTCATTATCATCAATGTTGTCCCTCGATGCTGCCTCGGAAATTGTCCTATTGCTAAGGTATCCTCGCATGATGCCTAAAAAGATTAATGACTATTATATCCTTCCCTTAGACTACCTGTCCTCTTTATGGCATGGGACAGTCTTATGGCGAATGATAACTCGATGACCCTTACACATCCAATTGAAAGACTTCTTGCCCTCTCATGGTATGGATAGATCCTTTCGCCTCGAAAAGCTAAAAGAACGAATTTTCAAACTTAGGGTAGTTGCTACTAATTGCTTGCTCTAAATTCAAAAACTATTTTCTCACTCTTTTCAAATCAAATTCAAAAAGACTACGCTTATTTACAAGCTATAGTTCTTATTCAAAATTTCTATTCATACACTGTTTTTTTAAAACAAATTCAAACAAACAAGTGAGCTAAGCAATTAAGAGCCCATGGATAACCATGGATGCAAAGGGTGCCTTACACCTTCCCTTTGTATAACTTACCCCCCGAACTCAGATTTCTTTTAAAAGGTTTTTTTTCTGTTCTTTTAGCCTTTCCTAAAATTGGATAAAATAAAAGTCGGTGGCGACTCTTGCTTACCGCAACATTTTCGATTATAAAAAGTCAGTTCACCGTATTACACTTCCACTATACTGGTTTTGTGGGAAAAGGACAGTACTATTGTATCATTTTGTCTCCCATATTCTAGAAATTGTTATGCAAGGATACAACTATAAATTTGTGGAATTCCATATTCACCCTCTGACGGATCTTTTCATTGTCTATATTAAGGAGTCTTTGAAGAATGGAAGAATAAGAGCTTTTACGTGAATACTACAATATTGTGAAACTTTTGAGAGAAAGAAAGACATACAGACAAGGAACTTTTGTTCATACACTTTCATATAAAATATTTTTGTGTGTAAATCTTTGTAATACATTTGTGTAATCTGCTTTCGTAGAAACATCTTTGTAACACACTTTGTTTCTCAACTTTTGAATTGTATTTTTTATTGAGGGACTATGGTATAGCCAGAATTTCTCAAGAAGACATTGACAGTTAGTCTTTGTGGATGTAATGAAGTTTGGTTATAGTGGATGAAATCTTTATGATAAGGCGAAATCACCTTGGCGGGTGGACTGGAAGTAACTTTGTTAATAGCAAACGAGGATAAATATATTTGTGTTTATTATTTTTATTCCAAGTTCTCTCCTTGATTGTTTTGGGTAGCAAAAGATTTTCATTTTAGAAACTCAATTCAAATCCCCCTTTCTTGTGTTTCCTTAATCTTTAACTAGTTCATTAGTTGAACCACTAGGTCACTAGTCGAACCGCCTGAATAAACAGAATCAAATCGGATAACTCGTTTGAATAAACCAATATCTATAACAAAACTATATAATTATTAAACCGGTCAAACCAGATGATTTTGTCTTTAAAAAAGTCGTGGCCCCTATAAAATTTTAAACTATCATAATTTTAGAAGTTCATTCTTTAAAATCAAATTCTAAACATAGTCATCACACACAATAAAATAGTGAAAACTCAAAAGAGGGAAAATTATTCCAAATAAATTTTGAACAAGTCTACTTATATTTTAATTTTATTTTTTTAAAAAAATTAAAAAAACGAAGTTGTTTTGTTTGAGAAAAAAGAATTTAACCCATCGGTTTTTCAAAATAGTTGATTCATCGATTTTGGCCAGTTCTGGACGGTTAAATAGTTTACTCATTCCAACAATCCGACCAGACCAAAAACTCCCCTGGTTCCCAATTCCACCAATCCGATCGATCGATTTGATTCGATTTTTAAAACAGTGGTTTTGGGAGAATATGTGGTGTCTCTCTCACTTCTGTGTTGCTCTTCACTAAATATGGATGCTCTTCGTGATGACTTAGCATAATCGAGTTAAGCAAGCTTACAAAAAGTTGATATTTACACATTTTTTAGGCAAGTTAATATCAAACTTGTCAAGCTGCGGCAATATCAACCAATTCCAATTTTATCGAATCAAAGTCACAAATTGGGAATGAACTAAATGACAAAAGGGAGAAATTATTGTCATCTAAATCGTAATATATTACACTTATATTACGATTTAGGATGAAGTTCGATTTAGATAAGAAGAAAAGAAGATTATATTATGGTGCTTGTTACCAGGTTCGATTTAGATAATCTTCTTGTCTTCATCATTGAAGTTCGAGGATGAGAATAAGAAAATTATATTGTGGTGCTTGTTATCAGGTTCTTACAACCACTTGGAGACTACATTTACCTACGAGAAAGACACTATTAATCTCAAAGGAGATAACATGTAAATGAATGGACTTAAGGCAGAGGCCTGTGTGGGAAGGATAACTAATATCGTGGGCAGAACACATGTAAAGAAGATTCTAGAAAGAAACAGAGTGTTATAGTTACAAACAAATCGGACATTGAAAGAGGAAGTATCCAAACAAAAATCATGATCCATTAAGTTCTGGATGTTCTTATCACTTGACGTTGCACTAGGAGCGATTTACTCATTTAAGGTCAAGAAGATTTATTTTTGTTTATTTGGGCGATGATAAATCATGTGATATTACAAGAATATGAAAGTTTTAAAACTTTATGGATGACGGTGTCATGTGAAAGTTGAATGATGTCAATTATATTTCATAATTCAAAAATAATTTTATTTACTAAGGTACTTTATAAAAAAAATGGTATCACTTACAGATCTGATGGAAATTAAAACATAATAAAGGTGTGCGACAAAGCCTTGACGCTAATGAGGGGAAAAAGGATTGTAACTACAAGTTGATAAGGAGTATTATTGGAGGTGATGTTATGTGAGTTGAGTTTGATAATGATGCAACCAAACTCTAGCACATGTGTATGGATTATCTTAGTAAGCGTGGCATGATTAAACGTCATAAGAGAAATTAATTGAAGGGTGTTCGGAGTTGCAATATGGATTTGTGAAAGTATTGTGTATTTAGAAAATAATGTAGTGTTTAGTTTAAGATCAGAAAGCACAAAACAAATGGAATCATGAATTATGTGCGCTCTAATGTGTAAGTGGGCTACTAGATAGCCCTATATGGGTAGTTCCATGTACTTTGTACGTTTTATTGATGATTTTTCTGAAAAGGTTTGGATATGTATCTTGAAGCAAAAATTTGAAGTCTTTATCGAGTTTATGTTGTGGGAGAGACATGGTACTCTGATCTAAAATTCTAAAAATTATGTGCGGAACAAAGTATTTAGAGGCATTTTAGTTCGGAGGACACCAAAACATAATGGTGCAACAAAAAGAATGAACACATTTCTAACTAAAATGTATATGTGATTTAATGTTTAACTGTCAAATTTTTCCAAATAAAGGTAATAAACATGTTATATTAAGTCATCAATAGTTCATCACAAGCTTCATTGCTTGCAGGGGAGGTATGGATTGGTAATCTCATTGATCTTGACAATTTTAGAAATTTTAAGTGTCCAACTTAGGTGTATATATATAAGCATATTAACTAAAATTTGATCCAAAGTATAAGAGGTATGCCATCCTTAGTTAGCAAAAATGTTATCTTTGATGAGCAAATCATGTTGAAGCAGTCAGTTGAAACATATCTACCAACACTTGTAGGGGAAGTTCCAACAATGAAAATTTAGGTAGATATTTGTTAGTTCTCTGGTTTTAGAGCTGGATTAATTTTTGTAAAACAAATAAAAGAACTTGTATGCATAAATATATAAGAACAACATGTACAACAAAGAATCCCACTGAAATGATAGAACATGTTATGTTGGAGCAATTCAACATCTGGAATAACATGTCACATGGGATGTTACGACATCATGTCTAGCTTAAGTGAAGAATTAAATCTATGTGATTTTATTACAACAGAAGATTGCAGAATATTCAGGGATATTGTGCAAATTAAATAAAGGCGTGATATATTATATGACAGGTCTGAAGAATTAATATGAAGATTTGAAGAATCATTCAGGCGAATCAGATCAGAATATTGAAGATTATGTACTTTTTAATTATAGAGATATTCTTGAAAACTAACAGATTGAAGACCTTGATTGTAGCAAAAGTTACTATTATATTGGAACAGCTAATTTGCTTTGATTGAAGGCCCAAATCCAGTTGGGTATAGGTTATATAAATAGAAGACTTTGTAACCTAGAAAAATAGGACAACCACCAAGCATAAAAGATGTAGTCATTAGGGTTTGTCAAGGTAAACCTCTCGGCTTGTGGGAAGGTTACCTATGTCAAGGTAAACCTCTTGGAGGAAGCTTTGAAGTAACTCCAAGTTCGTGGTCATAGTCAAGGTTCTTGGCTAGGGATTGTCATGGAAGTATGTCTTCCAAACCTTTAGATATTTGAGACTAGAAGGAGATGGATATTAGGTCGTTACTACAGCTCCTGGGACTGGAGAACTGTACAACATCATTGCGATGATTGGAACTGGTGTCTTTTATCTTTCAGTTTGGCATATTTTTGTATATATTCTTTGTTGATTGCTTTTGACAGATCACATGTCTCGACATCTTTCTTGACATCTGGATCTGTTACGCCAGAATTTCAATATTAATTCTATACTAGTGAGCAATATGTGGTTGTACTAAAATCACAAACCGAACATACTATAATAATGAAATTCGTCATGAAAGTTAAGATTTAGATTTAGTACAATATTAAGATCTTTAACATGACAAAGGCTATTGTCACAATAAACTAACAGAAAGATATAAGTATGAATACTTGACCTCTTATGCCCTTTTTCTAGTCCTAGAGATATGTCCGCTATTTGAGAGGCTTTAATATGGGTGTTCAAAATAAACGTTGAGTTATACTCTACCGTCAAACAAAACTGAAGCGAAAATAATCAAACCTTCCCATTGAATGTCTACAAATCTGAGCCTTCACACGACCATAAGTTTCCTCTTTTGAGACCCATCTCTTAGAACAAATTTGAATACATTATATCATAAGAGTTGTCGTCATTAATCAAAATTTGAAAGACCTCAAACTGCCCGATTGTGGTTGTAATCACCAAGGGGAAGATTTCGTTAGGAATGCCTCCCACCTTCTCAAAGTCTATGAATCCTAGCATTGGTCAGCTAAGGATCTCCATTGATGTAACTCCATCCTTTATATGGACGAACAACATCTCAACAATTTTTATCTTCATGGCTCATTTGGAGGAAGGTTCGCCCAAGGCTCTCCTACGGTGACGGCGGCAATGTATGGAAGCTTACTTTTTATAGCCTATTTGTTATCGCCGCTATTCCATACTTTGGTAGTCTTCAAGGGAGATATTAACTTGGGTGATTCCTCACTTTTTCTTTTGCCCCCTTTCATATACTCGACCAACCGACCTCTCTTGATTAGTCTTTCAAAGGAATCTTTTAACCCGAAGTAGTCGTCAGTGTTGAGGTTGTGACCTTTATGAAAATGGAAGTACTTCGACTTGTTAGTTCAATATACCTCTCTGACAGGGTAAGGGGGCTGTTGAAAGAGTATTGTGGTGTACTTTTCGTTATTATCGTATCCACAGGGATTATTGCGATATCACCGCCGTTCTATAGCCTATTTTGTCTTGAGTTAATGTTACTTTAGTTTTAGGTTTGCAAAAGATCATTCAATTCTTTTAGTAGCAAAGAGTAAATTAATGAGAGTTCTAAGTTAAAGAAAATGTATCAAGATTCGATTTCATCGACCTAAATTTGTATGTCTCCTTATAAATATACGTATATGAACATGGTAACGATCAACATAATTACGTATCGACGCCTATATCGTCCGTGTCCGCAACGATATAGTTAGATTTACCGTATTGTTTAACCGACGATTTCTCCACCGTTTAAACAATACAAATAACGTTTTAAAACCGATACTAAGTAAACATCAAACGCTAAATCCATGTCTGCAATTTATAGTTTGATAGATGATAAAGTTAGATCTAGATACAAATATTGATGTCTCAAACACTTATACCAAAGAAAAAGCTTTAATAAACAAACTAAACCATCTATATTGATCATCACTTGTTCATACATAATATATTCACAAGAAAAACATACAAAAAGCTAGGAAGATTACATCTTATCTTGATACAAAAGGGGTTTAGCTATCCATGAAATTGGTAGCTTGCTCAAGAAGTAAAGGATGAAGATCAACAAGCATCAAAGGCGAATAATCGACGATCAAGGCTTCCAATCTTCAATTCTTAGTTTGCTACAGTGATTAGGGTTTTTTTTAGCTCTTAAGAAAAAGGTCCACACCCAAAAAAATCAGAATTACTCTTTATATAGAAAAAACATTTTCTGTCCAGGGCGCGTCGCGCCCTCCAGCGCGCTTCGCGCCAATACACTTAAGAAATTTAAACCGCCCATGCGCGTGACGCGCGCAACTCTCTGCTTTGAAGCTCCAAAATATCTTGCCCAGGGCGCGACGCGCCCACATCTCCGCGCGACGCGCGCTTACTTCTGCCATGCACTCTCTTGCAAAGCTCAAAACAAGCTCCAAACTTCCCGAAAATTGGCTAAAACCTACAAAATCATAACTAAAACACATATTAACATAAAATGAAAGCTTAATATTATAAACTATAAATAATTATCTAAAACTTCAGGGAATTGTACGAATATCCGATAAAAAACGGTCGAAAGGTGCCATTAATTAAACTAAATATAAACACAATTTGGCACCTAACAACTCTCCCCAACTTAAACTCTTGTTTGTCCTCAAACAAAACAATGATAAATTACCGGGAACACAAAATATCACAAATGAAACAACAAGGTAGAAACAAGAACAATTGAATGGTTCAAATTCCAAAAGTACACAAAGATCAATCCTTACCAGTTTTCATCAAAGTACCATGATAACAATGCTAATCCTATATACAAATTCTATGTCAGAAATTCCAAAAAGCAAAAGAAGTTCAAGAATGAATCACACCTACGTATTTCTCTACTGAGAGAACAAAAATGGAGGATCCTAACACTCACCAGACAATGACGCAAACATACCGAATTAATTATAAACTCATCTAAGCATAAGACATATAAAAAGTGTATAAGCATGAATCACTAAGGACTTTCGGGTTGTAGCTTGGCTTGGTTAACAAGGAAGTGTCATATCTCACGGCCATTGAAACGAAAGTGTCAAAACCTAAGAGAGCATTCAAATTCAATTATCACAGCCTAAACAACCAAGTTCACCACATTCTTCATTACTTGCTCAAGGGTCACAGAATTCTTTTCTTTCTTTCTTTTTTTTTTTTTTATATTATATACATAAATATATATACCCCTTGAGCACTATCTTTTGATTTATCCTCACCAATGTACACCTTTATTTTATTCTCCCCAACTTGTATATTACCAAGACATTACTAAGAATGCTCCCTATTCTAAGGCAAAAAGGAATCAATCCTTATCATATCAAATGGAAACAGTTCTAGGTAGAAAGAAAAGAAAGTCATCAAGATTCTATCAAAAATCGGTATAGAGATCTATATACAACATAAGCTTAACCGATAAGAATCTTGGCAAACGGCTCAAAGTGGTTAGCAAAAACTCACACACTCACCGGGTAGGTTACATTTGGATTGGAAGTTTTTCTCATAGTGCAGAACAAAACGCCTTGATCACTTTCATGCTTAACACAATTTAATAATAATGCAAGATTAATCATAATAAAAACGAGTTAAAACGCACATTGCTGGTATCCAGCACAATTTATATATATACACAATGGAAAGTCCCCTCACAACTACAGCTAGGCTAAAGTGATTCACAATTGAACTAATTTTATCCACAGAAATTAATGACAACTAATTTGTACAATTAAAAGCATCAGAATCAAAGGTACTTGATAAATAAAACGATAAAGGATGTACCTTGCGCGTACAGTTTTCAACTTATATCATCACCACTCAAATTGTGTTGCATCATCCAAATTCATCGTGGCAACAAAAATTCGTGTTCCAGCTAATTAATCATCAGGACAACTTATCAAACCATTATTTCTAAAATATAAACACTAAACTAAAATAAACTACTTAAAAATAAATAAATGCAAAAATAAAATAAACTGAACTTATATAAAATAAAAACCACACCAAACAGGTGTTAACTATCCAAAGGCGTAAACTTAGCCTTTCAAAGTACCTCATCCAAAAGGATGGAACAAAACTATAAACATTAAAAACAAAGTAACTAAAAATTGTTCTAACATAAAACTAAAAACAATAAAAATAAAACAGTAAAACAAAACTACTCCTCATCAGAAGTATCCTCATCAGCATCAGCCATCCCCTCCTCAGGATCTGGCCTGCCCTCAGGCCATGAAGCATAAGCAGATAGATCATCCCGGGTACCAACAGGCTGCTGCAGAGAAAGCTGCCGGATAGAATCCTGCAAAAACATAAACGCTCTCTGATGCGCCATATGCATCTGATAGTTCCAATCACTTGCATCACCATACTGTGGACCAGCAGGCGGTGCAGCAGCAACCGGAACAGCTTGAGAAGCATCGGGAAGGTCAGATGCACCACCAGCAACACCAAAAGGACGACCTCCAGGCAAACAGTACCTGTTAGCAAAAATATCATCTATAACACCATCCATGGGAATCCTACCACCAGGTGGAAACCGGACATCAGCCTTCCTGCACAAACCCATTATTAAACCAGGAAAAATCAACCTACATTTCACCCCATCTCCATGAAGAGTCCCATTCAGGGCGACTCTTTTCAGCTCGTTCGCCACAATCCTGGACACATCAATGTTATCACCATTCAAAATACCCTGAACCAAACCTGCCGTATCAATGGTGAGGGAGGAAGTGTGACTCCGTGGCCTAATGTTGTAAAGGACCACCGAAGTCACCAACTGAGCCTCTTCCGTCAACTGACTACGAGTAAAAGTCTTTGGCAGCCCAGCTTTAGTCAGAGTATAGGTGAAACCAGTCCTGCAAATCCTCTCCCTAATACTCTCCACGTCCCAGTTTCCTCTGTTCAACCTGGGATGGTACTGGCATTCTTCTACCAAAGCAAGAGGGTTATCCAGAAAATCAAAAATAGCCTCTTTGCTAAAATCAATGGCCTTACCTCTCACCCATGTTTTAAACGGGTAAGCTTCAGTACCTGACCAACCGCTCGGAGGCAAGGCGTTTGCGTAGAATTCTCTGACAATTTCCACCTGATAGAATTTTGGTGGAGTGAACAACTTGTCCCAGCATGTTTCAGACAAAGCAGTCCACGCCCTTTGGAAGAGGCCGTGGTCAATAGGAACCACAGTTCGTTCACTCCACACAACGCGGCTTTCAAGCTCATGGTACCTCGCCTCTTGCTCCGGACCTAGAAACTTCGTCCGATCAAACCTGCCAGCTTGTGAGGAAGATCCCTCACCAGAACCAGTCTTCTTTCTCTTTAAAAAGGGTGCCATTCCTGCACAAATTAAAACAAACAAAACACACAAATTGAAACAAAGTTAGCATAACCTCTATTTTAATAGCCTATATCAATCCACAGTCATCATCAATCACAAAACAGACCCTATCTACACCCTAAACAACATAAAAAAAATTTCAAAGATGAACCCAGGGCGCGACGCGCGCTGAACAGGGCGCGACGCGCGCTCTGCGAAACCCAGAAAAATTCTTCAGAAATCTACAAAACAGAAGAGGAGACAAGCTTCTCCTCCCTTCCAAAGGTTCCAGAAAGCATAAGATACAGCAAACGATTGTTTTCTACCCTAGTTTTTCAAAATTATTCAAAATATTCCTAAATCTAAAAACCTAACAACTAAAACTTAAATTAATGGAAATAGAGAAGAAGATAGACAAACCTTTGATGATTGATGACAGTGGAGTGACGAAATTAGTGAGGAAATGCAACAAGTGTGTGTTGTGTTTCTTTCTTTTCTTGGAACAAAGAGGAGAAAGGGTGGAATGGAGGCAAAGACCTCCAAAACCCTAGCTAACACACTCTGCCCACGAAACCGGGTCGGGCCCAGCATGGGTGGGCTCAAATCAAAATTATATTTTTTTTTCAAAAATATGTACAGCGCGCGACGCGCGCAGACTCGGCGCGACGCGCCCTCATCTCTGCCTGGAAGGGGTCCTTGAGTTCACATAGCGCGCGACGCGCGCATATGGGTGCGACGCGCGCTACACCAGAAACAGCAGAAAAACTGCATTGTTTCAGCACACCCAAAAATACCGGTAGATCGTTTCTGGCTCGACGACAACTCAAAAATCCCACCTGCAAAAAGAACACAAATACAAGTGAATATATACATCTTGGGGTGCCTCCCAAGAGCGCTTTGTTTAACGTCGGTCAGCTCGACGGTCAAAGGCAATCAAGGATCGCCAAACGATAAAACGCAAGTTTCACGATTAAAATCGCTTCCTCGATACACCTTCAACCTCTGACCATTTACTACCCACTCTTGGTTTGATTTTTGGTCCTCTATCACAATAGCCCCTTGGCTTCTCACTTCTTTGACCAAAAACGGTCCGGACCATTTAGACTTCAACTTTCCCGGGAAAAGTCTTAACCGGGAATTGAAGAGTAAAACTAATTGCCCTACCTTAAAGTCCTTCATTCTAACCTTACTATCATGATAGAATTTGGTCTTTTCCTTGTAAATCGAATTGGACTTATAGGCATGCAATCTCATCTCTTCCAACTCATTAAGTTGGATTTTTCTTCTCTCTCCACACAACTTGTGGTCAAAATTCAAAAGCTTCAAGGCCCAATATGCCTTATGCTCTAGTTCTACGGGAAGGTGGCAACTTTTACCATACACCATTTGGAATGGTGTAAGACCGATCGGTGCTTTGAAAGCGGTCCGATACGCCCACAAGGTTTCATCTAACTTCATTGACCAATCCTTCCTAGAGCTAGACACAGTTTTCTCAAGAATTCTCTTAATCTCTCTATTGGTCCTCTCAACTTGCCCATTAGTTTGTGGATGATATGGAGTAGCTACCTTGTGCTTTACTCCATATTGCTCCAACACTTTTTCAAGCGGAGCATTACAAAAATGAGATCCACCATCACTAATTATCACTCTTGGCGAGCCAAACCGCGAAAATATATTTTTCTTCAAAAACTTTATCACGGTCTTGTAGCGGGGAAAATCTGATATCGAAGCCATGAGATTGACTCGAATCAATATTCCGTTTTGAAATCGCCACCGCGCTTTATTTTTTCAAAGGAAAAGGGAAAAGAACGTAAAACCCAAAGTTTTGTTTTTAAAACAAGAAAGAGATCTCAGGTACGGGTGTTGATTATATGAGGGGAAGGTTTAAAGCACCCCTCATATCTGTGGTACTCCACAGGAACCTTTTTGAAAATCTGTGTCGTGTGTGCTAAAAAAGGGCTTGTTTTATTTTTAAAATAAGCTCGGCAAAGCGTTAAGCTTTGTGCCTACATACCTCCTCGGTGCAATGGAGAAGTCAGAGCTAATGTAGTTCCGCTTTTGGGAAAAACGTTTTAAAAACGAATAAACACTTTGGTGTCGTTAGAGAGAAATACTCAGCCATTGATTTTGAGCATGAGAACAAACAAGTTCTTTGCGTCGCAAATGAAAGAAGGGCTCCAACTCGGATAAAATCAACGAGTATGCCACTAGCTCTCTCACGCGGAAAAGATCTCGTTATTATCAATCAATTTCAAAATCGTGGGGTATAACCACTCGTTTCGACAGTTAACGGTGTCTAAACTTTTGAAGAAAAGCCACTAAGGGCGAAAGATATTTTTAAGAAAAAGGTTTTGAAAAGATTTGCAAACATAAGAATATTTTGGAAAAAGGGAGAAGATTTTGAAAATTTAAGAATGGGAGGAGATGAAGAGGCTAACCTAATGCATAAAATAAAAGCTAAGGAAAGAAACGGTCTAACCGAATAAGAAGCCAACACTTGACATTAAGAGCCAAGGTAATTTTCCCATCCTTTGGATTTATCAATACCAACACATTAACACTTGGGGATCCAGATGAACTTATTATCTTAGCACCATTTTTTCATTAAGCACATTAAGATTCTGACAAAAATTGGGCAGAGTAACGGCTGTTTTTGGGTAAAATCCTTATCTCAATGCCTTGGAATTAACCATCAAGGGCTTTCAAGGAAATACCTGCACACATAAACATACAACAGAACAATGCCAGACAGACAGAACAATCACAGGATAGTAATAGAATGAGTCCAAAGGTACTAGGTCCATAAGTCCGAATCTCCAAATTGCTAGGGATAGTAACTGATAGTCCAAAGAGAACCTTATGTATTTTTTAGATTTTGGTTATTTATTAGTGTTTTAGCAAGAAAAATAGAGTATGGTCCAAGTGGACAAAAGAAAAAATGACGGAAAGTAAATATGATGAAATGATAAAATAAAGCGATAAAGCGAGAAATATAAAGAGCGGTAATATAAAGAGCGGTAATATAAAGAACGATATAGTAAAGGTGCGGAAATTAAAGTTAGTTGTTAAATGTTAAAGATAACCATCTTGAAGCTTGTCAAGTATGTTATCAAAGTTAGTAGGAGATCAATGGTGAGTGAATGATGTACTCGGATTTAAATTCAATGGGGTTTATCAGAAGCTTGATAAAATCATAGCGACTACACGATAAAAACCTCCACAAGTCTTAAATCAACCGCATACAATTCTCTTCCATATTTGATCTTTTTTATTCGGGACACGAAATATTGCGCTATGTTAAGCAGATCGCCAAGTGATTTATATAGAAATCACCCTACAACGAGGCCGGTCAAAACTTTATGTGCTAATGCATGCGAGAAGAACGATATGTAGATCGCCTTCCGAAAGCAATACCGCACGAAAAGAAAATAGGTGAGTGATCTAGTCTTTACCAAGAATCCATAAGAATTCTCAAGGCATTAAGACTTTCATCGACCAAAATAAAAAGAAGTAAAAGATGGAACCACATTAAAAGCTCCTTTCATCCATAATTTCAATCACTTAATATTGCGGATTTGGATTCTCATCCTATCAACGCCCTAAGTCCATTGAAATTAGAGAGAAATTAGGCCTCTAACTTGTGATTCAAAGAAAATATCAAAAGAATGGAGTAGAAGATGAGTTAGAACCAAAAACAAGTCAAAAACCACAAAAATAAGCATTCTGCCCAGCTGTAAATCGATTTGCACAGAGTGTAAATCGATTTGCATAACTCTGTTTTCAAAATCTGCGCAGTTTTCAGTTATGTAAATCGATTTGCACAAGATGTAAATCGATTTGCACAACACAGTTTTCAAAAAAACAGCAAATAAAGAGAAGAAAACTTGTTTAAACATAAAACCAAACACCTTGTGATCTTGGATCAATTTGAGCACGAAAATGTATCAATTAAGCAAGCAAATCTCATCAATGTAGCACCAAAGGTGCATCAAGCATAAACAACAATGGATCACATCTTGAATTATGGATTGGATCTAGAATTTTACCAAATCTTTCACAAACTTTGAATCTTCTTCAAGAACACACAACCACAAGCCTTGATCTATCACAATTGATGAAGAAAAGTAGTGTTTATGTTGAGGTTTAGCTCTAAATTAGTGAGGTTCAAGATGTGACTCACTAATTTGTGTGGAAGAAAAAGAGCTTTGAGTGATGGGTTTGGAAGAGGTGAGGAGAGAATTTGCAATAAGTTTCTTGGCTATCAAAGCTTGAAAAATGAAGAGGGGAGTGCCTCAATTTATAGCACTTAGGCTTGGGAAATTTTGTGGCTTGGAGTTAGGATTGGAAAATAGAATTAGGCTTGGAAAAGTGATTTGGAGCCAAAAATGAAATCCAATGGTCTTGATGCAATCACATGAGGGTACATGATTAGATGATGTAGGAAATCAAATGTAAGAACCAAGTCATGCTTCCCATGCTTGCAAATGATGTCAACACTTCAAAAAGCTGAAATTTGCCTTCATTTTTCCAAATTCGTGCTGGTGCAATCGATTTGCACATTATGCAAATCTATTTACATGGCTGAAAAAAGGCAAAATCTGGGGCAAAAACAGTTATGCAAATCGATTGCTGTCTTATGCAAATCGATTTGCACTGATGGCAGAAGCAAATCTGGTGCAGAAACAGTTGTGTAAATCGATTTACACCTTATGCAAATCGATTTGCACAGTGAAAATGTTGAAAAATGCTCCTTTGATGGGTATTTTGACTTGGTACCTACAAAACACAAACAACCAAGAGCACAAGGCAATATTTTTGGTATTTTGGTTAGTAAAGCAATATACACAAACTAAAACATGGGTGCTCGATGATTCCTTTGCAGATGAATTGAGCACAACATTGCAAGCAGAGATCTAGGTTTAAATTTCTTGATTGATGATTGGTATGCAAATGATGTGTGATCTTAGGGTCAAAAATTGGGGTATGACAGATGCCCCTATTTAAGTTTCTTCGATTTGGAGATACGATGATTGGAAATCTTCGTTTTGACAAAAATCGAAGAGACTTAAATATATAAAGCACAATTTTTGAGCCTAAGATGCAATGCAATGTCAATGAATGCATGTGATGATAATAAAGCATGACAACACTGGGGAGTAACAGGTGATCCACTGGGGAAAACAAATGTCTTGATATAACTCCGCTGGGGAAACAAATGTCTTGCAAGTAGGAACTCCTCTGGGGAAGGCAAGACTTTGTTGGAGACAGAACTTTAGTGGGGAACAGAAACTTCTCTGGGGAAAACATTTCGCGTCAGAGAGGTTATAGCATCCTCTTTCACTGGGGATGAGAAAAGGGGATCATCCTCTTTCACTGGGGATGAGAAAGTATGCATCTGAATACCCATCATCTGTTAACAGAAAGCAGATCATCGTACCACTGATAAAGAGATGTACCGCCGTACCACTGACGATAACACATACCAACGTTCCAATGGAGGCATTGAAGAGAAATACACTACCGTACCACTGATGTCATGAAAAGAGATATACCACCGTACCACTGATGATAACACATACCCACGTTCCACTGAAGGTGAACTACCAACGTCCCACTGGAGGTAGAAGGAGATGTACATCGACGTACCACTGACGATGAAGATAACAAAATACACCAACGTTCCACTGGAGGTGAACTACCAACGTCCCACTGGAGGTAGAAAGAGATATACATCGACGTACCACTGACGATGAAGATAACAAAATACACCAACGTTCCACTGGAGGTGAACTACCAACGTCCCACTGGAGGTAGAAAGAGATATACATCGACGTACCACTGACGATGAAGATAACAAAATACACCAACGTTCCACTGGAGGTGAACTACCAACGTCCCACTGGAGGTAGAAAGAGATATACATCGACGTACCACTGACGATGAAGATAACAAAATACACCAACGTTCCACTGGAGGTGAACTACCAACGTCCCACTGGAGGTAGAAAGAGATATACATCGACGTACCACTGACGATGAAGATAACAAAATACACCAACGTTCCACTGGAGGTGAACTACCAACGTCCCACTGGAGGTAGAAAGAGATATACATCGACGTACCACTGACGATGAAGATAACAGAATACACCAACGTTCCACTGGAGGTGAACTACCAACGTCCCACTGGAGGTAGAAAGAGATATACATCGACGTACCACTGACGATGAAGATAACAAAATACACCAACGTTCCACTGGAGGTGAACTACCAACGTCCCACTGGAGGTAGAAAGAGATATACATCGACGTACCACTGACGATGAAGATAACAAAATACACCAACGTTCCACTGGAGGTGAACTACCAACGTCCCACTGGAGGTAGAAAGAGATATACATCGACGTACCACTGACGATGAAGATAACAAAATACACCAACGTTCCACTGGAGGTGAACTACCAACGTCCCACTGGAGGTAGAAAGAGATGTATCGCCGTACCACTAACGATAACACATACCCACGTTCCACTGAAGGTGAAGAAGGCATACCACCGTACCACTGATGATATAAAAGAGATGGTGTACAAAGATGACATAATCAAGCATGTCCCAAACTGAACACCAGAGCAGAAACTGCTATCAATTTTGATGGCTTCAAAAATATATGATACCCAACACTAGGGAACATTGAAGCTGAGAGAACACCGTAGTTGAGTTCTAAACCAAACTCGAACCAGGCCAAAGGTATATTGAGTGTAATACGTTCTTCTGCATATGAATACATCAACATATCCATTCCTTGTAATGCACTCATGAATCAAAGTAAAAATTCTTTTATAATTTTCAAAAGGATTTTGTTGAAATCAATTTTCTCTTTGTTTCAAAAATTACTATCAACAATAAATGACATTTTGAGAGATATGGAAGAAATAAGATTGCCAAATGAAAAGGTAAAGGCTCAAACTTTCTTAATAGAATGGTAGCCTGCAAAAGGCAAGACCCCATGGATTAATACAAAGTTTGGAAAGTGGTAATTTTGTGGAAAAGGTACATTGAAATGTAATGACCCCATCCTCTCTCTCAACTGGGAATTCCTGAGCCAAGGCTTCCGTTGAAAAGTGTTGGACTTCTTCATGATAAACAGATGACTGCTGATGATCAAATCTTGTCTGATGTAGTTACTTGCCATGAATCCCTAACTTTTGCCTGGACCGCCCTTTCGGGTTTTCAGTCCACCGGGTATTTTATTCTGTTTATGTCTCTAATTTTTGCCTGGACCGCCCTTTCGGGTTTTCAATCCACCGAGACGCTCTTTTTTGCCTAAGCCGCCCTTTCGGGTTTTCAACTTAGCGAGCTGTTCTTTTATTATTTAGGCGAAGTATTTCTTGACTTCATCAGCATTCACGGGACGTGGGAGCTCCTCTCCATCCATAGTTGCAAGAATTAATGCACCGCCAGAGAAGGCTTTCTTAACAACATATGGTCCTTCAAAATTAGGAGTCCACTTGCCCCTTGAATCAGAGGTGAAAGACAAGATCCTTTTGAGCACGAGGTCGCCTTCTCTGAATACACGAGGTCGAACCTTCTTATCAAATGCTTTCTTCATTCTTTTCTGATATAACTGACCATGGCATAAAGCCGTCATTCTCTTTTCTTCTATCAAATTCAATTGATCAAACCTGCTCTGACACCATTCAGCCTCAGATAACTTGGTTTCCATTAAAACTCTCAATGATGGAATCTCAACCTCAATAGGGAGCACTGCTTCCATACCATAAACCAAAGAAAAGGGAGTTGTCCCTGTTGAAGTACGGACAGATGTACGGTACCCATGCAAAGCAAATGGGAGCATCTCATGCCAGTCCTTGTACGTGACAACCATCTTTTGCACTATTTTCTTAATGTTCTTATTTGCTGCTTCAACAGCTCCATTCATCTTTGGCCTATAAGGCGAAGAGTTGTGATGTTCAATCTTGAAGCTTTCACACAATTCTCTCATCATGCTATTGTTCAGATTCGAGCCATTATCAGTAATGATCTTGCTCGGTACACCATATCTGCAGATGATGTTGTTCTTGATAAATCTGACCACAACTTGCTTTGTTACATTAGCATATGAAGCAGCTTCTACCCACTTGGTGAAGTAATCGATTGCTACCAGGATGAATCGATGTCCATTCGAAGCCTTGGGTTCAATCATGCCAATCATATCAATACCCCACATAGAGAAAGGCCATGGAGAGGAAATAACATTGAGAAGTGTCGGAGGCACATGAATCTTGTCAGCATACACTTGACATTTGTGACACTTCTTTACAAATTTGTAGCAATCAGATTCCATTGTCAACCAATAGTAACCTGCTCTAAGCATCTTTTTAGCCATCAAATGTCCATTGGCATGGGTACCAAAAGAACCTTCATGAATTTCATGCATCAACATGTCTGCTTCGTGTCTATCCACGCATCTGAGCAAAACCATGTCATAATTCCTTTTATACAAAACATCAGCATTGATGAAGAAACTGCCAGCCAATCTCCTCAAAGTTTTCTTGTCTTTATTTGATGCCCCAAGTGGGTACTCTTGAGTCTGAAGGAAGTGCTTAATATCGAAATACCAAGGCTTTTCATCTGTTGCTTCCTCAACTACAAATACATGAGCAGGTCTATCAAGACGCCTGATTGTAATCTGAGGTTCCTCATTATGGAAATTCACTTTGTACATGGAAGACAATGTGGCTAATGCATCAGCCATCTGATTCTCATCTCGAGGGATGTGGTGGAATTCAACTTTGTTGAAGAATGTCAATAGCCTTCTGGCGTAATCTTTGTAAGGAATTAAACCAGGATGACGAGTTTCCCATTCTCCTTTAATCTGATTAATCACAAGCGCAGAGTCTCCATAAACATCAAGAATCTTAATTCTCAGATTAATGGCCTCTTCAAGTCCCATGATGCAAGCTTCATACTCAGCAATATTATTTGTACAGTCAAAACATATCCTTGCAGTAAAAGGAACATGTGATCCATGTGGAGTGATGATAATGGCGCCAATTCCATGGCCATGAATATTAGAAGCTCCATCAAAAATCAAACCCCATTTGGATTCAGGATCCGGCCCTTCTTCTGGCAATGGTTCATCCCAATCTTGAGATCTCAAATACATTATATCTTCATCTGGGAAGTCCATCTTGATAGACTGAGGCTCATCAATTGGTTGGTGAGCGAGGTACTCTGCTAACACACTTCCTTTCACAGCTTTTTGAGCTCGGTATTCAATATCATATTCTGATAGCAACATTTGCCAGCGAGCAATCCTTCCAGTTAATGCAGGTTTCTCAAATACATACTTAATTGGATCCATTTTGGAGATCAATAGGGTGGTGTGGTTCAACATATACTGTCTTAGTCGGCGAGCAGCCCACACCAAAGCACAGCAAGTTTTCTCAAGCAGCGAGTATCTTGTTTCGCACTCGGTAAACTTTTTGCTAAGGTAGTATATTGCATACTCTTTTCGACCAGACTCGTCATGCTGACCCAACACACATCCCATTGAGTTTTCAAGCACTGTGAGGTACATAATTAGAGGTCTTCCCTCAACTGGAGGGAGCAAAATGGGAGGTTCAAGCAGATATTCTTTGATGTTGTCAAAAGCTTTCTGACAATCTTCATTCCACACACATCCCTGATTTTTCTTTAAAAGCTTGAAGATCGGCTCACAGGTAGCAGTCATATTGGAAATGAACCTGGAGATATAATTCAGACGTCCGAGGAAACCTCTCACTTGTTTTTCAGTCTTTGGTGCTGGCATTTCCTGAATTGCTTTGACTTTATCAGGATCTACTTCAATTCCTCTCTGACTGACAACAAAACCCAATAACTTTCCAGAACGGACACCAAAAGTGCATTTGTTTGGATTTAAGCGGAGACAATACTTTCTCAAACGCTGAAACAACTTTAAAAGATCCTCCATGTGCCCCTTCTCTGATTGGGACTTGGCAATCATGTCATCCACATAAACCTCAATTTCTTTGTGCATCATATCATGAAAAAGAGTAGTCATGGCCCTCTGATATGTCGCACCAGCATTCTTCAACCCAAAAGGCATCACTTTGTAACAGAATGTCCCCCATGGCGTGATAAAAGTTGTTTTTTCCATGTCTTCAGGTGCCATCTTAATCTGGTTATATCCTGAAAAACCATCCATAAAGGAGAAAACTTCAAACTTTGCAGTGCTATCTACCAACATATCAATGTGAGGTAGAGGAAAATCATCTTTCGGACTGGCTTTATTCAAATCTCTGTAATCCACACACATGCGAACTTTTCCGTCTTTCTTCGGAACAGGCACAATATTGGCAATCCATTGAGGATATACAGAAGTGACAAGGAAACCTGCATCTATCTGTTTCAAGACCTCTTTCTTAATCTTTTCTGCCATATCAGGATGACTCCTTCTTAACTTTTGCTTGACAGGAGGACATTCTGGTTTCAACGGCAAACGATGCTCCACAATATCGGTGTCCAACCCAGGCATATCTTGGTAGGACCACGCAAAAATGTCAACATACTCTTTAAGAAGCTCTACCATCCTCTTCTTAACATCTTGACCAAGCAGCGCCCCAATCTTGACTTCCTTTTTATCCTCTTCAGAACCCAAGTTGATGACTTCTAACGGCTCTTTATACGGCTGAATGGTGTCTTCCTCGTGCTCAAGCAGTCGGGAAATCTCATCAGGAATACATTCATCACTCTCTTCTTCCGCCTCATACACAGGACACTCGAAGTTAGGAGAGGGCGCAGGGTCATTACTTTCAACGGTTTTATTGATTAATCTGCACAAATGATTATTATTTCAGGAAAAGGAAAGATATATGCAACATGTAATCGTGCAGATTATGGAGAATGAAAACATTTTTTAAGGTTTTTTGTGTTACCACTTTCCAGAAAAAGCAAAAAGATAAAAAGCATTTATATGCAGAAACAAAATGACTTTTATTGATGATTTTAATGTTTAAAACAAACAGAAAACAGCCCCAACAACTTCACTTTCATCTTGGGCAGAATGAAAGGATTTTGAAAAACATAAAAGCAAATTACTTTGAGACATGAGTACACTCAGGAATGTCAATGATGATCCAGTTCTTAATCATCTTTCCATGGGTCACAAAGTTTGGCACTTCTGGCTCTGGTTCATCTTCAACAATAGCGTTCACCTCTGGAAGAGTCGGATGTAGAAACCCAGCACTATGAAACATCTCTTGATAAGGACGAAAAGCAGATTCAGACTTCATCACAGACTTGTCTGAGGCAGAAAATCCCAGACCAGCTCTATTCCTGTTCTCTTGTAGACTCACCACTTGTCCCCAGACTCCTGAATGTCCATTCTGAACCACCAGTTGAGCATCTTTGAAGGAGGCAATGGAAGCTTCATCTTTTTTGAATTCATCATTAACAGACAGGGCTTGGAATGCAGTTCCAATGACCACTTCATCAGCTTCTATGGTACGGAACGAAGAGAGATGACTAATCAGCAAAGCTTGTTCTCCATTCACAACGACCATCTTTCCATCTTTCACAAATTTCAACTTTTGGTGAAGAGTTGAAGTGACTGCCCCAGCCTCATGGATCCACGGGCGTCCCAATAGGCAACTGTATGCAGGGAAAATATCCATCACTTGAAAAGTAATCTTGAAGACAAATGGTCCAATACCAATAGGCAGATCAACCTCTCCAACCACTGATTTCTTCGATCCATCAAAAGCCTTGACGATCACATTGCTAAATCTCATTGGTGTGCCATCATAAGACAGCTTGGCAAGAGTGGACTTCGGCATGACATTCAGAGATGATCCAGTATCGATCAACACATTGGACATTGAGTCCTCTTTGCAATTGACAGAGATATGCAAAGCCAAATTATGATTTCTTCCTTCCTCAGGCAAATCTTCATCACTGAAGCTCAAATTGTTACACGCAGTGATATTACTCACAACCCCATTAAACTGCTTCAAATGCAACTTGTGATCTACATAAGTGTTATCTATCTCATCATCCAATAACTCCAAACCTATCAGTGTTTGAACATCATCTTGGAGGGCAGCACATCCCATTGGATCTTCACCACACAAAGGACAACCATCATGACTGAACTCTATCACTCCTTTTCTAACAAACCTCTCATGTATCTCCTTCAAAGATCCACGTAGAGCACAAATATTAGGCACACGACAGCGTCTCAAACTATGTTCAACCATATTGACAGCAGACGCTTCATGAGTTGGCAATGGATTGTTCTTCACATTTGGACCAATATCACGGAAAGAAAGCATTCCAGAACGGACCAATCTCTGAACTTCATTCTTCAGGGGCCAACAGTTTTCCAAATCATGCCCAGGAGCATTCTGATGAAAAGCACAAGTGGCATCAGCCTTGTACCACCAAGGGAGTTTCTCTGGAACAGGAGGTGGTGACCTTGGTTGAACCAGCTTCTTATGAATTAGAGCAGGATACAGTTCAGTGTATGTCATAGGAATAGGATCAACATTAACTCGAGGATACGGATTCCGCCTTGCTGGTTGTTGATTAACAGGAGCTACAGGCACTGAATTCACAACAGGAGTTACTGACGCCACTTGTTGAGATTGATTCCTGACTCGACTATTCCTCCCATGAGAAACAGCATTGGCATCTGACTCTTTCTTCTTTTGGAATGAAGAACCATACTTCTTTGCACCACCAGATGAATTTTCATTTCGAACCAAACGACCTTCTCGCACAACTTCTTCTAATCTGACACCCATACCCACCATTTCGGTGAAGTCTACAGGAGCACTAGCAATCATCTTCTCATAATAAAACGGACCAAGAGTCTTCAGAAAAATCTTAGTCATCTCTTTTTCTTCCATCGGAGGAATCACTTGGGCGGCAACCTCACGCCATCTCTGAGCATATTCCTTGAAGGATTCCTTCTCTTTCTGCATCATAGCTCGCAATTGATCCCTATCAGGAGCCATGTCCACATTATATTTGTATTGCTTCACAAACGCTTCAGCCAAGTCATTGAAAGTGCGAATATGGGTGCTATCAAGGCCCATATACCACTTAGAAGCAGCTCCAGTCAAACTGTCTTGGAAATAATGGATCAACAGACGTTGATCATCAGTATGAGTGGACATCTTCCTTATATACATCACCAGGTGCGCCTGAGGACAGGAGTTTCCTTTGTACTTCTCAAATTCAGGAAGCTTGAACTTAGCAGGTACTTTCACATTAGGAACAAGGCAAAGATCATGCACATTCTTTCCAAACAGTTCTTTCCCACGCAAGGCTTTCATCTCTTTTTGCAGTTCTTCAAACTGATCTTGGAAACCATCCATTCTATCATGAATTTCACTTGGAGCAGCATCATAAATGGGCTCTGGGACAAAAGGACCAGTATGAACAATAGGAGAGGTGTTGACCATAACAGGAGTCAACGGGCGAGTCATCTCAGGAACAGACAAATAACCTTCAGGCATGCCCCAGGGATATCCATTAGGCATTCGTTGCTGAGTAGCACCAACAGGAATAGCAGGAATGGTTGTAGCAGCAATTTCAGAAATCACAGTGGTCTGACCCTGAGCTTGGGCATTGGGAGGAAGAACCTGATTCTGATTCTGAGTTTGATTCTGAGCAGCCATCAATGTCTCAACCAGAGCAGTGAGACGATCCACACCAGATCTCAAAGTAACAACCTCTTCACGTAGCTCACGATTCTCTTGTTCAAGACCTTCCATCTTCTTCTTGCAGTTAGCTCGAGTATTATACCGGTGAGACAGCTTGATTCTGTATGAAGAACACTGAATAAGACCTCGGGAATACTTTCGGAAGCAGGACCAAAATGCAGAATGATGCATGAAATGCAATGCAAATGATCTTTATTTTGGTTTTCCAGGAACTTTTAAGACATTAATTGTAAACATTAGTAAAAACATCATAAAACATAACAATATTCTTTCATTAATCATGGAAAAGCATACAAAAGGATTCAGAGATCCAAAATTACAAAACAAAGGAAAAAGCTAAAAACTAGAAGGGAACACTTCTGACGAAGATCCAACTCCTCTCTGCAGCTTCCTACGGAGCTTCTCCAATTCATCTTCATAAAAGGCTTTCAAATGAGCATTCTCGACCAGCAGCTTATCAGCAACTTCTTTCCATGCAACTGAATCTTCTTGTGGTCTCTTTCGCTTTTCACCATGTTGTTGAAGCAACTCTTCTTGATGACGAATCTGATCTTCCTTTTCCATCAACCAACCATCTTGGATATCAAGCATTTCATCTTTTTCTTTCAAGTGTATCTTCAACTCTTTGTTCTCAAACTCCAAAGCATCTCTTTCCGCTCTCAACTTAGCCACGAGCTCTAGATGTTCTTCACTACTTTCAACAGGAGTAGTGAGAGACAATGGTGGAGCAATGGGTAGAGAAGGCTCTTCGAGTAAATAAGGCATCTGAAAAGTATGAGCTCTAGCTTGAACCCAATCAGTGTAGTCTTTGAGAGCAACACATTGTTTCGTTCCCAAATGTCTCTTCCTATCAACATGGTGCCAAGCACGCACAAACCGATTTCTCATATCCGAATTTCCATCTTGATTAAGATAGAAGATTCCTGACACAAGGATGCTAGCAGGTCGCTCCTTCATGGGGTAACAAAATTGACGTCTTGCAAGAATGGGGTTGTAGGTAATTCCTCCTTGTATACCAAGAAGAGGTACATTAGGGAATTCTCCACAACTATCAATAATCTCACCAATGTCATAAGCAGGATTGTACCAATGGATATTCCCATTAGTAAGAGGCATGATTTTCTGAGACCATGAGAGACCATCAGGATTGTTCAGGAAACTCTTAGCTTGAGGTAAGTGAGAAATAAACCACTTATAGAGCAAAGGAGTGCAACAATTGATAAGTCCACCTTTCTTATCATTCCTATGGTGAATGGAATGATAAGTATCCCCAAGCAAAGTAGGCACAGGATTCCCAATCATGAAAATCCGAATAGCATTAACATCGACAAAATGGTCAATGTTGGGAAAGAGTATCAAACCATAGATGAGCAAGGCCAGAAATGTCTCAAAAGCAATCATACTTCCTTTACTAGCCAACATAGAAGCCTTTCCAATCAAGAACTTAGAAGTCAACCCCCAAATTCCTCCTTTTTTGGTCATGTTTGCTTTTACATCTGATATTTTTAAATGAAGGAGTTCTGCTATCTCATCAACCTGAGGCTCTTTCTCCAAACCGCTAAACGGTATGTCATCCGTAACCGGTAAACCAATCCAATAAGAATACTCCTCCAAAGTGGGCATAAGCTGATAATCAGGAAAGGTGAAACAATGATAAACCGGGTCATAAAACTGCACAAGAGTCTCAAGAATCCCTTTTTCCACTTTAGTCTTCAAAATAGAAATCAATTTCCCATAACGACTTTTGAAGTTGTCAAGATTAGGAACCAAAGTTGCTAGCTCTTTCAATTCCTTTGCACTTGAATTTCTGAAAGTGTACTTCTTGATGCTTCTCTTTTGATCCATGGTACCTGTTATGTTTACAAAAAATGTCTCTAAGTTCCTTGAAAACCATTTGTGAATGTTATTTTTTATGAATGCATGAATGCATGGTTTATGCACCAATCACAATCAAGAGCACACAAGATCACATCAAATCACACAAAATCATACAGTCCAGGTTCAAAGGTTCGACGTCACGAGCATGGAGCCATGGGTCTACCCATCCCACAAGGTGTGATCTAGGGAAGTTTGTACCTGCCAATCGGGTTCTACAAAGGTTCCCAGAGTTTTCAATCTTCTATCGGATATTACCGGCACGCACAATTGCTCATGGGCGCCAATAATATGCCTAAAAAGACCTCGTCTGAGCGTAGTATCGCATGACAACAAGCTCAAATTGGTACTTGATCTTGTTTCTGCACTACATCCTAAAAAGGCTTAGATTGGTTAAAAAGGGTTCTAGGCCATTCAGCTTCTACGGACACTCACTATTGAAAGTAATAGCGTTATCACGATGGTTCGTAACAACCTCTACTACCTTCCATGAGGCCTCCACTGATTGGGGTTCCACCATATGACGCTCATGGTAAGGATTGCTCCTGACATGCGACTATTGGTCTTACCACCTCCTATCTCAAGTTACTCACCAAAGTCCGGTTTAGAACTTTATCTCATCACAGAGGAACCATCGAGCACCAAAAAGAAAGAAAAAAAAAGAAAATAAACAAACAAAGCACACAATAATATATACAAATACAAAACACACAGATAAACAAAAATAGGCTTAACACACTTAAAACTGGATCCCCAGTGAAGTCGCCATTTTTCTGTAGCGGGGAAAATCTGATATCGAAGCCATGAGATTGACTCGAATCAATATTCCGTTTTGAAATCGCCACCGCGCTTTATTTTTTTCAAAGGAAAAGGGAAAAGAACGTAAAACCCAAAGTTTTGTTTTTAAAACAAGAAAGAGATCTCAGGTACGGGTGTTGATTATATGAGGGGAAGGTTTAAAGCACCCCTCATATCTGTGGTACTCCACAGGAACCTTTTTGAAAATCTGTGTCGTGTGTGCTAAAAAAGGGCTTGTTTTATTTTTAAAATAAGCTCGGCAAAGCGTTAAGCTTTGTGCCTACATACCTCCTCGGTGCAATGGAGAAGTCAGAGCTAATGTAGTTCCGCTTTTGGGAAAAACGTTTTAAAAACGAATAAACACTTTGGTGTCGTTAGAGAGAAATACTCAGCCATTGATTTTGAGCATGAGAACAAACAAGTTCTTTGCGTCGCAAATGAAAGAAGGGCTCCAACTCGGATAAAATCAACGAGTATGCCACTAGCTCTCTCACGCGGAAAAGATCTCGTTATTATCAATCAATTTCAAAATCGTGGGGTATAACCACTCGTTTCGACAGTTAACGGTGTCTAAACTTTTGAAGAAAAGCCACTAAGGGCGAAAGATATTTTTAAGAAAAAGGTTTTGAAAAGATTTGCAAACATAAGAATATTTTGGAAAAAGGGAGAAGATTTTGAAAATTTAAGAATGGGAGGAGATGAAGAGGCTAACCTAATGCATAAAATAAAAGCTAAGGAAAGAAACGGTCTAACCGAATAAGAAGCCAACACTTGACATTAAGAGCCAAGGTAATTTTCCCATCCTTTGGATTTATCAATACCAACACATTAACACTTGGGGATCCAGATGAACTTATTATCTTAGCACCATTTTTTCATTAAGCACATTAAGATTCTGACAAAAATTGGGCAGAGTAACGGCTGTTTTTGGGTAAAATCCTTATCTCAATGCCTTGGAATTAACCATCAAGGGCTTTCAAGGAAATACCTGCACACATAAACATACAACAGAACAATGCCAGACAGACAGAACAATCACAGGATAGTAATAGAATGAGTCCAAAGGTACTAGGTCCATAAGTCCGAATCTCCAAATTGCTAGGGATAGTAACTGATAGTCCAAAGAGAACCTTATGTATTTTTTAGATTTTGGTTATTTATTAGTGTTTTAGCAAGAAAAATAGAGTATGGTCCAAGTGGACAAAAGAAAAAATGACGGAAAGTAAATATGATGAAATGATAAAATAAAGCGATAAAGCGAGAAATATAAAGAGCGGTAATATAAAGAGCGGTAATATAAAGAACGATATAGTAAAGGTGCGGAAATTAAAGTTAGTTGTTAAATGTTAAAGATAACCATCTTGAAGCTTGTCAAGTATGTTATCAAAGTTAGTAGGAGATCAATGGTGAGTGAATGATGTACTCGGATTTAAATTCAATGGGGTTTATCAGAAGCTTGATAAAATCATAGCGACTACACGATAAAAACCTCCACAAGTCTTAAATCAACCGCATACAATTCTCTTCCATATTTGATCTTTTTTATTCGGGACACGAAATATTGCGCTATGTTAAGCAGATCGCCAAGTGATTTATATAGAAATCACCCTACAACGAGGCCGGTCAAAACTTTATGTGCTAATGCATGCGAGAAGAACGATATGTAGATCGCCTTCCGAAAGCAATACCGCACGAAAAGAAAATAGGTGAGTGATCTAGTCTTTACCAAGAATCCATAAGAATTCTCAAGGCATTAAGACTTTCATCGACCAAAATAAAAAGAAGTAAAAGATGGAACCACATTAAAAGCTCCTTTCATCCATAATTTCAATCACTTAATATTGCGGATTTGGATTCTCATCCTATCAACGCCCTAAGTCCATTGAAATTAGAGAGAAATTAGGCCTCTAACTTGTGATTCAAAGAAAATATCAAAAGAATGGAGTAGAAGATGAGTTAGAACCAAAAACAAGTCAAAAACCACAAAAATAAGCATTCTGCCCAGCTGTAAATCGATTTGCACAGAGTGTAAATCGATTTGCATAACTCTGTTTTCAAAATCTGCGCAGTTTTCAGTTATGTAAATCGATTTGCACAAGATGTAAATCGATTTGCACAACACAGTTTTCAAAAAAACAGCAAATAAAGAGAAGAAAACTTGTTTAAACATAAAACCAAACACCTTGTGATCTTGGATCAATTTGAGCACGAAAATGTATCAATTAAGCAAGCAAATCTCATCAATGTAGCACCAAAGGTGCATCAAGCATAAACAACAATGGATCACATCTTGAATTATGGATTGGATCTAGAATTTTACCAAATCTTTCACAAACTTTGAATCTTCTTCAAGAACACACAACCACAAGCCTTGATCTATCACAATTGATGAAGAAAAGTAGTGTTTATGTTGAGGTTTAGCTCTAAATTAGTGAGGTTCAAGATGTGACTCACTAATTTGTGTGGAAGAAAAAGAGCTTTGAGTGATGGGTTTGGAAGAGGTGAGGAGAGAATTTGCAATAAGTTTCTTGGCTATCAAAGCTTGAAAAATGAAGAGGGGAGTGCCTCAATTTATAGCACTTAGGCTTGGGAAATTTTGTGGCTTGGAGTTAGGATTGGAAAATAGAATTAGGCTTGGAAAAGTGATTTGGAGCCAAAAATGAAATCCAATGGTCTTGATGCAATCACATGAGGGTACATGATTAGATGATGTAGGAAATCAAATGTAAGAACCAAGTCATGCTTCCCATGCTTGCAAATGATGTCAACACTTCAAAAAGCTGAAATTTGCCTTCATTTTTCCAAATTCGTGCTGGTGCAATCGATTTGCACATTATGCAAATCTATTTACATGGCTGAAAAAAGGCAAAATCTGGGGCAAAAACAGTTATGCAAATCGATTGCTGTCTTATGCAAATCGATTTGCACTGATGGCAGAAGCAAATCTGGTGCAGAAACAGTTGTGTAAATCGATTTACACCTTATGCAAATCGATTTGCACAGTGAAAATGTTGAAAAATGCTCCTTTGATGGGTATTTTGACTTGGTACCTACAAAACACAAACAACCAAGAGCACAAGGCAATATTTTTGGTATTTTGGTTAGTAAAGCAATATACACAAACTAAAACATGGGTGCTCGATGATTCCTTTGCAGATGAATTGAGCACAACATTGCAAGCAGAGATCTAGGTTTAAATTTCTTGATTGATGATTGGTATGCAAATGATGTGTGATCTTAGGGTCAAAAATTGGGGTATGACAGGTCTTACCATCCGCTTTGGGTGAAGCAATCGCTTCCACCCACTTAGACACGTAATCAACAGCTACCAAGATGTATTCATTTGACATTGAGGAAGGGAATGGTCCAACAAAATCAATGCCCCAACAATCGAATACCTCAACTTCTACAATACTTTGGAGGGGCATTTCCTCTCTTTTCCCTATTCCACCAGTTCTTTGACAACTGTCGCATGAGGCAACATGGTGGTAAGCATCTTTGAACAAAGTAGGCCACCAAAATCCCGATTGAAGGACTTTTGTGGCCGTACGCAAACCATTAAAATGACCACCATAAGGCGAATTGTGGCAATGCCACAAAATGCTTTTTGCCTCCTCATCCGCGACACATCTTCTCAAAAGATTGTCACTACTCAACTTAAACAAGTGAGGATCATCCCAAACATAAAAATTAGCATCGTTTAAAAACTTTTTTCTTTGATTCCAAGTTAGATCCTCCGGTATCCAGCCAGATGCTTTATGATTAGCCATATCTGCGAACCAGGGTCTAACTTCTTGTACCATGTACAGTTTTTCATCTGGGAATTCTTCCCTCACCTCTTTTTCATTGTTTGTCACCTCGGTATTCACTAACCGAGACAAATGATCCGCAATCAAATTTTCTGTACCTTTCTTATCTTTCACTTCAAGATCAAATTCTTGAAGCAAAAGAATCCACCGAATAAGCCTTTGTTTTGAATCAGGCTTGGTAAGAAGATATTTGATTGCGGCATGATCAGTATAACACACAACTTTAGAACCAATGAGGTAAGAGCGAAACTTTTCCAATGCAAATACAATTGCGAGCAATTCTTTTTCGGTAGTGGCATAGTTAACCTGTGCCTCATTTAAAACTTTGCTCGCATAATGTATAGCATGGAATTGTTTGTTCTTCCTTTGGCCTAAGACCGCACCAACCGCATAGTCACTCGCATCGCACATGAGTTCAAACTCAAGCGACCAATTAGGAGCGACAATTATGGGTGTGGTGGTCAAATTTGCTTTAAGTTCTAGGAAAGCTTTTAGACATGATTCATCAAAATTAAATTCCATACCTTTGTTGAGCAAATTACTCAAAGGCTTTGCGACCTTGGAGAAATCCTTGATGAATCTTCTATAGAACCCAGCATGTCCCAAGAAGCTCCTTATGCCTTTCACATTCACCGGAGGTGGAAGCTTTTCAATAACTTCAATTTTTGCCGGATCGACCTCAAGCCCCTTTGAAGAAACCTTGTGGCCAAGAACAATCCCATCCGTCACCATGAAAGTGCATTTCTCCCAGTTGAGAACCAAATTTGTTTCAATGCATCTCTCCATTACCACATCAAGGTTCTTTAAGCACAAGTCAAATGACGACCCGTACACAGAAAAATCATCCATGAAAACCTCAATGCTTTTCTCGATCAAATCTGAGAAGATAGCTTGCATGCACCTTTGAAATGTTGCAGGAGCATTACATAGTCCAAATGGCATTCTTCGGTATGCGAAAACGCCAAAAGGACAAGTAAAAGCAGTTTTCTCGTGGTCCGCCGGATTCACTGATATTTGATTGTATCCCGAATAACCATCCAAGAAACAATAGAAATTTCTTCCGGCTAACCTCTCTAACATTTGATCCATAAAAGGTAATGGAAAGTGATCTTTTCTTGTTGCTTGGTTCAACCTCCTATAATCAATACACATACGCCACCCGGTCACCGCTCTCGAAGGAATCAACTCGTTCTTCTCATTTCTCACTACTGTCAATCCACCCTTCTTAGGAACCACATGCACCGGGCTCACCCATTCGCTATCGGAGATGGGATAAATCATCCCCGCCTCTAATAACTTCACAACCTCTTTTCTAACAACTTCTTTCATGGTTGGATTCAATCGCCTTTGAGGTTGTGCCACGGGCCGAAAATCATCTTCTAACATAATCTTATGCATACAATAGGCCGGACTAATACCCTTCAAGTCGGATAAAACCCATCCTATTGCTTCTTGATTCTTTGTCAACACTTCCTTCAATCGATGCTCTTCCTTGTTAGACAAACCACTATTAATGATAACCGGCTTAGTAGAATTGTCACCGAGAAACACGTATTTCAAATGAGACGGTAACACATTCAACTCCACCTTTTGCTCTTCAACTTTAGGTTCATCCTTCAACTCTTCAATTTGAGTTTCAAATGGATTCATCTCCTCACAAGCCTCTAAATTTCTCAAGCAATCTTCAATTTCCTTCTCTTGATCTTTGGTGAGAACTTCGAGAGCTTCCATTAAAGTCTTCTCAAGAGGATTCGACAAGTGCATTTGATTCTCCACTTTCATAATAGCCCTTTCGGTAGCATCGATTCTAAAACAATCATCCTCATCACTAGGATGCTTGATGGCTTCAAAGAGATCAAGACATAATTCTTCATCTTGGTACCTTAATTTCATTAAGCCATCATCAATATCTATCATCATTCGGGCCGTCTTCATAAAAGGCCTTCCTAAGATCAATGGAATCTCAGGATCTTCTTCCATGTCTATGACAATAAAATCAACAGGATACCAAAATTTGTCAACCTTTACAAGCAAGTCTTCCGCAACTCCATGAGGATGAGCTGTGGATTTATCCGCTAATGATAACGTCATCCTTGTCGGCTTCAAATCGTTGATTCCTAATCTTCTCACCATAGACAATGGGATCAAATTAATGCTAGAACCGGTATCTACCAAACCTTTGCCTATGTGAACATTTCCAATAGACACCGGTAAGGTTACCCGCCCAGGATCATTTGATTTTATCGGAGTAGTGCGTTGAATTAACGCATTACAACAAGAGCTCACCGTTACTACCTCCGGATCCAAGAATCTTCTCTTCTCAGTGATGATGTCTTTGATGAATTTTGCATACATCGGAATTTGCTCTAATGCCTCGGAAAAAGGAACATTAATTTGCAACTTGCTAAAAATATCCAAGAACCGAGCATAGTGCTTTGCATCTTCTTTCTTTGACGGACCTGGAGGGTAAGGTAATTTCTTCACTTGTATAGAATCATCCACCTTCTTCTTTCCCTTTTCACTCACACTCAATTTTTTTCTCTCTTTTTCTACAACTTTCTCAAGAGTTTCTTTTTCCACTAATTCTTTCTCTTTCTCATTTTCAACTAAATCACCCTCAACATTTTTTTCTACTTCAATCACCCTATCTTTTTCACTCTCAACAATTTCCTCCTCAACTATTTCTCCTACACCCATATCAATATTTCTACCGCTACGAGTTAGAATTGACTTACAATGCTCATGAGGATTTTCTTGTGTAGTAGCCGGAAAAGGACCTTTGTTTTGATCGGCAAGTTGCTTTGACAATTGCCCGACTTGAGTTTCAAGGTTCTTTATTGCGGCATCCGTACTCTTTTGGCTTGCAATTTGCAATTGCATGAATTGGCTAAGAATGTCCTCGATTGAAAGCTTTGTTTGTTGAGGTTGTTGATTGTAACCGCCTTGATAAGGATTTTGACGATTCGATGGGCCCGCTTCCGGCCTCCATCCTTGTTGATAACCTTGATTACCTCTTTGTTGGTAACCTTGGTTATTGTTGTAAGGTTGTTGTTGTTGTCTCCCACCATAAACTTGATTAGGATTAGACACATAATTCACCTCTTCACCCGGTGGAGGACAAAAACCTGTTTGATGGTCACCCCTACACAACTCACAACACATCACATGTTGATTTTTAGAAGGGCTCCCATTTATCTCTTTGATTTGTTGAGGGAGTTTTGACATTTGTTGAGTGAGCAATTCTACTTGTTGTGTCAATAACTTGTTTTGAGCAAGTATTGCATCACTAGTATTCAATTCAAGAACTCCCGGTTTCCTTTGCAATGCACTACGGTTGTGTTGCCCTTGATGATCATTCAAAGCCATCCTATCAATGATAGCAATTGCTTCAGCAGCTGTTTTTGACATCAACGAACCACCCGCGGTCGCATCTAAAAGAGTTTTTGGTTGAGGTTGGAGTCCATTCCTAAAGATATGGATTTGAGACAATTCATCAAACCCATGACCTTTGCACTTTCTAACCATGGACTTGAACCTCTCCCATGCTTCATTGAGAGATTCATTCGAACCTTGAGAAAACACCGCAATAGAAGTTTTCGCTTCCATGAACCTATTGTGAGGAAAGAACCGATCCAAGAACTTCTCTTCTAACTCGTTCCAATTTGTCATGACATTATTTGGTTGATCAAGGTACCATTCCTTAGCTTTTCCAATTAAGGAATGAGGAAAAAGTCTCCTGAACACCTGTTCTTCTTGGTCTTCCGGAGCACCAATTGTTCTGGCGATCTCGTAGAACTTTGTTAGATGAGTAAATGGATCCTCGTGATCTGCCCCTGTGAACGGATTTTGGTATAATAATTGAAGTAACCCCGTCTTCATCTCGGAGTTTCTTCCATTGGCCTGATCACGAGCAAATTGTGCATTGAGTCGAGGGCTATTAACACAAGGCCCTCGAACTGGAACATTAGGGATCTCTCCTGCCATTTCTCCCTCAACTAAGTTTTCAACCGGAGTTGAAGAAGAATATGCCTCTTGTTGTTGTCTTCTTTCCCTAGCTAGTTGTCTCCTCCTACGAGTTTTGCTATTCTCTCTACGAGCAGTCCTCTCAATCTCAGGATCAAAAAGGAGTTGATCTGCAGGTACACGTCCTCGCATAAACTGTTATCTGAAAAACTAACCAAGCAAATTAACAAACACAAGGAAAATAAATTTAGAAACAAGATATTAATTATAAGACTCAATTCAAAACAAACTATTGCAATGCTTGCAATATCTAAACAACAATCCCCGGCAACGGCGCCATTTTGTTGGAAGAGTATTGTGGTGTACTTTTCGTTATTATCGTATCCACAGGGATTATTGCGATATCACCGCCGTTCTATAGCCTATTTTGTCTTGAGTTAATGTTACTTTAGTTTTAGGTTTGCAAAAGATCATTCAATTCTTTTAGTAGCAAAGAGTAAATTAATGAGAGTTCTAAGTTAAAGAAAATGTATCAAGATTCGATTTCATCGACCTAAATTTGTATGTCTCCTTATAAATATACGTATATGAACATGGTAACGATCAACATAATTACGTATCGACGCCTATATCGTCCGTGTCCGCAACGATATAGTTAGATTTACCGTATTGTTTAACCGACGATTTCTCCACCGTTTAAACAATACAAATAACGTTTTAAAACCGATACTAAGTAAACATCAAACGCTAAATCCATGTCTGCAATTTATAGTTTGATAGATGATAAAGTTAGATCTAGATACAAATATTGATGTCTCAAACACTTATACCAAAGAAAAAGCTTTAATAAACAAACTAAACCATCTATATTGATCATCACTTGTTCATACATAATATATTCACAAGAAAAACATACAAAAAGCTAGGAAGATTACATATTATCTTGATACAAAAGGGGTTTAGCTATCCATGAAATTGGTAGCTTGCTCAAGAAGTAAAGGATGAAGATCAACAAGCATCAAAGGCGAATAATCGACGATCAAGGCTTCCAATCTTCAATTCTTAGTTTGCTACAGTGATTAGGTTTTTTTTAGCTCTTAAGAAAAAGGTCCACACCCAAAAAAATCAGAATTACTCTTTATATAGAAAAAACATTTTCTGTCCAGGGCGCGTCGCGCCCTCCAGCGCGCTTCGCGCCAATACACTTAAGAAATTTAAACCGCCCATGCGCGTGACGCGCGCAACTCTCTGCTTTGAAGCTCCAAAATATCTTGCCCAGGGCGCGACGCGCCCACATCTCCGCGCGACGCGCGCTTACTTCTGCCATGCACTCTCTTGCAAAGCTCAAAACAAGCTCCAAACTTCCCCAAAATTGGCTAAAACCTACAAAATCATAACTAAAACACATATTAACATAAAATGAAAGCTTAATATTATAAACTATAAATAATTATCTAAAACTTCAGGGAATTGTACGAATATCCGATAAAAAACGGTCGAAAGGTGCCATTAATTAAACTAAATATAAACACAATTTGGCACCTAACAGGGGCCGGATTCCTCCTTTGTGAAACTCTATTAGCAAAATCATGGTAGATCTTCTCCTAAGATGCATTCAGTGGCATGTACTTCTTGTACCGGACATGCATACATCGATCAGATTCGTCCTTCTGTCGATGGGACTCCTTCCCTGTCGGGCGGCTGGAGTTGCTGTCGACAGAGATGGGGTTATCGAAGCGTGTATTCAGCTTCTTTTCCAGGATCATGAAAGACTGATCCATGCTCAACATCTCCTGGGTGGTTTGTACCTTTTTCTTCCTATCTTCAACCAGAAAGGATGGTCGCGTAGAAGACCATTTTTGAAGATCTAACACTTAATGCCTTCTTCAACTTCTTATACTTTAACAACAACTTAAGTAAATTGGTCGATATAAGACCACATGCTCTCCTTCTTCCCTCAGAAAATCGCGCTGAAACCAACTGTTGTACACCCATATTTTATTTACTAGTTATTTTATTAGTTATTTATTTTATTAATATTTATATGATATTGTGTGATTTTGTGAACATATGTGTTATATATGTGTTGGCTCATTGGGTGTGAAAATAATAGAACGAGATAATTGGGCCTAATAATAATAATAGGATGAGTAAAAGTTGGGGATATGAGTTAGTAAGCCCATTAGTGGAACTTATGTTAGTAAGAGTTTTAGTCAAAACAAGAGAATATAGAAATCAAGATAAGAAAAAAGAGGAGAAAGAATAGAAGAGAAGAGGAAAAGAGGAAACTCTAGAGGAAGAACTTCATTCAAGGTAAGGGTGGGTTTTTCATGTGATTATGGGGTATATGATATATGTAATGGGTAGTAACATGTGTAGAATTTGGAATTTCAATTTCTAGGTTTTGTATGCTTAGATTTTGATGTGAAATCCATGAAACTGATGTTTGAATCATATTTCTATGTTAGTAAATGATGTTATATGATGAATACATGTTATTATGTTTTTAATCCATTAACTATGGCTATTTGGATGAGTTTCTATGGTGGAAATCATGGGAAAACATAATTGTTCCGTGGCAGATTTTTCTGGTTTTTCGTGAGTGGGCTTAGCGCGGTATAGAGCGCTTAGCACAGTCTGGAATGTGAAATTTTATATTTTCATGAACTGGACTGGATCTTGTATGCTATTGATTTATCATGAATTGTCATGAATATTCTGGAATTTTCTGAATATGTTTGGATGGCTTTTGAGGCAATTCTTTGTATGAACATAACACTTGAATTTTGTGTATATGTATGTTGTGAATTATAATTGATTGAGATTAACATTGTTGAGCTTTGTTTGCTATATGTTAATTATGATGTGTTGATTTGGTGAGTACTATGAAGGTGTTTTAATGTGATTGATGATATGATATATGTATGTTTGTACAAAAGGTGAGATAATTCATATGTGATGAATGGTGTGATATATGCTTGTATGATTAAGATTTGGAGATGGTCTTAATTGCATATAATTGTTGATAATTGCACATGCATCATTTGGTAAGAAGAGGCAATGTTCGTTAGTTTCGTGGAAACTAATGACTTGTTCCAAACCTTAGAGATGAGTTTGAAGCCTAGGGGACAGGCTTATTTTTTGTGGTTATCTGTCTTGGAGATGGACGCGGTGATACTGCTAAGGAAAACATTTGGTACCACATGCATATTTCATAGAGTCGCATTGGAGTCACATGTGTCGATGTGAAATGTTATCTTGGTGCACTTATGTGATAGTTGTGTGAATGATACATCGGTGGTAATTATGATTGATTACTTTCGTATCTTAAATTGTTGAGTTATGTTGTATATGTAAACATGTGAATTGTATTTTAAATTTTTTGAATATATGAATGTATGAAGTGTGATAAATTCGATTGCTGTATGTTGTTATGCATTACTTATTATTATATATTTCTATAATGATATGAATTCTCACCCTTATGTTGAAATGATATTTTGTACGATATCGCTCAGATACCGAGGAGTAGTGGTGCTTTTCTTGCAAGGATTAGTCTTGGATCTAGTTTTTTGTTTATCGTTATTCTAGATAATGAGTCATGCTCTAGTTATGTAACACAGGGAAACGTTTGAACTCATGTTTGTTTAAGATATATTTGTTATACTCTCTTTTATATTATGGTGTATTGAGATTATGTGATTATTGGCCTTTGGTGCCTAATGCCTTTATGCACGATTTTCTATTATGAGATTCCATTATTGGTATCGTTTCGAATTTATTTATTACTCCATTGTGATGTGCATATGAAACATGAATTTAATTGTGTGTTATGAACATGAACAAGTGCATTTGTGTTTAGTTTTAAATATATGTGACACCCTCTTTTGATACGCATGCTATTTACTTTGATTATGCAATATATTTGTCGTGGGGTTTAGAGGGTGTTACAACTGTCGTCATAAGTTGTCTTTTTTGGGCGGTTAAGTGCACAGATTAACATTCACAAAAATATTTCCATGATTTTATGCTCCCGTCCAACAGGCCATTGAACTATAGCATGAGCGGATCGACCAGAGTTAATGCAAACAACTTGCATTTGGAAGCTTTCATCAACACTGGAGTAATTCACCTGATCGTTGATGAGATGCACGTGCTTGTCTAGATCTCATGTTCCATTGTAGTCTCTCATCTTGGGAGACTTCTCAATGGACTTTGGTATTTTTCCATCCAACATCGTGGTGCTTAGAGGATGTTTAGGTTGATTCTTCGATGGTCGATTTTCCGCCAAATTCTGGGGATAAGTGTGGCTGCCTCGACCTCCCTCAGGACTTTAGGGGGGATTTTGTGCTTCATGCTATTCTACGGATTCCTCTACTTAAGATCTTCATCCTTCTTTGTAGCGGTCAGCTCCGGGAAGACAATGTTTCCATGCGGAGGAGCATTGTGGAGGCTTTCTGTGAGGTGAAATAACCTTTCTTCTATCACTTGTGAATTCTGCTGCCGAACGATGTTGTACATATTGTTCAACAACTCATTAGAGCCTTGTAATCCAAGGTTTGCTCGTAGTAGTTAGAAACTGGCTAAGACTTCAGGATGTGCAACTAGAGGTGGAATATGAGGTCCATTTGTGGTACTTGGACAGATCCAGCTATCTGAGGAGTCTAGACTAGATCTGGATGCATGAGTACCTATGTTTCTGGATTCACAATGTATTACCCTGAAGACCCCGACTCTTTATTTTTAAAAGATAAAACAATTATTTCTCCGAAATGGGTGTTACACATATTCAAACAAACATACTCTTTCAAAATAAAACATAAAACAACAGCGGAACTCGACTTCAAACATACTTTAAATCATATCAAATAAAATAAAGTAGTTCATTAAATAAATAATCTAAACAACAACTCATAACAATAATAAAAGGTCTCAAACCCAATGTTACAAATCAGAGCACCATCGAAAACTAAATAACATGGAAAAGCAGTAAATAAATGAAGAGACCTCAATGCCATTCTCCAACCCAAAGAGCAGCTACTCCTCTACTTGATTAACTATACTTCAAGAGAGTATAAAACACCACAAACAAGAAAAACAGGGGTGAGAATAACTTCATAGGAGTTAATGGTTTATTAAACAACAAGGATAGTTTTTAAAAGCATTAACATCAAAACACGCATATCAATTCACACTCACAAACAGTTACAATGCAAATATGAAATGCTATCTAATTCTCCTCCAATATACATCTGGTACCAACTTTTTGGATCATATGTTACTGAATTTTCCATGTCTCTGGTTCCTCTCTGAACCTAAGACCGTCATTGGCACCTCTCTGAACCGTGACCTCGTTTACCTATCTCTGATATACATGAATGCATGAATCATAGTAATAATAGTCATAATTCATAATCAACAACAATTACACGTTCACATCTCGTACTCAACGAGGTTCCTCTCTAAACCCACAATTTTGCCAATGCAGGGACAACTCTGTAGTTCTCTCTCAACTACTCAATTCAAATATTATATAATTAGAACTCAACAATTATATAAATCTTCAGAAATACTTATCAATAGAGCAAGAATATATTATTTCTCGTGTAAACCCATCAACAGGGAAATAAAAAATTACTCACAGACATATCAACACAACTCTAAACATGTATGAATTACTCAATTTTAACTTTAACAACTCATAAATTCTAACTCTACAAATTTTCAACAACTCAAATTTAACTTTTTTGGCTGGAGGTTTTACTCAAGTAATAATATAATTCAAAACAACTCTAAAGGGTTAAATACCTTTAACTCTAACTCTAAAACTCGTCAGATTTAACCCTAAACAAATCGAAAACAACTCTGTCAACTCTATAACAACTATAACATTTCTAAACATGTCATAGTTACTAAAAAAATTTACAACTCTAAACAACTTAAAACACAACTCTGACAACTCTAATGTAACAAATTTCTCTCTTAAGTTTATCAAAAGGTAACGAAAAGTCACTGAACTCAAAATTGCTCTAAACTCCAAAATGGACAACTAACCTGAAAAACGTCAAACCACCGCCCGCCGACCCGCAAACATCTGTTGGCCGCCGCCACCCTGGCTCACTGGCGACCTGCACGAACGCCTTTGCGGCCCTGTCGCGCGGTTGCCACCGAGTTGCATCCTTCCCACCCCGCGCAAAATCATGCCGCGCTCCTGCGGCAGCACGCCGCACGCGCAATCGGCGACGTTGCGGCCTCGCCCGACTACCTCCTTCCACGTCATGGCTCCTCTCGTGCGTGATAGCACGCTGCATCCTCAGGCTGCATGTGCCGCCGTTGCCTATTTGGCGTTGCACGTTTTTGTGCCCCTTTCTCGATTCGATTCGTTTTTCGACTTTCTTGCTATTTTTATTTTTCAAGAAAAATGTTATTTGGGATTTTTCATGGCTTTTTCAATTATTGCTCATAAACATAGATCAACGACAGACAATTATACCATACTCTAGTTAATATGAATTTTTCCAAAGGGCACAACTACAGATTATTATAAACAACAATGCATTAACATGGATTCAAGATATAGCAATACAATAGTACTTAAGAATTCAAATCAGAAAGGTTAAGGCAAACCCTTAAGCCATAAACATACAGTCACAAACACAGAAGAAGAAAAAGATAGGAGGGAAATGATCCCTCACAATCCGACTGTCTAAACACTCATATGTAAAAAGTCCCCCCCCCCCTCCGTTACCTAGAAATTATCGATCGATGAAAACCTTTGGCCTTTTAGGATCTACTTCTCTCTTCCTTCCTAAGTTCTGCCTGTTTTTCTCTTTTTTCCCAATTTAGCACGTTCTGACAAAATTTTCTCTCAGTTATCTATTTATTCTAACCTAATATCCCAATTACTCCTCTCATCCATCCACTTTCCTCACACCTAGGGGTGGAAATAGGCTGGGCCGAGCTAGGCTTTGCCAAGCCTAAGCCTGGCCTGTCAAAAAAACTAAAGCCTAAGTCTGGCCTGTAGCCTATCGTAGGCTTATTTTTTAGGCCTGAGCCTGGCCTTTTTGAAGGTCTAGTTAGCCTGTTAGCCTACATAAAAGCCTACTTGTTTTAGACATATGTAAATAAGCAATTAAAATAATGTTCAAATAGACTAACTAACTAAAAAAACTTATGAAAATGATGTTCATCAGGTGTTTTCATCTTATTTTCACAAGTTCTTCAAGATAATCAAGTTTTATTAATGTATTTTAATTCAAAGTACAAAACATAACATAATGAAAATAAAAAAGTATTCATATTTATTTAAATAGGCCGGTCTGATAGGCTTAAAAGGCTTTTTTTAGGGCCTGAGGCCTAGCCTTTTTAACTAAATAGGCTTATAAAAAAGCCTAGGCCTTTTCTATTTAAAAATAATCTGTGGCCTGCTGGCCTGAGCCTATATAGGCTGGCCTGTAGGCCCCTGTTATCGGCCTGGCCTATTTCCACCCCTACTCACACCCTCACTAAAGCTATGTTTGGATACGAAAAAAAGAACGGAGCGAAGTAGGATGTAATAAATGTGTCATTCCATTGTTTGGGTACGTCATGATGGAATAAAGTAATTTTATTATTTCGCCCAAATCGAAGGTACAAAATATGATGGAAAGTGATGGAATGAGATGAAATGCATTCCATCTAATAAAATAAAATTGAGGATATTTTAATAAATATATTAATTTATTAAATATCAACCGTCACATTATTCAAAATCATATCTTAAAAAATCTTCCCAAAATGAAATCTTGTAATTTAATAAAAGAACAGCAAACAAATAAAATCAAAATCCATTTTTATAAAAAGCAACAAACTCAAATCCCAATTTAAGAAGGCATGGTGTTGCTTTATGTTATGTTCCTTCCATCATTAGTTGAAAAGAACGTGGCATGTTTTGGAAAGAAAAGATTTGATCATGTTAAAGACAATGACATATCTTCAATATTATTGTTGCAAGTGTAAATGCATATTTGAATAATAACCTGTTGATTTGTTTATGGATTGCATGGTAAACTATTAGAATGGTTCCTTCCTTTCATCCTAATAGTGATTATAAGTTTTCCTCAGTGTGCACGCATCTATATAAAATCGAGAATTAGTGATCAAATTTGCACCACAATTGGTTATGATTTTGAATCACAAGAAATGGAGTTTTTTCGTTATTTTTCTATGAAGATGGAAGATGGACATATAAAGATAAATTTAAAATTTAATCTTTAATTTGGCCACTAAATATTGTAGTGATCGAACTAATGATCAAATATTGAATCATTTTCATCAATATAATATATGTTTATGTTATAGGATGTCAAAATTAGTGTATAAACACTAATTTTGACATCCTATAACATAAACATATATTATTGAAGACTAAAATTTAGTCAAAATCGCAATTTTGATATCCAATTTTTTTTCCATAAATAGATAAGATACCTAAAATCACATTTTAAGAATAACTATTCAAACAAAATTTCCATTTGAAGCTTTTATAAAAAGTTTCTTTATAAAAAAAAAATTTCACAAAATTATTTAACACTATAAACACTACGCCTTACATGGGCTATTATAGCGCTTATTTTGGTCTTTTAGAGCGCTTAAAAGCGCTGCCATAGCCAGCGCTGCCGTAGGTAACGACAGCGCTTTTTGGTACGCCAAAAGCGCTCTCGTAGCATCCCCTTTAGCAGCACTTTTTCCAGAAAAGCGCTCTCGTAGCATCCCCTATAGCAGTGTTTTTTGCAGAAAAGCGCTCTCGTAGCATCCCCTATAGCAGCGCTTTTTCTAGAAAAGCGCTCTCGTAGCCTCCCCTATAGCAGCCCTTTTATCCAGAAAAGGACTCTCGTAGCATCCCCTATAGCAGCGCTTTTTCCAAAAAGCGCTTTCGTAGGTTGCGCTTTTATGTTTTTTTTTTATCTTAGGCAGCGCTTTTAATTATAAAGCACTTTCGTAGGTAGGCCATTAAGAGCGTTTTTGAAAGCGCTTTCGTAGGTAGGCCTTTAAGAGCGTTTTTGAAAGCGCTGTCGTTGCTAAACGCAATATTTTAAAGTGCAACTTGTAATTTAAGCCTCCCAGTTCGACCTGTAATTTATATTTGTTTTCAACCCGTAATATTTTCGACCTGTAATATATTTTCAACCTGTAATATTTTCAACCTATATTTATTTTCGACCTATAATATATTTTCAACCTGTAATATTTTGAACCATAGGTAGGACATTATATACCAATATAATACCATTATAATCCAAAATAATATATATATATATATATATATATATATATATATATATATATATATATATATATATATATATATATATATATACACCATTATAGTTCAATTCACATGTTTACAACAGATACATATAACTAACTCATCTCTAACAATAACTAAATCAGAATATAAGCCCGAAATTCTCAAAATCCGACGAGCGCACGGTCCTGGTCCTGCAAAGTATGAACAGAACAACACGGTCAATTAAACTAACTTTGCTCAAACACAATTAAAGGCTCCAACATCTATACTTCAAATTTTCCAAGAAAACAAATTGTCATTCAGAAACATCAACAATATTATTAGCAACAATTTCATGTGATTTGCAACTCAATCCACCAATGTAATGTGTCATCAATCCAGCCTCAAATCAAACTATCAGCACCACTTATTTAAGAATCAAACTCAACAACAACAAAAACAAAGTTCAGCACTCTTATTTAGCAAACAACAAACTTGATTCATATAACAACGTCATCATCGTCAATTAATATTAAGCAAAATGAACCAACATCCACCAAAGAAACTCAAACACAAAGCCATTATCAAAATTCATCACACAGTAATGTATTCATAAAACTTTTCACACAATAATGTATTCATACCTATATGAATAGTCGCTGAATATAAAATTGACACAATTCCTCTTTGATTTCTTCCAACTTAAGTTTCGTGTAAGAAGCAGCATAGAAGTCATCAAAGTACTACATAACAAAAACATAATATGCATGATTTAGTTAAATGTAATAAATTATAAGAAATTATCCTAAGTTATAAATCCATACCGTGATTGGAATCTCTAATTGATTCGTTTGAAGGATTTCTTTCAAAAACCTCAAAACAAAGTATCCGCAATCTGTATTGTTTCGCTGTTGCAGACACTACATAGAAAAACAAATAAGATTTTTTAGTTGTCTTGTTTTATCAAGTAGCATAACTATTATAAGCAAAATTGTGAAAATTAATGTATCTATACTTTGATCCAAGTAATGTTGTTTGATTTAGTCCGGGATACCTGTGCGTCTCTTTGACTTCGAAACACTTGCATTGATCTAACAAAAATATAAAAGCATATATTTAGATCAATCTCACAAATAATTAAATATATAAATATACACGAATATTTAGAACGATCTCACTTACGTATCAATCGTTGACTTCATAGCCGGATAATTGGTCTAATCACCATATACCGAATTCAGAAAATATACCACTTCTTTTATAGGGTTGATAGCAAGCAACAACCAGTGTGCTCTATAAATTAAAACAAAATTAAAGTTTATATGAAAATTTTGCTACGCAAAAGAAACAAAGATTAGATGAACCAAGAATGAAAAACTAACCCTACTGGTCGGGTATTATATGGCCAAAGAAACAGGCTTTCTTTATTGCCGGTGGTCATGAATCTATAGACTAAGCGATGTCTAACTAAATCTGGTTCCGTAGCAATTGTATGTCCGCTGCAATAGGCGGAAGACACGAAATGGAATCTGTTTGACAATTCAGTCCCGCGCAACACTTTGTCATACAACAACCTTAAATAAAAACATAATAAACATTAGATTATTTTCATTGAAATGTGTAAATAAATTGTTCAACTAATTAAATAATATATTCATCGAATTACCAGATGTATGAGTGAATATTACCGACGCCTAATTGGCCATGCGTAAAAATCTCTTTCATGTCATCTAGTGCAACATTTTAGAGGAATTCAATACCAAAGACAGCTTCATCCATATTAATTTCACGGAAATCACCTGTCGTCAAATCTGACATATCAACAAGTGTTCTGAGCGTCTGCCGGTATTGAGCCACAAAAGCACCTTTCTCGTACTCTTTCGACAATCGGTTTGAATTCATCCATGTCTTATCCATGTCCTAATTGAGCTAAACAAAAACAACTGATTATTAAGGCACAAAACGGTATAATGCGTTTCTGTCAAAATGCAAAGTATACTAGTAATTTGAGAAAGAAATTTACCTCGAATTTTACCGAACTCAAGAAAACGTAGAGAATGAGCGTTGTACGTCGAACTAGGACGAGAAACGCTGTTGATTCAAAGGAAAGAAAAATTCTATTATAAAAAATTTCATACAATAAAAACTGACTCAACCACTAATTACAGATCATTCATAAGTAGAGATTTAAGCAACTAATTAAAGTGGAAACGATCCATCATAGCAGTTCATTCAAAGCATAACTAATTACTTTGGCGAGAGAGAACGATTATAATCAACAAATACATTTGATGGGAGACATCAAAATTACAATATAAATCAGAATTTTAGACAAAATTCAAAACACTTCAGAATTTTCCAATGCATTTATATTGCGGCTACAGTGTATGCCAATAGAATTTGAGAAGTATATAAAAATATAATTAAAAGCTGCATGATGCAATAAGAGGAAATAAGATTTAAATGTGTATAAAGAAAAGAAGAGTAAACTTTATGTATATTTATTTATTCTCTTTGAATAATTATAACAATATCATAACGGATTATAGAGACACAAATTATAATTAGGTATTTTAAAGAAGGAAGAAAATCAAATGAACAAAGGAAATCAACAATAGTCTGAAGTGTGTACATACTCGTAAATATGTAGTACCAGAGTCAGTGATACGAGCTCCAAAGAGATCCAAAGTTATCAATCCAGTCAGACCTATACAAGAAATTCAATTCAATGTATGATTAAAATAAGAACGGGTGAATAGTGCAGATTCCATAAAACACAATTTCAGGATTTGAGTTTTCCCATTGACACCAATCACCAATTCCATGACCGACACAAATCACCAATAACTCTCCTAATAAAAGAGCAAACTTAATCGTTCTTTCTCTTGAGTTGCATGGATCAATAGAAAGGATACAAAAGTATGAGACATATTGATATAGAAAAACACAACATAGTCATGTTCTCATTTTGATATAGAAAAACACAACATAGTCATGTTTTACTTATATATAGTTAACCGTGTCTCTTCCACAAATATACATATCAATACTCTAGCTTCAATTCTTAAAATAATAGGTGTTTAGATTCTTTCTATCTAATGAACACTTTTATAATGACACAGTGGTAATAAAGTTCTCAAACATGAGAAATTTGAACACTCCTAACATGTTTGTTCCCAACTTTATTCTTAGGAACATTAACAGTGAGCACACCATTATCCATATAAGCCTTAACATGATCAACATTATATCCAGTAACTCTCTCACACACCATATATAGATAAATTATTAATCAAATCACTTCCACATTTTTACTATGCTTATTTATTTTTAACTTATAAAATAATATACCATATAGTATATAATACTAATAATACTCCATATTTGAAATTAAAACCCACATATACACATGCATATAAATAATGACAGAAAGTCAACTTCCAACTTCCAACTCCAATAAGTGATTCAAGATATAGAAGACACAAAATAAGTGATTCTTAGAGTTCCAACTTCCAACTCCAAGGAACAACAAGAACACACAAAGCCTAAACTATTTTCAAAATGGGTGTGATTAAATCAGCTATAGCAGATGCAATTCTAACATTAATATTTATTTTCTTCATCTCAACAGTAAGAATTCTCACTTCAAAAACAGTTTCCTCCTCAATCTTCAACCAGTTTCACTACCAGGCCTATTCATCACAACCATCCTAAACACAATTTCTTAATCTTCAACCAGTTTCACTAACAATTTCTTAAATAACATAGAATAAAAATTAACGTTACTGCTAGTAGAGTAGTAGAAGGAATGTGAAATCGACTCACCGAGAGAGAAGAAGAAGTGTGACAGGAGAAGTCGACGAAGAGCTTTGCGAGGCGGTGAATGAGAAGACGAAATTCAGCCGGAGGCGGGGGTTTCTGTCGCTGTTACTCAGCCGCGAAGTGAAGGAGAAGACGAAGAGCTTTGAGAGGCGGAAGGAGAAGACAAAATTCAGAGATGGAATCGTGATTCAGTATCGTCGAAATTCAGCCCCAAACAAAATTCAAGGATGGAATGGTGATTTAGTATCGTGGAAGGCAGAGATTTTCATGGAGAATTAGCTAGGTTTACGTTTGGGGAAGAAGAATGGTATCGTGATTTCTGAAAAACTTAATAAACTAGGAATGTTTTGTTTTAAAAAATTTAATTGTAAATACCCTACGAGAGCGCTATTAAAAAGCGTTTTGGTACCCAGCCCTATACCAGCACTTTTTAGATAGAAATCGCTTTGGTAACCTACTCCTTTACCAGCGCTTCTAAAAGCGCTTTGGTAACCAGCCCTATAGCAGCGCTTCTATAAAGCGCTTTGGTAACCAGCCATATACCAGCGCTTTTAAAAAGCGCTTTTGTAGGACCCTCTATAGCAGCGCTTTTTTCCCTTCATTTTTAGTTTTGTTTTTAGCGAAACCTATAGCAGCGCTTTTTCCTAAAAGCGCTTTCGTAGGGGTGCTGCTAAAAGACAAATTTGGCGTAGTGAAAAATCATTTTTTTTAAAAAGCCAAAACAAACGGGCCCTATATTATTTACTTGAATTGTATAAATAATGATATAGACTATGACTATTTATATACAACTTTAATTGGACTTGCGCTTACATAACTTAAATCATATTTGATATTATTAAATTTGATTATATTTGATATTATATTTAATATTTAAATAATATGTCAATCCCAATTATATCTCAACATATCCCCTATAATCCAAGTTGTCAAACATACTCTAAAAATAGTCAATCTAAATTATTCCTAATTTCTTTCTCAAATTTAGGAATATGTGGATCTTCAATCCTATGGTGAAAATGCCGGTCAACTGTGCTTCACTTAAGAAATGTCTAACTTCAAGTTTGGCTCGATTTATCTTTTCTCTCAGGAAGTGAAATCTAGCTTCAATTTGCTTACTCCTCCATGCAGAACTGGATTCTTCGCCAGATTTATGGCTGACTTGTTGTCGATTTGCAACACAAGAGGTTTCTTTACTTCGGCCTCCATTTTTTCAAGTACCGATCTTATCTAAATTGCTTGACATGCAGCATAGGATCCTGCTATATATTCAGCTTCACACGATGATAATGCCACCACGGGTTGTTTCTTCGAACACCATGAAATTGGGGCACCAAATACTTGAAAGAAATATCCAGTTGTACTTCTTCGATCTTCCTTATCTCCACACCAATCAACATCTGAAAAAGAAGTAATTGTTGTTTCTTTGTTTTCAGAATTTCGTCGAAATAGAATTCCATACTCTATCGATCCTTCTAAGTATCTTAAAATTCTTCTCGCAACCTTCATGTGTGACACTCTTGGTTCACTCATGTATCTGCTCACTAATCCGACTACAAAATCTATATCAGGTCGACTGTTGCACATATACCTCAGAGATCCCACAATTTGCTTGAACAAAGTTACAACGACTTTTCCTTACTCTCCAATCTTCTCCAACTTCACATTTGGTTCGACAAGTGAGGATGCAGGATTCAAATCATTCATTCTGAATCTCTTGAGTATCTCTTTGATATACTTACTTTGATGTAGCACCATACCTTGCTTCGACATTTAAAATTCCATGCCTAGGAAATAAGACAATTTTCCCAGATTCGACATTTCAAATTCCCATCATCAGCTCTTTGAACTTCGACAAGTTCTCCAAGCTATTTCTAGTTACCAACAAGTCATCAACATATAAGCAGATAATTGTTATGTCTTATGCTACAATTTGAACATAGACTCCATACTCATATTTGTATTTTACAAATCCTAATTCGACTAAGTATGAGTCGATATTCTTGTTCCATACCCTACGTGCCTGCTTGAGTTCATAGAGCGCTTTGTGCAACTTATATACTTTACCCGCTTCCTTCTGAATCACGAACCCTGGAGGTTGTGTGACATAGACCTCGTCGTTTAAAGGACCATTCAGAAATGCTTATTTCACATCTAAATGAAATGTAGATCAGTCTTGGCTGCATGCCAATGCTACCACTAGTCGAACAGTCTCCAATCTTGCTACTGGAGCAAATACATCAGAGTAGTCGAGTCCTTCTCTTGGAAGAAATCCTCGAACTACTAATCTTGCTTTATGTCTTGCTATCGACCCATCAACATTGTATTTCACCTTGAACACCCACTTTACTTTGATAACTTTTGTATGTGTTGGAAATTCGACTAACTCATGTGTTGTTTCTTTCGATTGCTTGTAACTTTTCGACCAGAGCTAACTTCCACTGTTGACTCTTTAAAGCTTTGCTATAGTTGATTGGTTCAGCACCTGCAAGTAAAGCAAAATGAACTAATTCTCTATCTGGTGTGACTTCATCATCACCAACCACCTTAAAATCTTGAAGTCTAGTGGGACGAACTCTAGTTCCTTGAGGTCTCTGACTTGATTCAGCCACAACCTCTTCGAATTTGACTTTATTGAGACTGTCAGTAACTACTTCGACTTCAACTTGAGTTTCACCAATTTCGACTTCAGCAGTTTCCTCGTTGAAGTTAGAGCTCATCAATGGCTTGTTAATTGAATTACTCGAATTCCAATCTCAGGCGGAATTTTCATCAATCACAATATCTCGACTCAACACAATCTTCACATTAACTGGATTGAATAGCTTGTATGCATCAGTCTTATGATATCCTACTAGAATCATAGGTTCACTCTTGTCATCAAGCTTCCTTCTTCTTGCATCAGGAACATGCTTGAAACACATAGAGCCAAACATCTTCAGATGACTCACTGGTGGTCTTTTACTACTCCGCGCTTCTTCAAGAACCTTATTCTTCAACTTCTTGGCAAGGCACCTGCTCAGAATATAAATAATAGTCGAAACAGCTTCACCCCATAAAAAGGAGATGAACCTTGTTTTTCTATGTAGATTTACCAACCAATAGATTGTAAAAAGGAGAGACGGCTGAATTGGGAAAACAGAAGAGGACCCATTCTCCAGCACATGGCCTTCAACATTTAGGGGCATTATATATTATTTGTTAAATATTAGACTATACAACTTATTGACAATTTTTTTTTTGAGATTGAGATCGTGGGATTGAATCTACCTTCAACTTTTGTAATTTAATTCTTAATGTAAAAAAATAAACTATTAAAAGAATATATGATTTCAAATTACACTACAAATACGGTCCAATACGGTTGTCGCGTCAACACTAGTACAACTGCAATTGCAGTTTTGATTTGCAATTTAAAATCACACGACAATCCAATTATCTTTTCTATTCTCAAAATGTTCATTTATAGACACATTAGGAATAACTTATTATTTTTCAAGTTCCCTCTCTCATAAGTCATTCCTTCCTCATACGTATCATCTGCATTATTGCATTTCATCAGATTATGCTTTATGTTTACTAACCCTTAAATACAAATTGCAAAAATATGTCTTGTTTCTATTTTATTGTGTAGGACAAGGACTGATTAATCAAGAATGTCAAGATTTGCAAGATAATTCGAAGCAGCCCAACCTAAAAGTCAGCATTTCGAGTCCATTCCAATTTTAGGTTTAAAGTTCCATTGTCATCATTTTAATTTCATAGCTTTATTTCTTATTCAAAAATCTATAAAAAGAAATATGTACGATCACCATGATTTTATATTAACTTTTAATGTTAATTTTAACTTTAATTCAAAATTAAAATATTGCCTTCAAATTGAATTATTGTTAAAGTTAAAAATAATTTTTAATATAAAATTATCTCTTTAAATTCATTAATCTTTTTTTTTATTTTACTTTTTTTATTTTTATTTGCTATTAACTCTTTTTTCTTCTTTTACTATGTTTATTACTACAGCAATGCTATGTGTACACTCAATCTTACACCAAATATCTACACCGTATACACTATTCATCATATTTATACGGTAAACAGTGTTTTTTATTAAAAAAACAAATTTAAAAAATATTTATTTTTAAAATTTATTTTATAACACAAATATAAGATTTTGTCATTAACCAACTTCACAATTATATTAACCACAAAAATGTACGTCATTAACCACTTATTTTAGTTATAACTCATTAACCAATTTCACTACTACATTAACCAATAAAATATATACTATTAACCATGTTCTGACACTAAATTATAAATGTATTAACCAACTTTTACATTTAATTAACCAACTTTATTTTAATATTTAATTTTGTTATGTTTGAGAACTCATTAACCAAGTTAGGAACTGTATTAACCAATTTTATACATAATATTAACCAAAGTTGATTTACTACGCAAGATTTAATATTTAATATCAGAACACTCGATAACCAAACTATGAACTATATTAACCAATTTATAAAACTCAATTAACCAACTTTACATTATAACTTAAAACTATTTTTTTATGTAATAATATATATTAACCAAACTCTAAACTGTACTAATCAAGTTTTGATACTTTATTAACTAAAGAAATTTAAAAAAAAAATTGAAAAATATATCAAAAACTTAAAATAATAAAAAAAAATATTATTCACGTATTTGTGAACAGTGTTTTAGGTATAGGTGTATGATTTTGTGTATAGATATCATTTCTTACACCAGCAATGCTATGTGTACACTCAATCTTACACCAAATACCTACACCGTATACAGTGTTCACCATATTTATACGATGAACGGTATTTTTTAATAAAATAATATTATTTTTAAGAATTTTTTATTTTTGAAATTTATTTTATAACACAAATATATAAGATTGTGTCATTAACCAACTTCACAATTGTATTAACCATAAAAATATACGTCATTAACCACTTACTTTACTTATAACTCATTAACCACTTTCACGACTACATTAACCAATAAAATACATATTATTAACCATGTTCTGATACTTAATTATAAATGTATTAACAAACTTTTATATTTAATTAACTAACTTTATTTTACTATTTAATTTTATTTATATTTGAGAACTCATTAACCAAGTTATGAATTGTATTAACCAATTTTATACATAATATTAACCAAAGTTGATTTACACGTAAGATTTAATATTTGATAACAGAACACTCGATAACCAAACTATGAACTATATTAACCAATTTATAACACTCAATTACCAACTTTACTTTATAACTTAAAACTATTTTTTTTATGTCATAATATATATTAACCAAACTCTAAATTGTATTAATCAAGTTTTCATACTTTATTAACTAAAGTAATTTTAAAAAAATTGAAAAATATATCAAAAACTTAAAATAATTATAAAAAAACAATGTTCACGTATTTGTGAAGAGTGTTTTAGGTGTAGGTGTATGATTTGGTGTATAGATATCATTTCTTACACCAGCAATGCTATGTGTACACTCAATCTTACACCAAATGCCTACACCGTATACACTGTTCACCGTATTTTATACGGTGAATAGTGTTTTTAATAAAATAATATTATTTTTAAAAAAAAATTATTTTTAAAATTAATTATTTTATAACATAAATATATAAGATTGTGTCATTAACCAACTTCATAATTGTATTAACCATAAAAATGTACGTCATTAACCACTTATTTTACTTATAATTCATTAACCACTTTCACGACTACATTAACCAATAAAATACATACTATTAATCATGTTCTGACACTTATTTATAAATGTATTAATCAACTTTTACATTTAATCAACCAACTTTATTTTACTATTTAATTTTTTTATGTTTGAGAACTCATTAACCAAGTTATAAACTATATTAACCAATTTTATACATAGTATTAATCAAAGTCGATTTACTACGTAAGATTTAATATTTGATATTAGAACACTTGATAACCAAACTATAAACTATATTAACCAATTTATAACACTCAGTTAACCAAATTTACTTTATAACTTAAAACTATTTTTTTATGTCAGAATAATATTAACTAAATTCTAAATTGTATTAATCAAGTTTTGATACTTTATTAACCAAAGTAATTTTATTAAAAAATTGAAAAATATATCAAAAACTTAAATTAAAGTAAAAAATATTGTTCACGTATTTGTAAACAGTGTTTTAGTGTTTTAAGTGTAGGTGTATGATTTGGTGTATAATGTCATTTTTCAAACCCAAAATCCATTCATTCATAACCTTGTAAAAGACTTAATTAAATAGAGCTATGGTTAGAAAATGTACAATAAGCAAGGACCATCCTCAGCATACCCAGTGCACATGGCCTTCAATATTAAGGTGTATTATATATTATTTGTTCAATATTATGACAATTTTTTTGTCTTAGAGATTGAGATTATGGGATCGAATCTTCCTTCAACTTTTGTAATTTACTTTTTAATGTAAAAAAATAAAACTATTAAAGTAAAAGATCAAACTCTGTCATCACCCACAGTATAAACTTTTATTTTATGATTGTTGTAATGCGCAATGCGGGTCATTACAATTATGTAAATTATGATTAGAAGAATTTGAAATACTCAATTAGAAAACACATATTGTTAAGTTTTTGAAAAATAAGTTGAGTTTTAAGGTATAAATTTTGACATAAATATCAGAAAATTTTTTGACAAAGTTGTCTGATATGATTTATAATTTAAAAAAATATATGATTTCAAATTACACTGTATATACGGTTGCCGCGTCAACAATAATACAACTACAATTACGGTTACGAATTACAATTTAAAATCACACGACAATCCAATTATCTTTTCTATTCTCAAAATGTTCCTTTATAGACACATTAAGAATAACTTATTATTTTCCAAGTTTCCTCTCTCATAAGTCATTCCTTCCTCATACGTATCCTCTAAAGTAACCCTCATAATCACACAAAAAAGTCCATCTATATAGCTTAAGTCAAATTTAGAAAGGAGAACCAAATCATTCATTTGAGCTATTCATAGATAATGGTTAAGATAACAATAGTTGCAAGGGCAAGCGATGGATTACCTCTAGCACAAGGACTAAGATATGTGAATGAAGAAAATCCCTATCTTTCATTTTACAAGCAACAAGCTGAGTTTATACTCCAAGAAATTTCAAAAGGAGCCTTGTCATATTCCATGATGACCATTCTCATTGACCATTACTGCTTCAAGTATCCTTATTATTATTTTTCTATTTTTCTTTTCTGTGCTTTTAATTTCTTCATTCCCTACTTATTGCTAAAACCGTTGCCATGCTTGTTCAAAAAAAGTTTATAATTCATACTATTTAATTAAATGCCCATTATCACAATATAGTTTGATGGTTTTTTAATTAGAAATATGAAAAGTGATATTTTACCTAAATAGTTAATCACCCATTAACCAGTGTTTAATTTAATATTGAAGCTTTTTTTTTTCTATCTCTAACTTCTTTAAATTCAACATAATTTGGTTAATTATGGTAATGCTGTTTTATTATTAAGTTTCTTGGTAGAAAATGGAGTTGTTTATATTGTTTTGTGTGAGTTGGCATACCCAAGAAAGCTAGCATTTCATTACTTACAAGACATACAAAAAGAGTTTGAGAAGTTTGATAAAACCCTCATAGGCAAAATCACAAGACCATACAGTTTTGTCAAATTAGGTAATTCCCTTGAACCATTAATATGATATACTAATACTTCTATGTATTAATTGTATATAGCAATTAATTAACAAATACTTCCTCTTGTCCTCTAGTCTTTATTATAGGAAAAATAAATTACTTTTTCTATTTATGAAATATTTAATGTATTTAAAAAATGATTTTTTTTTTTTATAATAAGGACTAGAAAGAATATTAATATTTAAAATAATAATAAATGAAATTTTATTTTTTTAACACTTTTTAGTAAAGGATATTAAAAAATAATTTAAAAAATTAATGTATTTTTCAAATAAAGAATAATATGTTACTAGAGATGGAGTTTTGAGACGGATAAGGTTAAGTGTTTTGTCCATATAGAGACCGAATTGTATGAGTTTGAGACAGATCATTAGAATTATACGATTTAGAGATGGTCAAATTCGTCTATAACAATGACAGATTTAGAAAGTTATCATATAAGATATTTAGGACGAAACTACAATACTTCTGACGGAATATATCCATCTCTACTTAGAAAGAACAACATTTTCATATCTGAACACTTCGAGAAGAATTCTGCAGCAACATGTGTGTTGATCCGTCTCAAATTTTGTCTCTAAAATGATCAATGACGGATTTTTAATGTTTTGTAGACAAATTTGCCCCGTCTCTATATTCAATTTTTCTAGTAGTTATTGGAGATCTAACACTTGTTAAATTTTTGTTTATTCTACCATATTTCCTTGCCAAAAAGAAAAATCACAGTTTTATTTTCAGATGGTATAATTGCAAAGTTTAGTAGACAATACATTGATACAAGAACTCAGGCTAACTTATCAAAACTTAATCTCAAAAGGAAGCAAGATTTAGAAATTGTTACAGAAGAAATGTCCCACATTTTAGAAAGGAGAAGAAATTCAGGTAAGTTTTCTCACCCTCCTAAAAACTGATTATTTGCACCAAGAAGTTTACATGGAAAAAAAATATGTAAAACAAGTTATGCAATTTCTGTAGTCACATGGTAATATCTTTTATTTACAGAAAGAATAAGAGGGTTACAAGTTAGTCCTGAACCTGCATCCTCAATATGGTGTTCACCACGCCTTGAGGTATTGTGTTATACTTTTGATTATAAAACAATAAAAAATATAACTAAACTTTCGTACTCTTAATTCAATTAATTAATTATGGATTATTGTTTTGGAGCACAGGTGATTGCTATGAAATGGACACCAATTATGATTGTTTTGATTACTTCTATTGTTCTAGTATGGGCTAGCTTAGTACTCACAAACGACTATGTTATTTGAGGCTGATTGATAATGATGGTTTAATTACTCCATAGGATGAAACTTCGATATATAGTAGAAGGACTTCGTGGCCCACTAGTTACAACTTTGATTTTAGAAAAAAATAATAATATATACTGTGTAATGAATAATTTGTTATGAACATAACTTTGAGCTAAGATAAATAGGGAGAAACTACACTAAAAGAAGCTAACAAATCTAAAATTAACTTTTCTATTCATTTCATTTGATAATCTATTACATTCATTAAACACCTATTTATAACATTGCAATCCATTAATTAATCACCATCTAGATCCTTCTAAATAGTAGTGACTCATCACTATTAATCCTAATGGACTTATGGAAAACTTGGACGTGAATCATTCATTACATAGTGGCTCACTGAAGTCCCTCCCCAAGCACATAATAATAAACCAGGAATAACAGAGAAAGAGAAAGACAAAAATTGTTGGATCCTATTAAAAGTAATTGTTTGAAACTTTTCAAATCTGTACGAAATTTCCATTGTCTAGCTTGAAAGTGAGACATTTCATTTGAATGAAATTAGCATAATTTTAAAATTGATTTGTTCGGTTCAAATGATTAAACCTACTTATCTTTAATCTAGTCATATTCTATGAGAGACGGGAGAGAGAGTGTGGTGGGAGAGAATGGCGGCGGAGCTGACGACGGTGGTGGGTGGCAGAAAATAAGTTACAATAAGGGGAAGAGACACACAAATATGGAAGTAAGATGGGATTCAAAGAAAGGTAAAGGTGCCCTAAGAGAAGAGGTGATCTCTTCGTTCTTCTTTTCGGCTTTTCCAGATGCATATGGAGCCAGGGAGATGTTTGATATCTTTAAGGAGTTTGGTTTGGTGGTTGAAGTAGTGATACCACTAAGGAGAGACAAGTACGGGAAGCGATTTGGTTTCGTGAGATTTCGGAAGGTGGGAGATGAGCATATGTTAGGGATCAAGCTGGATAATATCATGATCAAAGGTAAGAAACTTCATGCAAACGTGCCAAAGTTTCAACGAGGGAAGAATGTAAATGGCAAGATGGGATTTGCTAATCAGAGAGTGACTGAGGAGAGGTTCAGGGATGCTAGTAGATTCAAGGGGGGGTAAATATTAACAGTGGAAGTAGAATACACGAGGATCGATCTTATGCTCATGTGTTGGCAAACCCTAAGAAACCATTAATCAGTTCTAAGGAGGGGATGAAGAAATTGGATCAGAGTCCACTACCGTAAGGCCCACCCTACTTTGGTTCACATGCCCCCCGAATTATCTGGACAAACAATAGCACCATGGCCCGCATCTTTTGACCCACACTCTAACCTTTTTCCTTTTGTACTTTTGTCAACTTCAGCATTAAATGTTGACCCCAAATTGTCAACATCATCACAAGCAATCTTCCCCATATCCTCCACCAAAATCACGCCTCCTGCCACCTTTTTAGACTGTTTAGTAGCTTTCAGTCCGCCGTCCTTGGAACCCTCAACATCCGCCTCCACTGAATCCGGTTTCTCTGGAGGCCTGGGCAAGTCCCTAGTGTGTAAACTACACAAAGCCATTTATGGGCTCAAGCAAGCCCCTAGGGCCTGGTATGAGAAACTGACACATGCTCTTCTGCAGTTTGGCTTTACAGCTTCCAAGTGTGATACTTCTTTATTTGTCTACTCAAAATGGGCACTACTATGTATGCACTTGTGTATGTTGATGATATTTTGTTAACAGGCTCTAGTACCAAACTCATTCAAACTGTGATAACTAATCTGCACAATAGTTTTCCTCTCAAGAGGTTGGGAAGACCTAGCTACTTCCTTGGTATTGAAGTGAAGTTTTGCAAAGATGGCTCCTTATTTCTGAATCAGTCCAAGTATATTCAGGACCTTCTTGCAAGAGCCAAGATGTCCAATGCTAATGGGGTACCCACTCCCATGTTGAGTAATTGCAAGCTGAGCAAACATGGTAAGGACTGTTTCTCTGATCCTCATCTGTATAGGTCAGTGGTGGGTGCACTGCAATATGTAACTCTCACTAGGCCAGATATATCATTTAGTGTGAATAAAGCCTGTCAGTATATGTCATGCCCCTTGGAATCTCACTGGAGTGCTGTTAGGCGATTGCTGCGATATCTAAGTGGCACGGCCAAAATGGGCTTCAGGTTATCTCCATCTCTCTCTACCTCTAAGTACTCTCTGCGAGCCTATAGTGACTCTGACTGGGCGAGTGACCCAGATGATCGAAGGTCTACATCAGGATCTTGCTTATATTTTGGTCCTAACCTAATTTCATGGAGCTCCAAGAAGCAGTCGCTTGTAGCACGCTCAAGCACGGAAGCTGAGTATCGTGCTCTCGCACATTCAACCTCAGAACTACTCTGGCTTGAATCATTACTGTCTGAGTTGGGTATTCCATTCCATACACCTATTCTCCTGTGTGATAACTTAAGTGCAGTCATGTTATCGCACAATCCGGTTTTACATGCTCGCACAAAACATATAGAGTTGGATATACATTTTGTTCGCGAACGTGTTGTGGCAGGTAAGATGTTAATCAAGCATATCCCAGCTGCTCTTCAAATTGCAGATACCTTAACAAAGCCTCTCGGAACAGCTGCCTTTCAGAACTTGCGAGACAAACTAAAGGTTGTGAGCTTCACTCCCCAATCTTCAGTTTGAGGGGGGCTGTTGAAGATACATAGCTTAGGACTGTTTTTATGTGTTAACAGATAGTTAACACTGTTAAGTCTTAGTTAGTAGAGTTGGTTAACCGTTATGTTTACTAACGGAACCATGTGTATAAAAGCTATGATGTAGTTCCTTGTTTGGCTAATAATGAAATTCTGAATGATTAAACACCTTTACTCTTGCTTGAGCCCATAAATGGCTTTGTGTAGTTTACACACTAGGGACTTGTCTGAATTTACAAAGCTAGGTGGCTAAGTCATATAAACTTCATCTTGAAGAGTGCCATTGAGGAAGGCATTATTAACATCTATTTGTTGGATGTCCCACTTGTGTGTGATAGCTAGAGTGAGTATAACTCTAATAGTGGCAGGCTTCACAACTGGAGAAAAGGTCTCAGTGTAATCAAATCCCTGCTCTTGGTGAAAGCCTTTGGCCACAAGTCTGGCCTTATATTTGCTTATACTCCCATCTGGATTTTCTTTGATCTTAAATACCCACTTACACCCAACTGCCTGTCTATCATGAGGAAGAGTTGTCAGAGACCAAGTTTGATTAGCCATAAGAGCATTGTATTCATCTGTCATAGCTTTAACCCACTCTGGTTTAGATAAAGCTTGTTTAATGCTAGTGGGTTCAGTTTCAGAGTGAGCCAAAAATACTTTGGGTTTTGAATGGCCAGTCTTAGCTCTTGTCATCATAGGGTGAGAATTGTGTAGAAGGTGAGGAGGAGAAACATTAGTGCCTATGGAAGGAGACATAGAGGACTGAGTAGTATCAACATCAAATGTGAGGTTAGGTGAAATTAGAGATAAGTCCTGTAAGTTAGTTTCAGATGGTGACACAACCTGATGGACATTAGAAGGAATAGGGCTATGTCCTGAAGTGTTGGGTTCACGGGTAGTATTATTACTAGGCCTGAAATGATGTAGCTGAGTAGACTCAGAGGAGGGAGAAATAAGGTTCTCTGAACATTGAAGTGTTCCAGCTATACTAGGCTTAGAGTTTTGAGGACTGTGTGTGGAAAGAGTCTGAGGTATGGCAGACTTTTGAGCTGGCAGAGAAGAGTGAGCAGAGCTTTGGGGACTGTGATCAAGGGTATTATCTAACATATTTGTGGCATGAGCCTCTGAGATATTTGGAACCAAGACAGGGTCAGTTGTAGGGACCACTTCATTAGAGACTAAGGGAAGAGTTGCAGGAGTAGACAGTGAAGGAACAAGGGAGGAAAGGTGAGGCATAGGTAGACTGGTAGGTGGACAGACTCGATTGTCAGTCCCTTTATTTGAGGTAGAATCTTTGGGAAATAGTTTGGGAAAGGGAAAAATGAGCTCATTAAAAGTAACATCTTTGGATATGTAAATCCTCCCATCCCTACTTAGACACCTAAATCCTTTGTGTTGAGGTGATACTCCAAGGTAGACACACTCTTGGCTCCTAAACTGCAACTTGTGTTTATTGTATGGTCTCAGTAAAGGGTAACAAGAGCATCCAAATATTTTCATGGTAGTATAATCAAGGTCTTTGGCATAAAGGGCATGGTAGGGTGAGTTGGCATGGGTGAGAGATGCTGACGGCAACCTGTTTATGATATGAACAGCAGTAGTAAAACTATAGTCCCAATATGACTCAGGTAGAGAGGCATGAGCAAGTAAAGTGAGCCCCATTTCAACTATCTGTCTGTGTTTTCTTTCAACTGAGCCATTTTGATGTGAAGTATGGGGGCAAGTGAGTCTATGAGATATCCCTAACTCTGCTAGGAACTTGGTGAGAGGTCTGAACTCACCTCCAAAATCAGACTGAACAGCTTTGACCTTGGTGGAAAACTGTGTTTGAACAAAAACATGGAACAGTCTAAATGCTTGCAAAGCATCTGACTTTTGTTTCAACAAGTAAATCCAAGTGTATCTAGTGTGCCCATCTACAAAAGCTATGTAATATTTGAAACCTGAGCTGGAAGAACATGGGGAAGGACCCCATAGGTCTGTATAAATCATATCAAAAGGCTTGTGATAGACAGTATTAGTAAGAGGAGCATGTATCCTATGTGCTTTACCAAGTTGACACGCAGAGCAAAAGAAATGACTATTTTTATTTGATGAAGGAATATTACAAAGTTTGAGTATAGTAGCAACAGAATTAAAGTTGGCATGGCCAAGCCTATAATGCCATAGAGTCCTAGTATTATTCACATCTACTCTATTGTCATCAGAATGAGAAACAACATAACTATGAATACCAGATTTATGGTTCAGGTTGCTATGTAAACTCGAATGCTTTTGTTGCTCCAAATGCAGCTGAGGAAAGTAGTAGAGGCCACTTGCATCAAGAATTCCTTCAGCAAGGATATGCCTAGAAGCCTGAGAGATAATATGACATTTATTAGGTAGGAATTCAAACTTGACATTGTTATCCTTAGCAAATTTTGATACAGACAACAAATTTCTAGTGATAGAAGGGACATGAAGAACATTATTGAGGATTAACTTATGTGCAGGGTGCAAGGTGGATTGTAAGTGTGTGGAACCTACTGATGCTATGGTGATAGTCTGACCATTGCCCACAAATACCCTACTATTACCAGAATACGGCTTCCTATTATACAACAGATGAGAGAAAGGAGTTAGGTGATGAGATGCACCTGAGTCTGCAAACCAGGCTTGAGATTCTAATTCTGAGGGTAGATTATACTCTGCAGTATACCCAGTCGAGTGCCCTGTGGTGGCCATCATTGCCACAGCCTGAGTATTTGTGGAAGCATTGGACTGTGCTTCTTGCTTAGTTGCAGTCTGAGTAGAGTTTGCCACCACACCATTATTTGCACTGGTAGGGACATAGTTCTCATCAAACCTGTGCCAGCATGTGGAGGCTTCATGACCATATTTGCCACACAGCTGACACGTAGGTCTGTTTCCCGTAGAAACTCTGCCACGCCCACGGTCACGGCTGCGTTGAAACCTTCCTCTACCCCTGTTGCCGGAATATGCTCCTCTGGAGCCATGTGTTTCATGAGTCATGTGAGCTACATTGGCTGCTATGGTTGACGCTGCGAGCTCCTCACGAAACTTGTCCAACTGTGCTTCTTGCACATACAATAGGGCTTCTACATCACACAGTGTAGGAGGTGTAGGATAACCATACATTTGCATTACGAAGGGATTATATTCCTCTGGAAGTCCCTGTAAGATAGAGTCAACTTGATCTTGCTCAGTGATTGAATCACCTACTGCGAGAAGAGAATTGGCAATGGCTTTGATTCGCAGCACATACTCAGTGACTGATTTTGTCCCTTTCTTGGTGGATTTGAGCTCCACACGTAGCTGACGAACCCTATCTTTCATCTGAGCATTGAAATGTTGATGAATCTTGTCCCAAACTTCAAAGGCATGCTTACACGCAAGAACTCTTGGTAAGACAGATTCAGAAATTGTGGATAATAACCAGATGAAAACGGCTTGATCTTGCACAATCCAGTTTTCGTATTCTTCAGACATTGTACCTGTAACTCGATCTTGAGGTGTCTTGAACTTCAGCAGAATCACTGGATTCACCACAAGTTTGTGCATTTTCTGAGAGAGAATCACTCCCTCCACTTGTTGATTCCACAACAAATAGTTGTTATCTTGAAGCTTAATGGAGAGTTTCGGACCAAACGGAGTAGTGGATTTGGATCCAACGCCACCTGTTGAGAACTCTTGCGATTTGATTGTCGAATCGGGAGAACCATCAGACGCCATTGATGAATCTTCAAGATTGGTTAATCGAGCACCAGAACGAATCAAGAAACGGATCTGCAGAAGGAGAAGAAGCGCGGAAGAACGAATCAGGCGAATGATACCATGTTAGAAGTTGAGCTTTTGCTCCATACTTCACTCAGTGAAGAAGATGATAAAAGGAATAAGCTATGAAAGAGTAAAGGTGTTTAATCATTCAGAATTTCATTATTAGCCAAACAAGGAACTACATCATAGCTTTTATACACATGGTTCCGTTAGTAAACATAACGGTTAACCAACTCTACTAACTAAGACTTAACAGTGTTAACTATCTGTTAACACATAAAAACAGTCCTAAGCTATGTATCTTCAACATACCCTGTGGATCAAGGGTTATTGGGCCAAGTGGGATCCTCATATGTGGTTCGGCCCAGGAAGAAAAAATCCCTTGAATCAATTTTGGGCTCTCTGAAAAAACATTCTAACCCATCTTAAAATTGGGGCTTTTTGAAAATTCTTCATCTAATTATTCTGGTGGGTCTGTTCTATGTTGCGATTCTACCAATGATTCAGATATTCAACATGGGAATTCTCGATTTGGAATGAAATGGAAAGGAATTTACCATCAAAGATATGGAAGTCGATTAAAGAGCTGGGCGTTGAGGGAGAGGAGGATGACGAAGTCTATGAAGGAATTGTTCGTAGTCTGGAAGCAAGGGATCGCGCTGCTGATAAAAATGGGGTGGAGATGCAACTGGTTTCCTCATGAATATTGTATCTTATAATATTAGAGGGTGTGGGAATTCTGCAAAAAAATGGCGAATTCAAAATTTTTTGCAACAAGGTAATGTGAATATGTGTTTTATCCAAGAGTCGAAGGTTACGCAGGTGAATGTCGAACTCATTACAACTTTATGGGGCTCAGTGGATTGTGAATGGTCAGCCATTGGTGTGGAGGGACGCTCTGGTGGAATAATAACAATCTGGAAGAAGGGTATTGTTCAGCCGATTTTCTCCTTCAGAGGAAAAGGTTTTTTGGGGATGAAAGCAATGTGGAATGGTGTAATCTGTTTTTTTGTTAATATATATTCTTCTTGTTTCTCTGCTGGAAAACGTGAGCTATGGGCAGAACTGTTGAAGCTAAAGAACAGTCTCAGAGTGGGGGAATGGGTGGTGGGTGGTGATTTTAATGCAGTGAAGTCAAAGGAGGAGAGAAGAGGGAGGAGGCTGGGGTTCAAATAAGGAGAAATGGAGGATTTTAATTCATTCATAGACATGATGGATTTGGTGGATGTTCCGGTTATAGGGTGTATTCATACTTGGATAAACGCTTCAGGGTCGGCAAGTAGCAGATTAGATAGATTTCTTCTTTCTGATGGGATCATTCAAGCTTGGAAGATTGTAGTGCAATGTTCTGGAAACAGGGATATATCAGATCATCGACCGATCTGGATCAAGGCGTGTAACCTGAACTGGGGCCCGAAACCTTTCAAAGCGTATAATTGCTGGTTTGACCATAAAGACTTTCTTGATTTTGTCAAATCTGTTTGGGAGTCTTATGTTGGGCAGGGGAAAAGTTATTTGCCTTAAAGGGGAAATTTAAACTACTAAAAGAGAAGCTGAAATGGTGGAATTGAAACGTTGATGGCTGGGTGGATCTGAAGATTGATGAGGGTGTGGACATGCTGAACGAATTGGAAAGTGATATGATGTCGTCTAGGGGGTTGGGAGGGCCGGAGCTGCAGGAGAAGAGAAAAGATGCGGCTGAATCTATATGGTCAAACTTAATCTTGAAGGAAAGTTTCTTGAAGCAGAAATCTAGGCAGTCATGGATTCGTGAAGGTGACTGAAATTCCAGGTATTTTCATACTATGTTGAAAGCTAGGAACCGTCGTAATGCTATTGTCATGATCAGAACGGAGTCCGGTGTAATTGAGGGTGTTGAAGATGTGAAGACGGAAATAAAGAATCACTTTGTGTCAATATTTACGGAGGAGAAGATGCAAAGGCCAAATTTGGATAATTTGGAATTCAAGTCTCTGTCAGATGAAGATAGATTGGGTTTAGAGGAAGAATTCACTAGGGAAGAAATTATGGAGGTGGTTTTCGAGTGTGATGGGGATAGAAGCCCAGGTCCAGACGGTTTTAACTTAGCATTCATAAAGAAATGTTGGAACATAGTGGGGGATGACATTACTGAGTTCATCTTGGAATTCCATTCTTATGCCAAGCTTCCTAAGGCTGTGATTTCATCATTTATCGATTTGATACCGAAGGTGGACAATCCTCAAGAGCTTGTGATTTTCGTCCAATCTGTCTTATTGGGTGTTTATACAAAATTATATCGAAACTGTTAGCTGCTCGATTGCGTAGGGTGATTGGCAAGATTATTTCGCCCAACCAAACGGGGTTTATTCCTGGTAGGCAGATCTTGGATGGGGTAATGGTTACTAACGAGATTCTTGATTTTGCGAGGAGAGAAAAGAAGGGGTGTTTTTATTTAATGTGGATTTCGCGCAAGCATACGATTGCGTGGATTGGAACAATTTAAGAGGTTTATTGAGGAAGATAGGATTTGGCCCAAAATGGATGAGTTGGTTGGAAGCTAGCGTTTTTAGGAACTTCACGTCTGTTTTAGTGAATGGTAGTCCAACGACGAATTTTGGTGTTTCGCGTGGATTACGACAGGGAGATCCTCTGTCTCCATACTTGTTTGCGATTGCTGCGGAAGGGTTAACTAGAATTATGAATCAAGCGGTTGAAAAAGAATTATTTAAAGAATTTTGTCTGAATAATACGGAGGGTTTCAGCTTACTACAATTCGCGGACAATACCGTCATCGTGGGGGAGGCAACGTGGCAGAACATATGGACATTGAAGGCGGTATTACGAGGGTTCGAAATGGTTTCGGGATTGAGAATTAATATGGCTAAGAGTAAAGTATTTGGGGTTGGAATTGAAAAAGGTTTTATGAATGCTGCTGCTCAATTCTTGTGTTGCAGTGTTGACAACATTCCATTTAAACTTCTAGGTATGACAGTGGGAGGGAATCATAAGAGACTAAATTTTTGGAACCCGTTAATTAAGACGTTGTCAAGGCTTTCGGCATGGAAGGGACGGTTATTGTGTATAGGGGCGAATATCGTTAATCAATGCTTTCATATCCAACATTCCTATCTACCAATTATCGTTCTTTAAAATGCCGTCAAAAATTTCGCATCAAATTACTTGTATCCAAAGGAATTTTCTTTGGAATGGAACAGCTGAGAAGGGTGGATTGAGGCTTATAAGCTGGGAATCAATTTGTAGATCGAAGGAGGACGGGGGGCTCGGGATCAAGAATGTGGTTCAATTCAATAAGGCCCTAATGTATAAGTGGATATGGCGATGTTTTGAAGATGATAATGCGGTATGGCAGAACTTGGTAAGACAAAGATATGGGGATATCAGAAGAAGATTTGAGGCTGGGTTTGTCCACAGAAACAAGCACAAGGAATCCCTATGGTGGCGCGATTTACTGAAAATTAATGATTTTGATGTGTTGGAAATTCGCGGTTTTCCGAGCTTATTGAAGTGGAGGTTGGGCGATGGAAATAAAATTCTTTTTTGGTTTTCAAATTGGATTGGAGCAGTCAGATTGTGCAATGCTTTTCCGGGTTTGTTCTCGACGGTTCTAAACAAGTTTGTTACTGTTAGTGAGTGTGGGGAGTGGGGGGATGGTGGCTGGTAGTGGAAGGTGAACTATGTAACGCTGCATAATTATAATGAATTGTCAATAGAAGCTGCAGAGTTGGAATCGATGTTGCTTGGTATTTCACCAAACAATATAATTGTTGATCGTGTGGTCTGGCCGCTTGAAAACGGGAACGTTTTTTCGGTAAAATCCTGTTATAAAAAGCTGGAGCAGGGGCGGGGGATGCTACCATATCGAACCAGCTAAAGGAACCGTTTTGTATCATGTGGCATTCCAAAGTGCCGCATAAGGTTCAAGTGTTTGGCTGGAGATTATTGCAAGAGCGTTTACCGACGCGGGAACTGTTACAACAGAGGGGCATCATAGAGAATCCGGAAAATTGCAGGTGCGTGATGTGTAATGGTATAACAGAATCCTGTAATCATCTTTTTATTCACTGCACAATTGCTAGAGACATATGGCGGAGGATATTCGTTTGGTTAGAATTGAAGGAGACGGATATAGAGATCAGTTCAGGTGTTAATTGCTGTTGTTTTTTTCTTAATTTCCATAACTTAATGTTGCACAAGACGGCGCGGTATAGACAATGTGTTATTTGGCTAACAACGATGTGGTGTATTTGGAATTCTCGCAACGACGTCGTTTTTAAGGAGGAAGTGGTAGATGTTGACGAGCTGTTTTTAAGATCAAAATGCATTCGTGGTGGTGGCTTCAAATAGATGCCAATCGTTTACCTTGTAATTTTTACGAATGGAGTAAATATCCGTTGGAATTTTTGTAACAGCTATGTATAGTTGAATTGTTGGTGTTTGTATTCAGGTTCGAGTACCCCTAGTACTCGGAATTGAATATACTGTTGCTTATAAAAAAAAGATCATATTATTTGATTGTTTATGTAATTAGTCTGATATTAAATCGGTTAATTCGGTCCAAATTTATGAGAATCAAATTGCTCGGAGGTCAATGCTAAATGTACATTTAAATAAATAAAAAGAGAAATGAAGTTGTAAATCATTTCCACACAAATCTTTATGATTTACAACAAAAACATATCAAGACCACATGATTGTTAACTTCTTAACCTAAAAGCCATATAACATGTGTGTATGCATAAACAACTCTAGAAATCATTGAATTTGTTATGAGAAGTATAGTAAATACAAATCACCAAGGAAGCATAATTTTAAACTTCTAAACTTTTTATCCTTTTCATTATCCATAACTCAAACCCCTCAAACATACATTGCATCATTGCTTAAATTGAAATTGTTACTCAAATCAACCTCAGGCATGCAATGAACAAACCCATTTCCCATCATTTGGTTAGCAAACTTAACTTGTGAATTGAACATCACACTATTATGATACTCCGACACATCATGATGCATTGCAGCTTCTTGAAAACCTGAATTATTTTGATCAAATCCATTTCTCATGACCAAAGACTCAACTGAATTTGAAGAGTTCGTACCGTTTACATGATCAAGTGAAAGCCATTCGGCGAATAAAAGCTTTGGTAATGAGCTTTGTTGAGTCTCTTTGGTGATGATGTTGTTGTAAGTGTGTGGATCTTGGGTTGCAAGTTTTTGAAGAGAGTGTGAGGAGTTGATTGTGTCTGAACTTGAGGTAGCATATTGAAATTGTTTTTGAGATTCCATTTCATTAGCTTTGGCCACTCTTTTTTTCAAATATGAATGCCAATAGTTTTTTATCTCATTGTCTGTTCTTCCTGGTAAATGTTGTGCTATTTGTGACCACCTAAACAATGTAATTGAAGTTTCTTAACAGTCTTCATTTTAAAAGGGAAAAAATAGTATAGAGAAAAAAAGTTTTAAATGCATAGTTTTGGAATTTCTACTATACAGTAGTACTTAAAAATTGATTGAAACTTCAATAAGGTCATAGTCTCGTTATTTGGGTAAAAAAAGTTTAAGATAATTTTGAAGTAGACATTCATCAAAAATTATTATCTAAGTCTGTAAATTATTTATCAAATTTAACCTAATTAAGAATGCAATGTATTTGTATAAAAAAGAAATGAAATGTATAAAAAATAAGTGAACCTAAGAAAAAATGGTGAAGATCTTGATCCCTTTGTAGCAAAAAAATTGGAGTAAAATAGTTGTACTATATTTGACTGGAAAATGTTTGATCGGTGATAACATATTGGAATTTATCCAAAGGAATACAAAATCTTGAAATAGTTTTAGTTTGAATATATAGAATTAAGGAATAGTATAATCAATTGTTTTCCAATGTTCATCCATTATTATACAGAAAAGCATGCCAACCATGCCAATTCCTCGTTTGACTTACCTATCAATTTTTTATTTTATTTTCCCTTTAAATTGGAACCACTTTATTCTATATAAATAAAATTGAATTATATATATATAAAACTATCCACCAAACTAGTTACATTAAATTAACAACATTGTTTTTATCTTTCCTTGCAAGTTTATATCAATATTTTAGACAAAAATTACAAAAACTAGTTCTTTCACTTTAAACTTTTTCATAAAACTGAAACTATTAAAAATTGAAAAGAAATGTAAAATTAAAAGTAGATTAACTATAATGCTAGCTTACTTGTTGCCTAACATGTGATGAAGGGTCAGGATTGTCTCCTCCTCTTGTTTGCTGAACTTTCCTCTCTTTAATCCTGGCCTTAGATAGTTAATCCACCTTAATCTGCAGCTTTTTCCATTCCTTTGCAAGCCTACAAAATTTAGTAAAAAAAAAAAATTAAATTTAAATCGAGAAAGAGATACTCATAAACATTTTACAACCGTCACTAAAAAAATTTAAACTTTTTCGTTTATGATAATATGATCAAACTTTTATCACATAATCCACACGCTGTATAGAAAAAATTAAAATAAAAATGGTGTATTTAAAAATATGATTAGGGAATAATGCACATTTACCATGTACATAAGAAAAATTACAAACATGAAGATGAAAGAAAAAACCAACCTGACTTAATAGGAACAGAACTCCAACAGCCATGACCATGTTTAAGGATATAGTTTCTGAGTTTATGATCTTCTTCAGGTGACCATAAACCTTTCCTATGTTTTGGTTTTGTCTTTTCTAGTGTCTCCAACCCCATTTTGCTTTTCCTTGTAAAATTTCACTTTAATGTAAATGTTGAGATTGAAATTTGGAATAATATAGAGCAGAGTCAGAGAGAAAAATGTGAGAGTATTTATTTGGTAAGGAAACTATGCAGAAGCATTGTAATATATATAAAGGGAGAAATGGTTATGTTTGTTCATTTTTCAACTATCTTTTCACTAATCACGTTGAAATAATTAACAAAATAAATATATATATATATATATATATATATATATATATATATATATATATATATATATATATATATATAATATTTTGCCAAAAATTGAATAAATAATTATGTATTTCTGTCTCATAAGTTGAAAACGTGTTTCCCTTATTGAAATTCACCTTTGGAGAATGTTGGAAACAAATGTATCATAGTTTACCATATTCCTCTGCTTTAATCTTTTTCTAAATTAGTAGATTTCATGTTCAAAGTACTCCAAAAGTTATATGATTTTTTTTGTACATTATAAATAGAGTTTGTCTTTATTCTCAAACGTCAACTATAAATATTTTTATGATAATACCACTATAAAATAAATCATATTGTAATAAATTTTGAATAGTGTTTAATCATGATTTTGAAACATTAGATGGAAATATTAGTGTTTTTTTTCTTCTAAATGAAGTAGTAATAATTAATAACTACTTCGTATATTAATAGATATAATTGTAATGGTGAGTATTTAAGGTAGGGATGAAAACGTGTAGGATCGGGTGTGGATTTCACATTATCTAAACATGTATTCGAAATTATTATCCGACTCGAATCTAAACTCAAAAGCTATTTGGATAGTAAAATAACATTCACGCCCACATCCGTTGGGCTCGGGTTTTTTCACCCGAACTCAAACCTGCGGCAAAACACATAGAATACAACAATAAGATTGAAATTTTTCATCAATTTTCCTACAACTTTTCAACAACAACATTACAATTTTCTATCAATTTTACTACAACTTTCCAACATCAAACATTACAATTTTTCATCAACATTGAAATTTAAATTATAGTCTAAAATTTTCCATCAAATTCGTTACACTTATATATATTTAGGGACACTTATGTAATTCCAGGTCTAAGTAAATGTGGTTTTGAATTTCGAGTGTGGGTTTCACACTATCTAAATCTGCACCTGAACTCAATCAACTCAAATTTTCACCCGTTGACTCGGATTTGAGTAGGGGTGGACTCCGCGGATTTGGGTCTGCCTGCCATCCTTATATCGAGATTCAAATTTTAGTGATGGCATGTAATATAATAATATCAACTTTTTTTCATTTGAGTTAGGATTTGCGAAGGAAATATTACTTTATTTGTTGAATATTACTTTATTTTCCTTTGGTGAAAAGATATGAAAAGTGACATGAGTACTCACATACAACATAAATTAAAGTATAATTGATTCATCTTATTCTCTAGACAGGTAATACAAAATGAGATTATCCAAGTCAACCTTTGTCTAGTGATAACACATTCTCTGCCGTCCAAAACAAATTAACAAACATTTTATTTTTTTATTTTTTTTAATATTTTTTTTACAAATTTAATGCAGTTAAGAAACAAGTTCTTATCCTTTGTTAGAGGTTGATGAAATAAAGAGCAGCAATAGAAAATTATGATAGGTTGAAGAATCTAGAACTAGAAGGAGCATGTGTTGGTGAAGATGATATAGGAGAAAAATTGTCCTTACTAGAAACATTACACTTTCATTAATATTATTGGTGAAAGAAACATTTGTACAATTCGGCAGAAAGAACATGAGTTCATTAATGGAAGATAAAAAGTACTAGTAAATTTTGATCCATTTTATAATCATTACAGTAAATTTTTATCAACTGTTCACCAAAAATGTTCAACAAGGATCATTTTTAACCTCTGCCATTAATCATAACATCTTCACAAAAAATTGTCCCTACATCATGGATACATTAAATAAATATACTATCTATTTTTCTTTCAATACTAATATATGTGAAAATGATAAGAATATACATACAAAAGAAGTTGAACCAAAGTAATCGTCAATATCATGTCATCTTTTTACCATGCATGTGATTGAGGGGATGATTAGTCTCGTGTAAGACAAGAATGTTATGTTGAATGTTTTAAAAACCTGATCGAATCGGTCAGACCGGTCAGACTGGGAATCAGAAAGATCTTCGATCTGGTCTAATTGTTGGATCAGATATGCTATTGAACCGGTGAGAACTGACCAAAACCAGTTAAAATTGGAAAAAACCGATGAACCGGCAATTTTAAAAAACAGATGGTTCAAATGGATATTCTCTTTTTTCGCACAAAACGACATCGTTTTCATGATTTTTTAAGTAAAAAATATAATTAAATTATAATTAGACTTTATTCAAACCTTATTTGGAACAACTTTTCTCTTATTGAATTAGATTTGATTTAAAATTTATTTAAATTTATATTTTATATTATTTTATTGTGAGTGGTGATTATATTTAGAATTTGAATATAAAAAATAAACATGTGAAATTATGATATTTTAAAATTATAAAATTTTGTAGGTGTTGTGATATTTTTTATAGACTAAGTCATCTGGTTCGTACCGATTTAATAAATATATAATATTACAATAGAGATCGGTTTAATCCGATTTAGTCATGCGGTTTGACCAGTGTTCAATAGTTCAATCAATGAACCAATGACCAAATATCTTCACTGATTTATTTAATGACCGGTCTGATTTTTAAAACACTGATTAAACTAGTAATAGTAATAAGATGATTTTTTAAAAATACGTAGGATTAAAAACCAGTTGTCACATGCACATGTTACATGTATGATGTATATACTTAACTTATTCTAGAGAATCACACAAGTTAGGTAGGATGATCAAGTTTGATACTAAAATTGTAAAAGGAATCTCAGAAGTCTACATGTATATCTTTGGGGTTGGTAATGTCCCTTCAATTAATGGCATATACCAAAGCAAAACAAGTCATTGACTAACAAAATGATCCTCAATTATAAGTTTGTCAAGGAAACACGAATCCTAAGGGTAGTATGTTTGGACTTGTACTACATTATTCTCAATTTCATATTATTGAATTGATTAATGAGTTGCTGATAGTTTATAAAAAGAAGAATCACAATTATTGTTAAGAGTTGGATAACGTGGTTGTTCAATAAATTAACAGGTATTTTATTTTCATACTTAACTATATATTGTTTTACTAATTAAAACTATTCATTCAAATTCAAATGGTTAAAATACCTCCAAAATATCAGTAATTCAACTTTAATGTACGTCGTGGTGTGTACATGTCCAGATTTTTTACAACAAATTAGTGTTGTCAGTGGATTTAAAGAAAATTCAGGAAAGACACACTAAGAAGCGGTGAAATGATTTTAAAGTTCTTGAAAGATATTATTAACACATGTTTGTTTTTTGGTGGGGATACATACTAATTAAGGGGATACATATTAATTAAATTATTTTGTTGATTCTAATAATACTTATAATTTAGATGGACGAAGATTTTGTACTGGTTATGCCTTTAAAATATATGGTACTCCATGCCTCATTAGTAGAATGGTCAAGGCGACGTGCCATAATGGAGGATTTTAGCTAGTGCATGATGCATATTGGCATGCTTCTAGATTTTGACATATTTCCTAATGAGTGTTGCATTACCCTTCATTAGAGTGGGCTAACAATAGCATGTCCTTAGCAACTTATGGGTTAGTGCTCGCCTACCAATGTGATTTCCGGAAGCTCTCTAGTGTTCCTCTGTGAGGTCTAGGACGATCTCATGTTGTCTTATACATCTCAGCATGGGGAAATCCCTTACCATTTTGTAAAACTTCTCTGATATCTTAAGGTACTTTGATGAATGTTTTTTAATCTTCTTCTCTTCTAACTCGTCTAGAAATAGTTCTTTTAATTGTAGATAACGTATTATAGGTTTCATCCAGCTGATGGTCTGGGAAACTTTGAGAGTGATGATTTCATCTGCCTCAATACTAGGGGCGGCTAGAGTTTTCTGAATTACAATACAGTTATGTCCCGCTCTTTTTTTGTTGGAGAGCTTAAAGAGAATGCCATCCTGAAATTTTTGTTCCCTAGGCACATATGTTATTTCAAAAGCTTTGAAATATTCAAATAAGTGGTGTACCTTTTTTAGATATTTGATGAGCTAGGCTCCTTCGCATGGTACTCTCTAATGACCTAGTTCACCACTAGATGCGAGTCGTTCTTGGCTTCCAGACTTGAAGCACCCATCTCAATGGCGAAGATCATACAAGCAATAAGGGCTTCATATCTGGCTTGATTATTGTTGGATTTGAATTCAAACTTCAAATATAGCTCAAGCAATATCTCATTTGGATCTTCTAGTACTATTCATGTGCAATTTCCTTTAACATTTGAGGTGCCATATAGAACAATATCCATATGCGGGTGATCTCTTTACCTATTGACAAGCTAAAATCTTCTGAAAACTAGCCAGCACCCGTGAATTGAAACTTCCTTTAGGGAGATATTGGATATCATACTCAGATAACTCGACAGCCTAATATATCATCCTCCCTACGAGGTCTGATTTCTTCAAGACTTATCAAATAGGATGGTGGGTTTTAACCATTACCTTGTTCCCTTGAAATTAGGACTTTAGTTTTCTTGCAGTTATCATGACTTCTAGAGTAAGCTTTTCAATCTTCTAATATATGGTCTCAATGCCCTTAAATACATTGCTCGCAAAATTGACAGTTCGCTCAACTTTGTTTGTCTCTTGTATGAGCACATACCATATTGCTTGGTTAGTAACGCGCAGATAAAGGTAGAGGGAGCAACCTACTATCAAGCGTGTCAAAATAGGAGGCAGCACCTGGAAGGCCTTTAAGTTGGAGAATGCTTACTCGTACTCGCTCGTCCACTATAACTTATCTTTTTTCTTAAAAGTAGAAAATTAATGGTAAGCCTTTTCACCTGCACAAGAAATGAAACGAGCTAGCACGGCTAAGCGCTCTATTAGTTGTTAAGCTTCTTTAATGTTAGATGGGCTTCCCATGTTAATGATGGCCTGACACTTATCTAGGTTCGCCTCTTTACCTCTCTTAGTTAACATTAAATCAAGAAACTTACCCCCATGTACTTCGAATGAACACTTAGTAGGATTTATGTGCATGTTGTAGCTATTGACTAATTCCAGTATATCTTTCAGATCTGCAGTGTGATTTTTCCCATATGATGTCTTTATTATCATATCATCGATATAAACTTATAGGTTGCACCATATTTGCTTTGAGAACACAACGACCATGAGCATTTGACAGGTGGCTCTTGTGTTTTTTAGTCCAAAGGGCATGACATTGTAATAGTAGTTGTCGTCATTGGACATGAATATTATCTTGGGAGCATCTATGGGATCCATCTTGATTTGATTGTAACCAAAATAGGTGTCCATGAAACTCAATATTTTGTAGCCAAATTATATGTCGATCAGATGATCTATATTAGGTAAAAGACATGGACCTTTAGGGCATCAGCATTAAGGTCACTAAAGTCGATGCACATGTACCATTTATTTGATGAATTCCATACCAAAACTATGTCAACCGGCCAAGATATGTACTTAACCTCAATTATAAAAGTGATGTTTCTCAGTTTCTAGTCTTCTTCATTAATTTTCGCTTTCTTTTCCTCTCCCACCTTTCATTTCCTCTAAGACACTGGCTTTGCTTGGAGTTATTGACGATGCGGTGGTAGACCACTATTGTATATATCCCTCACGTGTCAGAGGGATCCCAGACAAAAAAGTTTATGTTTCTCCTCAATAGGGTGACAAACTCATTCTTCTCAGAATCAGATAGGGAGTTACCTATCTTGGTGATTTGATGGTCTAATGGGCCAATACATACCTCTTTTAGGTTTTCTGTGGGGGCGATCATTTCATCCTCTGGCCTTAATCTAGGACCCTAGCTTGCGGAATTTACCTTTTATGTGTTTCACTGAAGGAAAGTTTCTGCAACAACATTCTCCCTTCTCATTTCCAGACTCTTTAGATAGAATTCTTAGACGGCCTTATGGTTTTACTAGACCAATCCAACTTGCTATTTGGGTAGTGTATACTTTATGCTCAATTCAAGGATGGAAAGGACCTCCCCCAATAAGTTGAGGGCGGAATGCCCCAGGATGGATTTGTATGAGAACAAGGAATCTACTATAAGATATTTTACTTTGATTGTCCTTGCGCTTTCCTCTAAGATAAATATTGTTCCGAGCATTATGTAACATTTCACCTGTACTTATTTGTCTAACGTACTATCTAAAGAGCCTGGGAATGCTCGGATGTCGTCTGGGTCAAGCTGAAGCCCCTGAAAGGTGTTCCAGAATAAGATATATGATGAGCATCCAAGGTCAATCAATACTCGTTTCAAATCTCAATTATCATATTACACCGTGATGGTCATGGGATCATTGTTGTGATAAAGAATATTGATGGTGACTTTGCTGGAGAAGGAAGTTTTGGACTCTGGCTCTTTCTCTAGGGTTTCCATAGTGGTGGGTATGACTTTTGCTATAAAAAATCTACTTGGCATATTTTGTGTGAGAAGAACTAGATTCTTCCTCGCTGGCGAAACCTCCGGCAATGGTGTTTATAATAGTGATCTTGGAACTTTGTTTTTACATCTTTTAGGGGAAGGTGTTGAAAACGATTGGTGAGTGATGATGAATGTGGCCCAGGTCAGTTTTAGCTAGCCTCACTTTGGACGACAATTGTACTTGCTAAAAGTACAATTCGTGACAACTCCCTGTTGTGTGTGAAGGGAAAATGTGATATAAAATGCAGCAGAAAATAAAATCTTCCTTAAGTCGATTCTTACAAATGAACATGGTCAGTGATAGAAATAGTTAACTCTTGTAGAAATTAACACCTTTGATGCATAATCAGATGAATGATCAGAAGCATTAAACAAAGAATAACTCATCTACTCAGTCCATACAAACAAAGTGTGTTCAATCTCAATGCTAGATGCTAGAAATAAAGACCTTGAGAGAGAAATATACATAGATAGATATAGAAAGAGAATACGAATAGGTTTCCAATCTGAATTTCATCAAGTGTAAAAGCTTCTACACAAGGGTTCTATTTGTAAAACCTCTTATGTGGGATCCAGGCTGAAAAAGTTCACTTAAGTACATTTTACCTTATGGTGTAATGTATTTCACTTCAGTATACGGTACCTTACGATATTTCATATTCCACTTAAGTGCATTGTGCCTTATAGTGTTACACATTTCACTTAAACACGTCGTATCTTACGATAATTCGTAATTTCTTAAGTATATCATACGTTACGGTATTCCATATTTCACTCTCTCACCAATATTTCCTTATGTGTGTGACCTTGTAGGTTCTTGTGATGTTGACTGTAACACCCCTCTAATAACCCGCGGCATATAGACAATTATTAATCAGAGTAAACATACAAGAGATGTCACAATTCATAAAATAAATAAAGACACACGTCGGTACATATCATGCATTCACTGAAAACACCTGAGATCATAACTCATTAATCAATTCATGTTTTACACAGCGGAAATACTTCATCAAGTCAAACATCCATCATCAATGTATAAGACTTCAAATAACAAAACAAATAGAGTTATAATCAAACTCCAAAACAAACGTGTTCCCAGTGTTACATCTACCAGAGCATGACACCGACACTATAACTAAAAACCGACTTATGAGCTAATCCTCACCAAGTCGCGCCGCTATCCTCAATCTGAAAATGACAACAAGTAAGGGTGAGTCTCATCACAGTTAACCAATGTTATTGCATCATAAATAATAACATTTCATAGTTATATCATTCACTCAATTGTTCTTATTCAGATAATCATCACTAAACATCCACAGATAACAGATAATCATCACATAACATATATAACCATGTTACAAACAATCATGCACATGTATGAAACTGACACTATGCATGTGGTACCAAACATCACCAGTGGAAATCATCCACCGACCGATCTATCATCATCCAGATACGGCCCTGCCAGCACAGATTCCACACAATGGGAATCTTGCCCTTCACTGCATCCTCTCATCTTTAGGATACAGCCCTCAACTATGATTATGAATGCATGCAAACACATATATATAACATACCAACATCATCATCTCACTATGAGTAGCATCATCTTTACTCACACATCATCATACATCATCATCATCAAGTATGTTCAAATATATGTACAATTGCATCATTCAATTAAAATCATATATCAATCAATCATACGATTTATCTCATCTTAATCATCATAAATCAGACCTCATTCCAAACAGATCAGCATTTTAAGAGTTACTCATCACTGAATTCTTAAAATCACAAAACAGCAAAACTTTGCAAGTCACGCTGGCCATACGCGTACCATACGCGTACCAGCAAAGTCAGAATTTCACAAAACACACACACCATACGCGTATCATATGCGTACGGACAGAAGCACAATTTCAGACAAAACATACACACCATACGCGTATCATACGCGTATGGACAGAACCATATTTCCACACAAAACAACATCATACGCGTATCATACACGTATGGCTCGTATCATACACGTATGGCACGTATCATACACATATGGCACGTATCATACACGTATCATACACGTATGGCTCGTATCATACACGTATGGCACGTATCATACACGTATCACACGCGTATCAACAGCGTCTTCCCAAAAATCTGTAACTTACCCATTCGTCTTCCTCGCGAATTCATCTGTACAGCCTGCGATTTGGGTCTCAAAACCAGAAATTTCACATTCTAAACACCATGTAATTCACTCAACATCAATAGTATATGATTCTACAATCGATTTTACTCATCATAACCTAAATCTACTCAGTTATTAGAGATTAACAATCACAAATTCCAATCCAATTGATGAACACAAACAGAAGAATTCAGAATATAGAATCCATTGATCCAAACAATACTCCTAATCAACATCATTATCCATAACACGATAATAGAGATTAAATGGAGAGTCTCCCCTTACCTTAGACAAGAGTTCTTGATCCTTGGTCTCTCCCTCTACAGCTCTCCTTCACGTTCTTCGTGTTCTCAACCCTCTGTTCTTGCACGTTCCTTCTTTCTTCCCAATTCCAATTGTTTTATGAAAATAATAATAAAATTAGTAAAAGGATTACAAAATCACCCCCTTTCTTTTACTATTTCCTCACATGGCCCAAATGCCATAAACCATTATTTCCATTATCTTCCACAAATTCTTAATAATTCTAATTATTAATTCAATGTTCCAATTAAATTAATATTAAAATTATACGGGTGTTACAACTCTCCCCCACTAAAAGAGTTTTCGTCCTCGAAAACATACCTCAGGTAAAAAGTTCTGGATAGGAGTCTTTCATCTGACTCTCTAACTCCCAGGTAACATTGCCTTCAGCTGGTCCTCCCCAAGCCACTCTGACCAAAGCTATTTCCTTGCCTCGCAATTGCTTCAGTCTTCTATCTTCAATCCTCACAGGTAAAGTCTCAACCGTCAAGTTATCTTTCACTTGTACATCATCTACTTGGATCACATGGGACGGATCCGAAATGTATTTCCTCAACTGAGATGCATGAAACACATCATGCAAATTTGCAAGCATCGGCGGTAGAGCGATACGATAAGCCACTTCTCCCACTCTTTCAGAAATTTGGAATGGTCCAATAAAACGCGGAGTCAACTTCTTTGACTTCAATGCTCGCCCAATTCCCGTCATAGGAGTAACTCTTATAAACACATGATCTCCCTCTTGAAACTCAAGTGTTTTCCTCCTTTTGTCGTGATAACTCTTCTGACGACTCTGAGAAGCCTTCATCTTCTCCTGAATCATTTTAATCTTCTCTGTAGTCTGTTGTACAATTTCTGGACCAATCACAGCACTCTCACCAGATTCGTACCAACACAACGGCGTCCTACACCTCCTACCATACAAAGCCTCAAACGGAGCCATACCGATACTCGAATGATAACTGTTGTTGTAGGTAAACTCAATCAAAGGCAGATAACTATCCCAAGTACCTTCTTTTTCCAACACACAAGCCCGCAACAAATCCTCTAATGACTGAATTGTCCTCTCAGTCTGTCCATCAGTCTGCGGATGATAAGCAGAACTCAATCTTAGCTTAGTACCCAAAGCTTTCTGCAAACCTTCCCAGAACTTAGACGTAAACCTCGGATCTCTGTCTGACACGATACTTGAAGGAATACCATGCAGACTCACTATCTTCTCAATATACAATTGAGCCAGCTTTTCCATCGGATAATCCATTCTCACCGGTATAAAATGTGCAGACTTCGTCAACCTGTCTACCACGACCCAGATAGCTTCACAATTTCTGACAGTTCTCGGCAAACCCGACACAAAATCCATTGAGATGTTATCCCACTTCCACTCAGGAATAAACATCGGTTGCATCAACCCAGACGGTTTCTGATGCTCAATCTTTGACTTCTGGCAAGTCAAACAAGAATACACAAACTCACCAATTTCCTTCTTCATTCCCGGCCACCAAAACAACTTTTTCAAGTCATGGTACATCTTGGTAGCACCAGGATGAATACTCAATCCACTACGGTGTCCTTCTTCTAAAATACGCTTTCGGAGTTCATCAATATCAGGAATACAAACTCGGTCACCAAACCTCAGTATACCATTCTCGTCGACTCTAAATTCACTACTCTTGCCTTGATTAACCAAAGTCAACTTATCAATCAATCCGACATCAGCTTTCTGACCTTCTCTGATTTCTTCAAGAATACCACTAGTCAGCTTCAGCATACCCAATTTGACATTAACAGGAGTACCTTCACACACTAAACTCAAGTCTCTGAATTGTTCAATCAAATCCAATTCCTTCACCATTAGCATAGACATATGCAAGGTCTTCCTACTCAAAGCGTCAGCAACCACGTTTGCCTTACCCGGATGGTAATTCAAACCAAAATCATAATCCTTCAGAAATTCTAACCACCTCCTCTGCCTCATGTTCAACTCTTTCTGATCAAAGAGATACTTCAGGCTCTTATGATCACTGAACACCTCAAATCTCGAACCATACAAATAGTGTCGCCACAACTTCAACACAAAAACCACAGCTGCTAACTCCAAATCATGAGTCGGATAATTCCTTTCATGCACTTTGAGTTGTCTCGACGCATAAGCGACCACTTGTTGATTCTGCATCAATACACCACCTAAACCCATCAGTGACGCATCACAATAAACCACAAATGATTCTGTCGGATTCGGCAAAATCAAAATAGGAGCACTAGTCAACCTCCTCTTCAGCTCTTGGAATCCCTCTTCAAACTTTGCATCCCAAACAAAAGCTTGTCCCTTCCTGGTTAATTTAGTTAACGGTAATGCTAACTTTGAAAACCCTTCAATGAACTTTCGGTAGTAACCTGCAAGACCAAGAAAACTACGAATCTCCGACACTGACTTCGGAGCTTCCCATTGAGACACAGCTTCTATCTTTGTAGGATCAACAGCAATACCATTCTTAGAAATCACATGTCCAAGAAAACTGACTTCTTCCAACCAGAATTCACACTTCGACAGTTTGGCAAAAAGTTGCTTCTCTTTCAACAGCTCTAACACAGTTCTGAGATGTTCCGCATGTTCTTTCTCACTCTTAGAATATATCAGGATATCATCTATAAATACCACCACAAACTTATCGAGATACGGATGAAAAATCTTGTTCATATATTCCATAAAAACACCAGGTGCATTAGTAACTCCGAACGGCATTACAGAATACTCATAATGTCCATACCTCGTTCTAAAGGCAGTCTTCTGAATATCGTCGTCTTTCACGCGAATCTGATGATACCCAGACCTCAGATCAATTTTACTAAATACACATGCCCCAACCAACTGATCCATCAAATCATCAATCCTCGGCAATGGATACCGATTCTTGATAGTAACCTTGTTCAATTGTCTGTAATCTACACACAGCCTCATTGAATCCTCTTTCTTCTTTACCAACAACACAGGTGCACCCCACGGCGAAACACTAGGACGAATAAATTTCTTCTCAAGCAATTCCTCTAACTGCTTCTTCAGTTCAGCCAATTCAGACGGCGACATACGATACGGTGCCATCGATACTGGACTAGTTCCCGGAACCAAATCAATAGAAAACTCCACTTCTCTTTCCGGTGGCAATTCATTCACATCTTCTGGAAAAACTTCTGGGAACTCGCACACAACAGGCAATTCGCTACTCTCCACTTTCTCCTTCACATTCATCAATGCAAACAACATAAACACTGTTGCACCATCTCCGATAGCCTCATTCACCTGTCTAGCTGTCATTTCCAGACCATCAGAACTAACCTCTTCAGGAAAAATCACCGTCTTCGCAAAACAGTTGATATGAACACGGTTGAATTCCAACCAGTTCATTCCCAGGATTACATCGAGTTGTTTCAACGGAAGGCACACTAAGTCCATCCCGAATTCTCTACCAAAGATATCAACCGGACAATTCAAGCATGCAGACGAAGTAGTTACTGAACCCGACGCAGGAGTGTCAATAATCATACTTCCATTTATGTCAGATATCTCAAGATTCAACCTCATAGCACAATCCAAAGAAATAAAAGAGTGAGTTGCTCCAGTATCAATAATTGCAACTAAAGGTGTGCCATGAATGAAACACGTACCTTTAATCAACCTGTCCTCTAGAGTAGTCTCTGACCCGGTCAAAGCAAAAACCTTTCCTCCCGATTGGTTCTTCTTTGGCTTAGGACAATTAGGACTGATGTGACCCTCTTCACCACAGTTGTAACAAGTCACAACCCTCTTCTTGCAGTCAGCAGCAATATGACCCACTTGGTCACACTTGTAACACTTCTTCTGATCAAGCTTGCACTCATTCCTACGATGTCCCATCTCACCACAATTGTAACATCTAATACGAGCACTGGAATCTCCCCCACTGGGTTTCTTCCAATCAGCAGGTTTACCTCTACCATATGGCTTACCTCTATCCATATGTTTCTTCCCTTTTCTGTCAACCAACTCGCGAGAGTGGGATGACCTCAGCTTGATGTTATCTTCCTCAAAAATCCTGCTACAATCTACCAGATCAACAAACCTCCGGATTCTCTGGTACCTGATACCCTGCTTGATCTCATCACGAAGACCAATCTCAAATTTGACACATTTCGAGAACTCACTGGCTTCATCATCATTGTAGTGCACATAGTACCTTGCTAGTTCCACAAACTTGGCAGCATACTCCGGTACTGACATACTGCCTTGAACCAGTGCTAGAAACTCAACTTCCTTTCTGCCTCTGACATCTTCAGGAAAATATCTCCTCAGGAATTCCCTTCTAAATACAGTCCAAGTAATTGCTGTACCACCAGCATCCAGCTCAGTTCTGGTTGACATCCACCAGTCATCAGCCTCCTCAGATAACATATGAGTACCATACCTCACCTTGAGATCCTCAGCACAGTCAATGACTCTAAAAATCCTCTCGATCTCCTTAAGCCATTTCTGAGCACCTTCAGCATCATGCGTGCCTTTGAACAATGGAGGATTGTTCCTCTGAAAACTGTTCAGCTGCCTGTCAGCACCAATCGCAGCTCCATTGGCATTCCCTCCCAACACACCAGCAATCATGCCCAGAGCCTCAGCGATAGCATCATCGTTTCTTCCTCCTCTTCCAGCCATTGTTCTGCTTAACACAAACAATCCAGTCAGAACAAAAGTATCGACAAATAATTCGTATTAGTCGCATACACGGAAAGACTGACCCTAAGACTCTGGTCACAACGACCGACTATGCTCTGATACCACTATTGTAACACCCCTCTAATAACCCGCGGCATATAGACAATTATTAATCAGAGTAAACATACAAGAGGTGTCACAATTCATAAAATAAATAAAGACACACGTCGGTACATATCATGCATTCACTGAAAACACCTGAGATCATAACTCATTAATCAATTCATGTTTTACACAGCGGAAATACTTCATCAAGTCAAACATCCATCATCAATGTATAAGACTTCAAATAACAAAACAAATAGAGTTATAATCAAACTCCAAAACAAACGTGTTCCCAGTGTTACATCTACCAGAGCATGACACCGACACTATAACTAAAAACCGACTTATGAGCTAATCCTCACCAAGTCGCGCCGCTATCCTCAATCTGAAAATGACAACAAGTAAGGGTGAGTCTCATCACAGTTAACCAATGTTATTGCATCATAAATAATAACATTTCATAGTTATATCATTCACCCAATTGTTCTTATTCAGATAATCATCACTAAACATCCACAGATAACAGATAATCATCACATAACATATATAACCATGTTACAAACAATCATGCACATGTATGAAACTGACACTATGCATGTGGTACCAAACATCACCAGTGGAAATCATCCACCAACCGATCTATCATCATCCAGATACGGCCCTGCCAGCACAGATTCCACACAATGGGAATCTTGCCCTTCACTGCATCCTCTCATCTTTAGGATACATCCCTCAACTATGATTATGAATGCATGCAAACACATATATATAACATACCAACATCATCATCTCACTATGAGTAGCATCATCTTTACTCACACATCATCATACATCATCATCATCAAGTATGTTCAAATATATGTACAATTGCATCATTCAATTAAAATCATATATCAATCAATCATACGATTTATCTCATCTTAATCATCATAAATCAGACCTCATTCCAAACAGATCAGCATTTTAAGAGTTACTCATCACTGAATTCTTAAAATCACAAAACAGCAAAACTTTGCAAGTCACGCTGGCCATACGCGTACCATACGCGTACCAGCAAAGTCAGAATTTCACAAAACACACACACCATACGCGTATCATATGCGTACGGACAGAAGCACAATTTCAGACAAAACATACACACCATACGCGTATCATACGCGTATGGACAGAACCATATTTCCACACAAAACAACATCATACGCGTATCATACACGTATGGCTCGTATCATACACGTATGGCACGTATCATACACGTATGGCACGTATCATACACGTATCATACACGTATGGCTCGTATCATACACGTATGGCACGTATCATACACGTATCACACGCGTATCAACAGCGTCTTCCCAAAAATCTGCAACTTACCCATTCGTCTTCCTCGCGAATTCATCTGTACAGCCTGCGATTTGGGTCTCAAAACCAGAAATTTCACATTCTAAACACCATGTAATTCACTCAACATCAATAGTATATGATTCTACAATCGATTTTACTCATCATAACCTAAATCTACTCAGTTATTAGAGATTAACAATCACAAATTCCAATCCAATTGATGAACACAAACAGAAGAATTCAGAATATAGAATCCATTGATCCAAACAATACTCCTAATCAACATCATTATCCATAACACGATAATAGAGATTAAATGGAGAGTCTCCCCTTACCTTAGACAAGAGTTCTTGATCCTTGGCCTCTCCCTCTACAGCTCTCCTTCACGTTCTTCGTGTTCTCAACCCTCTGTTCTTGCACGTTCCTTCTTTCTTCCCAATTCCAATTGTTTTATGAAAATAATAATAAAATTAGTAAAAGGATTACAAAATCACCCCCTTTCTTTTACTATTTCCTCACATGGCCCAAATGCCATAAACCATTATTTCCATTATCTTCCACAAATTCTTAATAATTCTAATTATTAATTCAATGTTCCAATTAAATTAATATTAAAATTATACGGGTGTTACATTGACAATTTTACTAAATCACGTATTTAATATAATAGACAGTGAGAGGTATCTCGCAACACATCCCTACTACCCATGTAAAGAAAAATATCATGCAATCTAACAAAATATTTTTGTGATAATGTTTGTGTGTACTATTACCTTTTTTCTCTCATGTATATATTAAACACATGGCATAGACCGTGCCATACTTGTCTAGTTCAATATTGGACCCTTAGACATATATCTTGTTACGCAGGATGGACAAATTCTATCTAGGTCACTCCTGTCTTTCAGCATGATTTGTGGATTACCCATCAAACATCTTTATAATTATCCTGTTATAGACAATATTTGATTGGTAATGAAGTATTTGACTCCATTACTAGGGTTCATAGGGGTTTTAGGTCAAAGGGTGGTATACAACACTATCACCTTGAGAGTAACTTATGATATTTGCATAACATTCTATGTATTATTCTCATGGTGAGTTAATCCAGTATAAATATTACTCCAAATATTCATACCTATATTAAGATTTGATAACTCTTTGTCTGTAATTCATGAGATGTGATCATCAGTCTATCCACATAATAGTCTCACTGCTTTATCCAAATTTACAATAAAAGTTGATTGTATATACTTTAAGAATATTGTCCTTATGTTTAATGTGATCTCATTATTAATTCACACTTAATGTCTCGTTAAATAGACTAGTTATTCTAGAGACTTAATTATTTTGGAAAAACAAACATAACAAAGAAGTGTCTTAATATTATTAATTTAATGCAAGTATCAAGTTCAATATAAAACTATTGGCTTCTAGGGCTTATACTAACAATGTAGGGATGTTAGAGGTTTTAATGGTTGTTGTGGTATTAGAGCAAACTCATGCATGAATGGTGAGTGTTTACAATATTTTTAGAGTGAACTGAATGTCTCCCTCATCATAAGGGTTAAATTATTTATAGGAGTCTCTCGGACCTGGATCTTAGACTCCTAGTAGTGACCCATTTATTTCTCTGAAACGTGGGGAATGAGTGGTTGTTTCCCTTATTATTTTGGGAAATGTGTCTCTCGTCTTTAATTGTCTCCCATGTTATTATTAGATGGGAACATGTCACTTCCCTCGTAAGCGGGCGAGTAACTCAGTCAAAGAACGACAATTTCAGATGACTGGTGCTCGTTGTGATAAAAGGGCGGCTAATGGCACTGTGTTGAAAAATATCTATTTGTCTTAAGTGAATCTTGTGTCGCCTCTTATATATTCCTAGCAAATATACAAGTACAAAAGTGTAATGTAATACAAGAAATATTTACTGAGGCTTTTATTTCATATTATATATTATAAACTAAATTTTCATTACAAACTCCAACATATATTAATTAATTAGTTTCTAATAGATTTAAAGTTTGACATAACTCATCTTTACAAAATCGATTGGTAAGATGAGAGATATAATTTTATATAATATTTTCTATATTGTATCTTTAATTAATGTGGGATTTGAGTTTTTTCCAATACTATTAAACTTAGTATGTGGATATAAATGATGGGTGATTTGAATTGTCACTACATGGGACTTGGTTTTTCAATACACTCTCTTATGTCGATTACTATTGTGAGCTCTATTTTTGACCAATATAAAAAAAAAAATTCAATACACTGGTTTAGTTGTACTTGATGTATTATATAAATGAAACGGTCAATGATCCGAATTGATGAAATTTTATTTGAATTTAATGGGAATACATCGACGGTGTAAAGTAGTTTTACACCGACGGTGTAAAGTAGTTTTACACCGTCAATAAATTGTAACCGTCGGATGTTAAATTGCGTTTGACTTTTATTTTAATTATATATAAAATAATAATTATGACTGGTTGTGATGGGCTGACAGTGTAAAACTTTTTATACTGACAGTGCATAACCATTAATCCCATTTTATTTTTCGAATAGCTCCTTATTTTTCTCTAAAAATCTGAGTTAAAATATGGTATTTGAAATGAATTTTTTTTGTTGGACGAAAATATGAAATAATGTCAACGGGTTTATTTTTCTATATTTCATTTATATTATTAGTGAAACAAAAATACCTTAAATTATACTATTATTTTCCTATAATTAAATATAGCAAATACAACTTAACATTGTATTTTAAAAAGTGCTGAACGGACACCGCTAGAGTATAAAAATAATATTGTCACGCATGGTTGACATGAATATTAATTGGCTTTCCCTAAAGAGCAAAAATTATTTATTTTGTCAAATAAAATTAATAATTATGAGAATCGAGAAACAAAGACTTCTATATTGCCTTTTTAAATAGACCAACAGCATAAAGATTCATCAATTTGGTTTCAAATATGTTTAAAAAAAGATAAGTCTAAAGTCTAAGCCTGTAATATTAATGTTAAAAAAATGTCTAAATTTGCCATCAAAAATAAAAGTCTTAGACTGTAATTAATTTGGGAGTCTTGTAACTAAAGTACTCAACGAGGTGTAGGCGTGCAAGAAGCACAAAAGGACATATATGCAAATTTTGAAGCACGCTGTGCACGTATAATTTAAAATATATATATATTAGATTATGCTTAAACTTATGTAATTGTTATCTTAATCTGTGTCTAAACTCATGGAAAGAATGAAGAATCATCATCTGCCGTCTATTATCTTTGTATAGAAAAGGAAATAAAATTGGAAATTATGTAGAATGTGTTTGGAATATAGTGTCTTGTGAAAAAAGATAGATATATTTGTACACATTATAGAAAATGGACAACTCACGCATAGATTCTATATTATTACAAGACAAATTGCATCTAGAAATTTTAGTCTTTCCCTTACAAAATTAGAGAGGTTGTGGTCATATCTCATATGTTATCCTATAACCACTTCATCCCTTCTCTCCTCTATTTAGTCCTAAAATTAAACATATAGTGGACACAATAAATGGTGTGACAAGCATAATAAGAAATCTAACAGATTGTCACCGTAGTGTTGTAAAATGTTTGGTACTGTATGTCAAACACTATAATACTCAATTTCATTACATGCAACCTCATATCAATAGTCACAAAAAACATGTGCCACAAACCACTCATGCGATGACTAAACCACCCATCGCCACATTTTCACTTATGAGAGTAGTAAGAGTCTCTTTTGATAAACAATCTATTTGAATTTGCAGGTTATGTCAAAAGTGCTTATCAAAATAAGCGTTTGTGAATGAATTCAAATAAATAAAACGGTTATGAATAAGGTTGCATAAGTTATTTTTATAACAAAAGAAAAATATATTTAAATTGTTTTTGTATATAAGTTGTTCTCACTAGCTTGAAGATTTTATAAATATAAATTCAAAAAATATATAAAAAATAACATAAGCCAATAAAGTGTCTCAAACAACATCCGCCAAGTTTATGGTAGTAAATAAGCTCAAATAAGTCAATTCAAGCAAATACTAAGTCTCCCACTACCACTTGTTTGAGAAAAAAATAACTTCTTCGTCTTAACAACAAGATGTGCTCCATTGTCTGCCTAAAACACTTGGAACTCATAATTAACTTGTTATTCATAGTCTCTATAGGTTCCCCGCCTCCGCTCAGTGAATGGAGGTCAGTGCAAGTTCCCTGCCTCTACTCGGTGAATGGAGGAGGTCAATTCAAATTTTAGGTTAACAAGCAAGTCAATTTGAATTTTAAATCAACATGGAGAACAGCCCATATTTTGGATCATCATTCATCGAGGTCAACCTAGATAATGGGTGAGCAGGGAGGCCAGTCTACATTTTTGGTTAGCATGGTTGTCAACCCTAATTTTAAATCAACATGGAGATCAACTCCAATTTTAGGTCATAATAGAGGTAGTCAGAATTTTGGGTTGGTAGTGAAGTCGTCTCAGAATTTTCTGTAAACAATGAAGTCCCCTCAAATTTTGGATACAAAAGTGAAGGCGTGACATACTCTTCAAATTGTCTATAAATTAAAAGGAATTACACAATGTCGTTGGACTTGCAACAGATTCCATAGCATTGGATCGGCAAAACATCTATTTAACAAAATTTTCAAATTGTCTTACATATAGGTTTTGTACATTTTCCCGTCAAAAGAAAAAGGTTTTGTACATTTTGTTACATGAGGGTTATGTTGTGTTACATGAAACCAAAACTCGTCATTTCTTTTACCTTTCCATTCTGATATTCAGAACTTGAGCAGGGCAGAGAAACAGACCACGGGATCGCTATACTCATCTGTCATATTGATTTCAACTTCGGTTTTTTCTGGTCTAACCTATGAGGTTGTTTCCCATCCTGGGTTGATAATCACGATAATTCAACCCAAAATCCAATGAATTAATACAAACAGTGTCACAAATTACAAATCTATTTAGAAACACACTTCAAAAATAGTTCTCTGACCAGATTATGCAATGACAATAGGGTTTAGGGTTTAGGATAATGTATCAAATCAGTCCTAGTATTTAAATGACAAATGGAAAGCAGTATTCTTTCAGAGTGTCTAAGCTTCCGATTACGGTCAGTTAGTGATCATTTTAAACTGGAATCTGGAAAGTTGCTGAGGAATGGTGGATATGACTGGTCCATATCTCTGCAATTAATTGATACACAAAATTCATAAGACACAGCATAGAATTATTATCATTTTTGACTAGCAAACATAATAATGTGAATAAGTTCCAAAACTAAATTCTATGACCAATCCATGAGATGAAAATTTCTAAGATGCGCTAAAAAAGGGATAACATTGTAGATGAGCCAAGAATCTGACATGCGAAATTCAATTGATTCCCTTGAAAGAAAATTGTTTCAGTTTATGAGCATGTGTTTCCATTAATTTGTGATAGTCATTTCATATCTCTCTAAATTATAAAGAATTTCAATATATAATCGAGTAACATGAGACAAAAAGCATAATGATTAATACCCTACCTGAACATTGTCATAGAGTTCAAACAACGGAACAGCAAGCAGCTTCAGGTTTTTCGGTACAGCAAAGTATTCCCTCTCAGATAAGTGAACAAGGAAAAGCTTCTTGCACTCCTGCATAAAAGATATTAATGGATGTTGTAAAGCATAGACCAAGAGAACTAGCCATGCAAGAGTTTCAATCAATGATATTCCCATGACAAATTACCTTGGGTTTTGTTATATGAGGAGGACAGTATGGATACATTATGGTTTCAAAATTTGGCCTCCACCAGATTGCAACACATTCACCTATCTGCGGGATGCCGAAGAATAAGTGCATATAAATAACAAGCTTGCTAGTAAGCTTTCCAAGTTCAAACATCTAAAAGGTATGTGACAGATCATACCTGCCAGTCAGGTACAAGACCAGGTGAATTAGCACCAAGCTTGCTAGTCAATTTTCTCTTCAAGCCCTCGATTTCTGCAAACAACCAAAAAAAGTGCATTTAGCATAATCACAGGTTGCTATTTCAGAGCATCGTATTCGGAGCAAGGAAGCAAGACCCTACCATTCTCTCCTGGCTTAAGACGGCCACCTGGGAGTTTGCAAAATGTGTTTCCAATTTGCAGAAGAAGAATATGAGGATGATTATGTTCTTGTACCTAGAAAATTGAAGCACAAAGCTGAGACATGACAATAAACAGAATCTCCAGGAAAACAAGAGTGGAAGTATTTTCTTAACAGAAATTGTAGGGAAATACATCAAAGGGACAAGTAAATAAAAATTGTAAGAAATTAAGTGTCCAGGACAAGTTTAACATGGAATTGGGCGGACGTGCATAAAGGGCAAATTATTCATTACTAACCAAAACAACAACTAATGGTCAATTTCATGCCTTATAAAATTCTACTGTAAGTAACTTTTGCGCCATAAATCTCACACCTCCATTCTACAAACGAAAATATAAGCATCTACTAAATTTATCAATTCACCTTATTGTACATGTTAGAAGGGTACCTAAAGAAATTAACTAGATGCACTATGCCAATTTTATAGATCTAGTTAACTTGGTACTACATATTAAATTTGCATGAGAGAGTGGCCTGGACAACAATGCAACATAGGTTATGATAAAGTCGAGAATATATAATTAACCTTCCGATTCAGATAACAGACCCAACCAAATAGAGCGTACAGAATGCAAATTCAGCAGGAGGCGGACAAATACTAGTTTCGAGGTGTAAATTAGTTACCACAAGTCTTATGGTAAGAATCTTGGGTCCATTGTACAAAATTATAGGGAGATAGAAGGAGATGTCAATACTATAGGATTCAAATTTCCACTCAAACCTATAGACAAGCTTAGCACAACTATAAGATTTGTCATGTATGAAAGTTAACGTTGAGCCGTAAAAAGCCAGCAAGAAAATAAGATCAACATTGCAGAGATAACCATGCTACAATGGATGAGTGATCACACAAGAAAATATAGGATTAAAAATTCTCATTAACAAAAAGTAGAGGCAACTCATGTTGTAGAAAATATGGAATATTTTTGTTTTAAGAAGTTTGAACATATGCGGAGAAAGTCCATAAAAGCATGTGTAGATCATGTGGATGATGTTCAGTAAGTTAGAAGTAGAGGAAGCCTAAAGAAAACTATAAGTTCAACCCATCAAGAGAGATTTGGAGTTAAATGATATATCTTTAGATGACTCGTGATAAGATGATATGACATCATCTCATGCATGTAACTGATACCTCAAAATGTGGTAAAGTTATTTTTAAAGTTTAAAACTTAACAAAACAGGGGGGAGAGGAAGTGAAAGAGAGCAATCAGTTAACATACCAGTAAAATTCCTTCCACGCTGGTCCTCATTCCTTCTTTCATATAACTGAAGTTTGGAAACGAAGGAAATAATTATATTTCAGAACCATTTGAGTAATTAATTTAAGCAGCACCCAGGAAAAGGAACAAGTAAAAAAATTACATAAGAATAAGACTGAATGTAAATGGTAAGTAATTGTAATTATTTGTTTTTACTTCATTTAGAATCAGCATTGATAAGGAGAGTAACTACTCTTGATTATCAGCTGATTGTGCTCTATTTAACAGACACTTGTATCCTATAAATACCACTTATGTATTGTTTTACAAACATATGAAATACAAAGTATATTTCTTATAGTTTGGGATGTGATGAGAAAAAGGAGGAAAACAAACAACTCAAGAGAGCACATCAAAGCAAACAGGCTAGAGCACATATCTTTATAGCTTTCATCATTTTATAAAACGCGTGATGGACTTTGGGCTCTTCACAGTTGTGGGAATTGTATCAATGAATCAATGCGGCAGTTTGGTTTAAACGATAACATCTCACAACTTCATAGAAGGCAAGCTAATTTGAGCTATATAAAAGCTAATTTCAAGGAATTACACCAGAAAGAGTAATGGTATAATAAAGAGAATCAGCCATGGCTAAATCAGCCGCTTTGTTCAAACAAACAAATTCTAAAACCTTTTCTTCAAAAAAATTGCCTTATTATACTGTTGCTGCTAAACAATAATAAAACATTTGAAGAACATTTGGATCGCTTAAAGGAACGTACTAAGAAAGAGTACTGAAACCAAAAAATGCAGTTTTGAACCGCCAAAACTCGAATACTCATGCCCACGTTAATTCAAGTTCTTGATCAGCTCTTGCGAGTGAAAAAGATCAAAAATTCGTTTAGTTTCTGAACCAGTCCAACAATGCATACGGTTAAATCTAGTACAAAATCTTTATTTCAATTTCAAAGAGTATAGTATGATTGGGGTTTTCTAGGGTTTATGAGTTGAAATTGTGTGACCTAACTAGTAACCAAAGATCCTAAAAAATTAACGTAAGGGTAGTAATGAAAACTGAAAAAGATAGAGAGAGGGATATGGAATGATACGAACTTGACTTTCATGCGAGCGAGACGATCGGCGACAGAGGTGTCTTTCTCCATCTTGGGCTCCTTGGTGCCGAAGGTGTAGCTGGACAATGGGTAGGTGTTTACGACCTGAGACGGTACCATTTTCGCACTCTTGTGTTGTATTCAGTTGTGTTGTGATTGAGTGAGAAATGGAGAAGAGAATGAGAAAGAGGAGGGAAGTTGAGGTGAATCAATGTATGTGAAAGTCTTATGACTTCACCGCCTGTCAGAGCTGTAAACAACCGAAACCCAACATCCAATGTGGGCCGCGAGCCCGCTACACCAACTCTTGGTTTTTTTTTATCAAACAAACTAAATATTATTTAATTTTAATTTTTATATTTTTTATAACAAACACAAAAATAAATTAAGAGTAGTAGAGATTTGTGTTTGATGTGTAAAAAGATTGTATCTACAGGGGTGTGTGAGAGAGATATCTCAACAAGAGTAGCGAATATTCAAAGTCCTTTATTAGATTTATAATAGTTAGGGTGATTAGGACTTTTCTGCAGAGGCAATAGGCCATGTATGGTAATGTTTATGGTGTCTATGATGGTAAGATAGGTCATCTCATGTGAGGCGAGAGGCTATGCATTATGTAATATACTGGTTAAGTTATGATATCTCTCTTTTAGGTTAAGGGAGAGGTATTTATATAGGCTCTAGGACTTGGGATTTCCTAAGGAATGATAACCGACCACTAGTCAATTATGGACCATTAAATTCTTACTTTCTACGAGAGCATAGATCAGCTATTGACCCTAACTTTACTCTGAACAAGAAGTGTTTTTCTCCATGTTTCCCATACCTCAGCGAGTGAGAGACGTTTAAGGCAATGTAATTCCTTCCATCGGGGCGACATATGGTCATCGCTCCTTTTGAGTGTCATAGTCATCCCGCCTTAGTCAAACCTTTTACAAATATAACACTACATAAACCCTCAAGCATAAGGGATGTGATGAAGGACTGAGTGCTTTTAGACTACATAGTAGTGGAGTATCCCGGGGTCCTAAGTTTCATTTGGATATGGCATGGGGGACCAGTCTGGCTAAATTTAGAGTCCCTCGGGAAAAGTTATGTTGAGTCTGTCTGATGAGACTCTTAGACAAGACTTTTATCTAACCCTTAGAAAAAACTTAAGATAGTCTCTTAGGCTAGACTTCAGTCGCGCCTCTTGGACGAGATTTATTTGTTTGGTACCGCCCGAGGAAACTCCAAGCTCTCAGGCAGGGAGTTTAGATAGTTTATTTGATAGGAAATCTCAATCTCTCGGGTGGGACTTCTATCAAGCCCTGAAAAAAAAATTAAGATTAAGTCTCTTGGGCTAGACTTCGATTGCGCCTCTTGGGAGAGATTTATGTGTTTTGTCTCGCCCGAGGAAAATCTAAGTCTCTCTGACGAGGAGTTTAGATAGCATGTTTGATGGAAAATCTCAACCCTTAAGGAGAACTTATGATCACCATGGCTAATGATACTATAAGCCCCTCAGGAAAAATTATGATCAGCTTGGCTGATGATATTATAAGTCCCTCAGACGAGGTATGGGACCTCTCGGACGGGAATTTTATCAAGCCCTTAAATAAGACTTAAGATTAAGTCCCATAGACTAGACTTCAATCACGTCTGTCATGCCCCAATTTTTTACCCTAAGATCCCCCGTCATTTGCATTAAATTTAAGATAATTTAATCATCATTCATCTTATATAAAGATCATTCATGCATCATCACTAACCTCAAAATTCAAGAGATATGTATTTGCTTGTTTGCTTCTTTCACAAGGTATGTGTGTTGGATCAAGGAGCTCAAGCAGTCAGGGTTTTGTGACTGTCAAAGGGACTCAAGCTTCTCATGTGATAAACTGATTTTCCCCATCAATATTCAAGCTCAAGTGTGCTTCAATTTAAGATCATCAACTTTCAAATTTCATCTGGTACATAAATTAGGGTTTTTGACCTAATTCATTTGAAGACTCGACTTTTTGGTCAAGGCATGATCTTTTGGCTTAAAACACGGTTTAATTTCCTCAAGTACTTCATTATAGCCCACTCATATCATTCATTTGGAAAGAGGAGTTTGATTCATTGATATTGAAAAAATTTCAATTCAATTGATAAAAAGTCAACTATCCAAGAATCAACTCTGACTTTTGGAATGTATGGTCAAACATGGACTTTCAAGGTCAAGAATCACGAAAACGTGATTAATGAAACCATTTGATCAAGCTCAAGTGTGCTTCAATTTAAGATCATCAACTTTCAAATTTCATCTGGTACATAAATTAGGGTTTTTGACCTAATTCATTTGAAGACTCGACTTTTTGGTCAAGGCATGATCTTTTGGCTTAAAACACGGTTTAAGGTCCTCAAGTACTTCATTATAGCCCACTCATATCATTCATTTGGCAAGAGGAGTTTGATTCATTGATATTGAAAAGATTTCAATTCAATTGATAAAAAGTCAACTATCCAAGAACCAACTCTGACTTTTGGAATGTCTGGTTAAACATGGACTTTCAAGGTCAAGAATCACGAAAACGTGATTAATGAAACCACTTGATCAAGTTTAATCAAGAAAACCAACCAAAAGATTCAAAAGATGGAATTAGGGTTTTAGAAATATTTCTAAGTTATGGAAAATTTCATTTTCAAGTGACCTACTTTGAAGACTTGTAACTTCTTCATCAAGACACCGTTTTTCATGCCCAAAAGGTCAAATTGAAAATAATCTTCCATACTACAACTTTGCCATATGAGGTGGATTCCAAATAAATGCATGGGTTGAAAGATATAAAGTGATTAAGTTGGCATTTCAATGCTGTCAAAATGTTCCAACACTTAAAATTTTTTCTAAGTGTTAGAACATTTTTTTTTTCAAAGTTGGTAGCCAATTATCTCCATGATCCAAGTTGAAATTCTTCAAGCAACCAACATGAAAGTTGAAGTATGTAACCTCACCTTTCCAAAAAGTCCAAGAGCATGAAATTAAGCTAAAAAAATCAAATTTGGGAAGATGGCACCATGAAGTTGCATTAGAGGTCCATTTTTTGTGACAAGTTTATGAACAAACCTTTAGCCTTACCATAAGATCTCACTTTATAGGTCCTATTACTTGCAAATCTCCACATAATTGAGCAATTACACAGATCCTCAATGTATTACACAAGGATTACAAGCTTTATCCAATTCATGATACCATATTTGGAAGAATTTGTAAAAAACTTGATATCCATTTGCATAAAGGATCACTTTTCCAACCACTATTCATTCAGGCTTGTACTTTTCTTATAATTAGATCCTACAATATCTAAACACTTAGAAGCAACCTCATAAGCGCAGAAAGCATGGCAAATCCCTTGATTCACTCCTTTTCTTCAGCATGAAGCAAACATGCATTTTTGTGCAACTTAGAACCAAATGGCCAGACCATTAATCCATATGAACCAAGATGAATTTTTGCAAGTTACATGAATCATATGGAACCTCTATAAATAGGGAACCAAGAATTAGAACCCAACACGCCAAAATTTACACAAAAGCTTCATTGTTGCAAGCTTTCAAACCATTTCTTCGAATTTAATTCCTCTTACAAGTTTCTTGCAAACTTATCATCCAAACACATCGCATATACCATACAGAAGCAACTGTAATCATTAAACACCAACTATAACACCTCCATCAACATCTCACAATCTCACTTTCTTCAAGTGACAACTCGAGGTGGTTAGAGAGATTGAGGTACTTTCATTTCAAAGTAAGCATTGCCACACGTTCCTAAGACCTAACTGAAGCTGTAGGGATCATCAAGTCATTTCCACAACTGTTCTACCCCCATATCCATTTCTCATTTCAAAGGTAAGACTTTTTGACTTTTAACTTTGTGTTAGGAGCATCATTTTGAACAATTTTCAATTCTATTATGTTTGCTTTGATGTGAGGATGAAAACCCCTAACCTATTTGTCATTGATTGTTGTTATTTGTCATTTAATTTAGTTTTAAAGTTGTAGGATTCTTGAGGTTTTTTGAGAAATTAGAGAACTATAGTTAAAATAAATTTATGATGTATATATTGTTGAACTCGCGGTAAAATTTTGAGCAATTTTGGTTTTTACATCACTGCATTTGGTTGAGAAATGAAGAAATACGATTTTGGAAAATTTGAATTGTCCCAAGGTTGAAGATGAAGTTCATCAGCACCATTTTTTATTTTCAGAGGCTTGTTTTAAATATAATTTGAAATTTCTCTAGTACAAGCAATGCATGTTCATAATGATATCTTAATAACATAACTAATATCGAGACAGATGTTCCGACATGTGTTATGACATGCTGAACAAAATTTTAAAACTGTGTGATTATGCAAAAAATAAATATGCAGAAACATAAATAACACACACAAAATTGTTTACACGGTTCAGTGCAACATCACCTACTCTAGGGGCCACCAAGCCAGGAAGGAAGTCCACTATAGTATCAGTTCAAGGCTTAAACAAGTCTCATGCTTACAACTTTCTACCCTAATCGTTACCTTGTGCAACTTCTACCTAATAACCTATTAGATATGAGAAATCTCATCCCACTTCCAATCACCGCATCGATGTCTAACCGTTCCAGTCCTAGTTATTGTATTAACGACCTTTCACCTACCTGAAGATCACATTTCAAACACAAAGAAACTTCTTAATCAAGAGATCCTTTTATTAAGAAGAAAATACTTAGTTAAGGCACTTCTTAACCAAGAACAAATACTTGATATTGCTTAAAAGCTTCGATCAAGAACAATCCTCAACTCATTGTCTAAAGGCTTCTGAGTGAGAACAACAATGTCTACCACAAATATCAAAAGATATAAGGGTGACAAAGCACCTATACAAAAGACTCTCAAACCTGCAATATTTTACTTCCCCTAATTAGGGGTGGGAATAGGCCAGGCCGGCCTACAGGGGCCTATAGCCTAGCATACTTAAGGCCAGGCTAGGTCAGGCCTATTTGATAAAAAGGTCAGGCTTAGGCTTTTTTAAAAGCCTATTTAATAAAATAGACCAGGTGTTACCCTAGGATTTCGACTTACTAAATAAATGGGCAACTAAGGCCCAAAATTGGCAATTGGGCCTCAATTTGGTGAGAAGGCCCTAAATTGGTAATTGGGCCTCAATTAAATAATTACATTGCCATTTGGGTCGAAGTGGTTCGACCAAATAACGCTTAGTAGTCGAAGCTGTTCGACTAGAAAGATGATCAGAGGCTTCAGCGTTCGACCAAACCAAAAGGATGCAAAGACTTAAGGATTTTTGGCTGCAGAAACTGAAGTGGAGGTCGAGAGGCAGTAGAAGTTAAGAGGCAGTTCCAGGCAGTTTTTCTGGCAGTTCTCACAGGACGCGTGGAAGTCTCACAGTTGAAGATCTTGCATGTCAAAGACACGTGTTGACTGATAGTCAGTCGACCGTTAGTAGTAGTTATTTTATTTTTCTATTTAAGCAAGTTTTATAGGAATAGTTAGAGGTCCGCATTTTCTACATACACACGAGTAAACTCAAATCTCTGCGTAATGAGTAACGAGTGCAACTTTGGAATGTACGTATGCGTACCAATTTAATTAAATGCAATCATTTTACACTACATTTTATCTTTCAGTGCACATTTACTGTCTTTCTTTTTTATTGCTTTGATTTACTTTAAAGCTTTTAATTTCAGTGCTTACTTTTACGTTAAAGTCATTATTTTACATTTAATACAAATCAGATACACATAACATAACAAAATGAAGCAATCAGTCCTGGAGTATTCTAGTTGACTCCGCAAAGTAACCTTTAAAAAGGAAACTAGCGCTTGTTTATCATTTTTCTGGGTAAACAAATTGGCACACCTGGTGGGACCCGTCGATTGTTCTTTATTTTTCTTTAGTTATGAATGATATTAAGAAGTGGTCGGAAATTAACTAACATAGCTGAAGTTAATACAAATAATTCTGATCTTTCTGGAAATCAAGAGGTGTTCTGACCGGAGGAACACCACAAAATGCCGCAGATTCGTCCCCAGTTGGAGCAACAAATACTGGTGGATCAACGACAGCAATAATGGTATCATCACCAACGAATGTACGGTCACCGTTGAATCCATTACGACCGCCGTTTCATGGAATGATGCCTCCACCAGGTTTTAACCCTCAGTTTGGAATGCCCACGTCTATGATGCAAGGTTTGCACACAAATCCTTCATTATATTCTGACAGCATGATGGCTACAAGCACATCAAGTCTGGGGGGTCGACCCATAAGTATGGGATATAATCACCAGGTTTTGCCATCTTTAAGTACTACGTCAATGTTGTCAATTCGACAACAAATGGACGAAAGTAATCATGAAATGGTGAATGCCCTTACTCAACAAATGGGAACTGTTTTTACTCCCATGATAAATAACACGAATCAAAGTTATGAAATATTGGCGGGACAAATGGCCAGAATTGCAGATTTCTTTGGAGCGCCCCCACAACCAAACCTTTCGACTACTCAAGGGTCGAATGTGAGAGGGGTTGAGCCTATAGGACAAGGAGATCAAATTGAGCAAGAGATCCCTAGAATAGTACAAAGGCATCAAGATGCTGACCAGGTTCTTAGGAACATCCAGCAAGATGTCAATGTTGGACACAATAATATCTCTAATGTAGTCGAACAAATTTTAGTCCAAAATGGGATAAATGTAGGTTTGCATAGACCAAATTTCGTTTCCCCGTTGTCAGAATATGTAAGGCAAACAGAATTGCCTAGGGGGTGGAAAGTCCCAAAATTCACCAAATTTGCTGGTGAGACTGGCGAGTCGACAGTCGAACATATTGCTAGGTTCCAGACAGAGGCTGGAGAAATAGCAAACAATGAAAATCTAAAGATGAAGTATTTTCCAAGTTCTTTAACGAAAAATGCATTTACTTGGTTCACGACCTTATCTCCCCAATCTTTGTTCTCATGGAACCAATTAGAACGATTGTTTCATGAACAATTTTATATGGGGCAGTCGAAAATTAGCTTGAAAGAATTAGCAGGAGTTAGACGAAAGGGTACAGAACCAGTCGATGACTATCTAAACCGTTTTAGGTTACTGAAAGCTAGATGTTTTACACAAATTCCTGAACATGAGTTAGTCGAAATGGCTGCAGGTGGGTTAGATTATTCCATAAGGAAGAAATTAGACACCCAACATTTGAGAGACATGGCACAACTGGCAGATAGAGTACGCCAGGTCGAAAGGCTAAAGGCTGAGAAGGCTAGGGCTAATAAGTATCATAAGAAAGAGAAAATAGCTTATGTTACTACAGGTGAGTTCGACTCTAATAGCGACGATGAATACGAAGAGGAAGAGGTTAACGTGGCTGAATTAAAGCCAGGACCACCTTATATTTTTAAATTGCTTAGACCTTCAAAAGATAAAAATCTGGTTGAAAGTAAAAATGAGAAATTCTCTAGTAAAACGTATTCATTTGATATAACGAAATGTGATGAAATATTTGATTTTTTGGTTTCTGATGGGCAAATCATAGTACCCCCGGGACTTAAAAATCCTCCTCTTGAACAAAAGAAAAAAAGAGGATTTTGTAAATTTCATAATTTCTTGGGTCATAAAACTTCTCAATGTGTCCTTTTCAGGGATTTAGTGCAAAAAGCTTTGAAAGAAGGAAGGTTACAATTTGGAGAAAAGCCAAAGTCATCAATGCAAGTTGATACTGATCCTTTGCAAGTCGAAGAGGCTCACTATACCGAGCTTGCTGATGTGATGATGGTCGAGACTACTGATGGTTTCGTTAGAAAGCAAAGCGGCGCTACTGATGGCAAAGTTTTGAACATGGTTTATCCTGAACCAAAAGAGAGTCTTTTGAAATTCCTCGAGAGATGCCACAATAACAACTCTCAAGTTGGATTATGTCCAAGGTGTGATGTTGTTTTTAATGTCGATGCTGCAAACAAAGTGAGGTTCGACCCTCGTCGAGGCAAGAATCGTCAATTCATGTATACAGGAGAAAACAGTGGTCGAAAGGCTGGAGAATACAGGAAGATGTTTGAAAAACCAAGGACTTTCCGTCCCAAGACGGATGTCCCTGAAGACAAATGGGTGAAACCCATTAACTTCAGAGGTAAACGGCCAGAATGGCAGATTCAAGGCGATGGAACCAATGCTGAAGGTTCTTGGACTGATAGTGGATCTAAAAGAAAAGATTACATATCTCCAAACTACAAAGGAAAGAACCCCATGACTCGAACGCAATGGAGGCGTTACCAAAGAAGCCACAAGAATGGACAAGAGGGTTCAAAAATGGTGCAGGCAGGATTTTCTCACTATAAGGCAAAACCCTTTCATAGGAAGTTGACTGAGGAGCAGGCTAAAATAGCAAATGAAAGATTAGCTGCTGGGATGATCCTAAGAAAGAAATTGATCAAAGAATTGGTCGACGACGATGCTCCAATCCCAAATACAGAAAAAGAGCCTGAGTATTCTCCATTGTCAGACGAAGAAGTCGATGATAACTTTGACATAGAGTCAGATGAATTGCTAATCGACTGTGGGATTGTTTCTGTACTCCCGGCTGAGTTCGACAGAATCTCTGAGGTATCTGAGAATGAAGATGATTTTCTTCCTGATGAGAATGTGGAAGAAACACCTGTTTGTTACTATGTGATGGGAAAAGGAGTGGTAGAAGAGCAAAAGGCTGTGTTTGAGAGGCCAGGTCGAGGAATGATGTATCATTTGAAGCCTTTATTCATAAGGGCGAAAGTGGATGGTGTTCCAATAAACAAAGTGTTTGTCGATGGTGGGGCTGCTGTAAACTGAATGCCTTATTCTTCACTTCAGAAAGTGGGAAAGTCGGACAAAGACTTAAGACCCCATAATATGGTACTGTCTAATTATGAGGGTAAGACAAGTGGAATACTTGGAGTAATTCAAGTAAAACTAGCTGTTGGTTCGTCTGTCAGGTCAACCGTCTTCATGGTGATTGCATCGCAGGCAAATTTTAAACTGCTGTTGGGTCGAGAATGGATCCATGGTATTGGGGCAGTTCCTTCCACCTTACATCAGCGTGTGGCCATTTGGAGGTCAGATGGTATAGTGGAGAATATTGAAGCTGACCAAAGTTATTACAAAACTGAAAGTGGTCGCAAACACTTCGACCAGCATTTGGCAAATGTAGCTCCTTGCTACAAAGCAGAAGATGTATATCCTTCTGATGAAAGTGTGTCTAAGTATCTGAACTTAGACCCAAATTATGGTTTCATTTGGAATAAAGAAGACCCTAATGAACCATTGAACCATGAAAGTCCTCTAGAGCAGAGGACGACAATCAAAGACGATGACCACTGAGTCAGAATACCTGGCTCGAATAACGGCCTATTTGGCCGAGAACAAAGAAAAAGCGGCTTTAGAAGCCGAACTAGAGAAAAATATGACGATTGAGGCCATGATAGTAAAAAATGAAAACGATTAAGAAGTCGATCACCAAGTCGAACGACTCGACGGGATATACGATGACGAACCTTTAGGTTTCGAAATGGATCCATCAGGATCGGTAAAAAGGATGCAAGCTCAAGATCCTCTTGAGGAAATTGACTTAGGTGATGGAGTCATTAAAAGGCCTACTTATGTAAGTACAAGGCTTACAAGTGACCTAAAGACCAAGTTGACTCGACTTTTGAAAGAATACAAAGATTGTTTTGCATGGGATTACAATGAAATGCCTGGTTTAAGTCGACAGGTGGTGGAGCATCGACTACCATTAAACACAGGGAAGAAACCTATCAAGCAGCTTCCTAGAAGATTTGCGCCAGAGGTTATGGAAAAAATCAAAATAGAAATTGAAAGATTGCTGAAAAGCAAGTTTATTCGAACTGCGAGGTATGTCGAATGGTTAGCTAATATAGTACCTGTCATAAAGAAAAATGGTAGCCTTCGTGTATGCATAGATTTCAGAGATTTAAATAAGGCTACTCCTAAAGATGAATATCCCATGCCAGTTGCTGAAATGTTAGTCGACTCTGCAGCCGGGTTTGAATATCTCAGTTTATTGGATGGATATTCAGGCTATAACCAAATTTTTATAGCTGACGAAGATGTACCTAAGACGGCGTTTCGATGCCCAGGTGCTTTAGGAACTTATGAATGGGTGGTGATGCCTTTTGGTTTAAAAAATGCTGGAGCTACATACCAACGAGCCATGAATTCCATGTTTCATGATTTTATTGACAAGTTTATGCAGGTTTATATTGATGATATTGTAATAAAATCTGACTCTGAAAATGGTCATTTAGACCATCTTCGACAATCTTTTGAACGTATGAGGAAATATGGACTCAAAATGAACCCTTTAAAATGTGCTTTTGGTGTACATGCAGGGGATTTCCTAGGCTTCGTGGTTCACAAGAAAGGCATTGAGATAAACCAAAATAAGACGAAAGCAATCTTGGAGCTAAAGGCGCCAGAAACAAAGAAACAACTCCAGTCATTGTTGGGGAAGATTAATTTCTTGAGGAGATTCATCTCAAGTCTAAGTGGCAAAACGAAGATATTTTCACCACTTGTGAAACTCAAGAACCAAGATCAATTCAAATGGGAACAAGAACATCAACAGGCATTCGACCAAATAAAAGCTTATTTAACTAAGCCTCCTATTTTGTTACCCCCCAGTAGGACAAAGAGTATGAAATTATACATAGCTGCATCAGGCTCGACAATTGGGAGTATGTTGGCCCAAGAAGATGATAATGGCGTCGAAAGAGCCATATATTATCTAAGTCGAACCCTAGTAGATGCTGAAACTAGGTATAATGATATTGAAAAATTGTGCTTATGCTTGTATTTCTCATGTAACAAACTCAAGCAATATATAAAGCCTGTTGATGTGTATGTGTCCTCTCATTTTGATATTATTAAACATATGTTGTCTAAACCAATTTTGCATAGTCGAATTGGTAAGTGGGCCTTAGCGCTAACTGAATTTTCCTTAACATATGTCCCTTTAAAAACTATGAAAGGACAAGTTGTGGCTGATTTTATAGTCGACCATGGGTTAGTTGACTCGTCTGTAAATCAAGTCGAGCAAACTAACTGGAAATTGTTTTTCGATGGCTCCAGTCACAAAAATGGTTCAGGCATTGGAGTCCTAATTGTTTCCCCTAAGGGACTTCCAACTAAGTTACATTACAAAATGAAAGAAGTATGCTCTAACAACAAGGTCGAATATGAAGCCTTGATAACTGGTTTGAAGGCCCTAATAGATTTAGGGGCAACCCGGGTTGAGATTCGAGGTGATTCTGAACTAGTGATTCGACAAATCAAGAAAGAGTATAAGTGCATTAAAGAAAATCTAATAATGTATTATGCAATCGTGATACGCTTATTAGAAAGCTTCGAACATGTTGAGATCTTGCATGTACCAAGATCCAACAATTACATTGCCAATGAATTGGCACAAATTACTTCTGGGTATAAAGTTTCTAAAGACAAGTTGGAAAATAGGGTCGAGATCAAGAATAAAGAAACTCATGAAGTATTAAATAAATTGGGTCGATTGTCAACGTCAAAAGTCGAGGGGGTAGATGATGATGTTGAAATAAAAAATCTGTATGCCTTGGAAATTTTTGCCATCGACAATATGACTGATGCTGATTGGAGGAACCCATTGGTCCGATACCTAAATAATCCAGTCGGAGGAACTGATCGAAAGGTTAAATATAGAGCTCTAAACTATGTGATATTAGGAAATGATTTATACAAGAAAACAACTGAGGGTGTGTTGTTGAAATGCTTAAGTGAAGCTGAAGCATATTTGGCTGTGTCAGAGGTTCATAGTGGTGTTTGTGGAGCTCATCAATCAGGTCATAAGATGAAATGGTTGTTGTTTAGACAAGGTTTATATTGGCCGACAATGCTAAAAGACTGTATTGAATATGCAAGAGGATGCCAGGAGTGCCAGAAATTTTCAGGTATTCAACATGTTCCAGCTAGTGAATTGCATGCGATCATTAAACCTTGGCCGTTTAGAGGATGGGCTTTGGATTTGACAGGAGAAATCAAACCTGCGTCTTCTAAGCAACAAAGATTCATTTTAGTAGGAATAGATTATTTTACTAAATGGATAGAAGCAATCCCACTGGTTAATGCTGATCAAGAAGCAGTGATTAGTTTCATACAAAAACACATTATCTACAGATATGGGATCCCATAAACTATTACTACTGATCAAGGATCAATTTTTGTTGGTCAAAAAATGCAAGCTTTTGCAGCAGAAACAGGGTTTAAATTGCTAACATCTACTCCATATTATGCCCAGGCAAATGGTCAGGTCGAAGCTGCTAATAAAGTTATCATAAATTTAATAAACAAGCAAGCTGGAAGCAGTTAATAGCCCATTACCTAGCGTTTAGGTAATAATTAGTGCCTGGGAAAATGAAACGTAATCATGGCGTAATGGGAATTAACAAAAGTCGAAACCCAAGAAAGAACTGAAACGACATCTTTCTCTTTCCTAAAGTCAGTCGAAAGAGGTCGCTTGGAGGGGCAATTTGTTACCCTAGGATTTCGACTTACTAAATAAATGGGCAACTAAGGCCCAAAATTGGCAATTGGGCCTCAATTTGGTGAGAAGGCCCTAAATTGGTAATTGGGCCTCAATTAAATAATTACATTGCCATTTGGGTCGAAGTGGTTCGACCAAATAACGCTTAGTAGTCGAAGCTGTTCGACTAGAAAGATGATCAGAGGCTTCAGCGTTCGACCAAACCAAAAGGATGCGAAGACTTAAGGATTTTTGGCTGCAAAAACTGAAGTGGAGGTCGAGAGGCAGTAGAAGTTAAGAGGCAGTTCCAGGCAGTTTTTCTGGCAGTTCTCACAGGACGCGTGGAAGTCTCACAGTTGAAGATCTTGCATGTCGAAGACACGTGTTGACTGATAGCCAGTCGACCGTTAGTAGTAGTTATTTTATTTTTCTATTTAAGCAAGTTTTATAGGAATAGTTAGAGGTCCGCATTTTCTACATACACACGAGTAAACTCAAATCTCTGCGCAATGAGTAACGAGTGCAACTTTGGAATGTACGTATGCGTACCAGTTTAATTAAATGCAATAATTTTACACTACATTTTATCTTTCAGTGCACATTTACTGTCTTTCTTTTTTATTGCTTTGATTTACTTTAAAGCCTTTAATTTCAGTGCTTACTTTTACGTTAAAGTCATTATTTTACATTTAATACAAATCAGATACACATAACATAACAAAATAAAGCAATCAGTCCTGGAGTATTCTAGTTGACTCCGCAAAGTAACCTTTAAAAAGGAAACTAGCGCTTGTTTACCATTTTTCTGGGTAAACACCAGGCCTAAGCTATTAAGAAAGCCTATAAAGCCTTGTAGGCCGGCCTATATTTTCATATATATTAAAATTAGTCTAAATAGGTTGGCCTATATATGCATATATATTAGTAAAAGTGTTAAATAGATTGGTCTATATATGCATATATATTAGGAAAATATACTAAATAGGTCAGTCTAAATGTTCATATATACGTGACCTATAAGGCTTCTTAAGTAATATGAATTAATTGAAAACATTAATAAGAAAGAAGCTTTTAAATAGGCTTTCAGGCCAGGCCAGACTTTTAAAAAGGCCAGGCCAGGCTGAAAAAACGAGACTATAGTAGGCCATAGGCCAGGCTCAGGCCTTGTAAATTTATCGTAGGCCAGGCCCAGGCCTTATAAAGCCTAGCCTAGCCTATTCCCATCCCTACCCCTAATTTACAAATTCTAAAGAGTTCTACTTAAACATTGGGTCAGATTTTCTCTTTTAAATACAACTTTGTAGTCCATGAACTTCTTAATCTGCATCAGATATTTCTAAATTCATAAGATGATTAATGCATCCAGCGCATAGATAAATCTCGTTAAATCTTGGAACACATATATTAAATTTTCTAAATTGTCTTAGTATCTAATTTTGACAACTTCTATCGCTAAAAATACACAAATTTATTTCAGATTAAATCTTCTTGATATGGAAAATAATTCGAGTCTAAACTATATATTTGAAAAGAGAAGTCCAAAATCCAATAATTAATAATTAATAAAAATAAATAATTAAAACTTCCAATAAACCTTAGCCCCGAGGTTTTTCATTTTACATTCATGTGTATGTGTAGAAGAATCTGTGTTAAAAAAAAGGGTTTCATTTTCACCATGTTAACTTCTAACGAGTCGATAAATCGACAGTAATTCTTTTCACCGCGCAATTCTCCCAACATATTCCCGCCAAATCTTCGTAACTCAACAACCCACCACCACCGTCGCAACTCCGACCACCACCACAACCATGGGAAAACAAAAACAACAAGTAATCTCCCGCTTCTTCGCCCCAAAACCCAAACCCCCTTCATCAACCACCGACCCCCCTCCACCCTCACCCTCTCCTCGTCCCACTCCTTCCACCCCCAAAATCTCCACCACCGTCTCTTTCTCTCCAGCCAAACGCCGCCTTATCTCTCAACTAACATCATCCCCCAACAAACAACCCAAACTCTCTGTACCCTCCCCACCCAATCCCTCCCTTCACCAACGCTTCCTTCAAAAGCTTCTAGAACCTTCTCCTCCTGACCCACATCTCCCTTCGTCTTCCCAACCGGTAAAGTTTACTCCTTTGGAGGAACAAGTAGTGGAACTCAAAGCGAAATACCCTGATGTTCTTTTAATGATTGAAGTTGGTTACAAGTATAGGTTTTTCGGCCAGGATGCCGAGACTGCTGCTAGAGTTTTAGGTATATATGCTCATATGAATCATAATTTTTTAACTGCTAGCATACCAACTGTTCGACTTCATGTCCATGTGAGGAGGCTTGTGAGTGCGGGGTATAAAGTTGGTGTTGTTAAGCAGACAGAGACTGCTTCTATTAAGGCACATGGTTTGAACCGGGGTGGCCCGTTTTGCAGAGGGTTGTCGGCTTTGTATACGAAGGCGACGTTGGAGGCGGCTCAGGATTTGGGAGGTGGGGAAGATGAGTGTGGGTCGGTGAGTAATTACTTGCTGTGTGTTGTGGAGAAGAGCATTTCGGGGGAGAGAAAGTCTAAGGGTGGTGTGGAAGGTGGTTTTGATGTGAGGATTGGGATTGTTGGTGTGGAGATATCGACTGGAGATGTTGTTTACGGAGAGTTTAATGATAATTTTTTGAGGAGTGAACTTGAGGCTGTTGTTGTTAGTTTGTCTCCGGCTGAGTTGCTTCTTGGGGACCCTCTTTCTAAACAAACTGAGAAGGTAGTTTTTCTTGCCAAGGTCTTTCTATTTTTGTTCATACATTTCAAGAATTGTGATATTGTTTCTGTAAGTTATAAATAGAACAGTTGATTGTAGTTGCTACTTGCTAGAATCTAATTGAAAAGATTTTGATTGTTGGAATGCTGAAGCTTGATACTGCAATGGATGATGTATCTATCATAGAACAATTTAGAGGATGGTGTTGAAATATAATGTATGTTATCATCAGTCATTACTTGTTGGCTGAGGATCTTTAAATTTGTAAGCATTTAGATAACTGAATTTGTTTTTTTTTAACGAAATATTTATTGTTCTCCAGTTAAAGGAAAAGGAAAATTATTCACTTGCAAGATGTTTATTGTTAAGGTCTTTGTTATTGGGCCACCGACAATTGTCAACACTCCAGGTGTTTCTGTCCTGGGGTGTGTTTAGATCCCACGTCGATTAGAGAGTGGCCAAATTAGTTCTTATAAGGCTTGACCAATCTTTCCTCACCTTTTTAGCTAACTGTTGCTCAGTAAAGCTTAAAGCCCAAGTTTTAATATTTAAAATCCTAAAAGGAACGGACAATACAGTACACTCTGATTGTCAAATAGGAAAATTTAAGTTAAGATTAGAAGATGATGATACGAAACAAATTCCTTACCATCATTCACAGTTCATATAGTTGGTATGAATTTCTGATTTAGCTTGGAAGATGCTGATACAATACAGTTCCCTTCCCTTATCTTGGTTCAAATAGTTGGCGTTCTAATTCACATTTGCATTTTGAAAACAATAGATGAAATTTTTACAGAGGACAAAGTTGCCAGAAAATTTAAATGGATGTTTTGTTTGGAACAAATGGATGTCTGAAATCATTGAAGGACCAACATGAGGTCCCATGTATTTTTATATTACCGATTTCAGGATTTATTCTTACCATTTATGCATTGTGCATGTTTGTCCTCACGACATGAGTTTTCAATCTCAGTTTTCTTGTAATTCAATACATCGCCTTTTAAAGACGGTTGAAATGTTTTAAATTTTAATGCTTGGAAAGCTTATTTCTTAATCTTTCAGAAAATTTCTGTTCCTATTATTTATGAAGACGGAAGTTTTATCCTCTTGTTAAATCGTGTAATCTTTACAAGAAGACCTGTTTTCTTAAAACACTAGATAGTTTACTTACAGTGATTCAAAAGCTCAGTTGGTTTATTATAAATAAGTTCGCTAACCCTAAGATCCAACTGTGATTTGATGTATTATTAGTTATTATTAGCTTTTGCTGGACCCTCCTCAAATGCTCGTGTGGAGCGTGCCTCACGAGATTGCTTCACTGATGGAGGCGCTTTAGCTGAAGTTATGACCTTGTATGAAAACATGTGTGTTGATAGTTCATCAGATTCAATGCAAGGCAATGAATTGACTGAGCATAAAACTCAGCAGATGGAAGTCAAGGTACCGACTACTGATATTTAATTATTTATAAAACTCGGTATCCTTACTGCAAACTTTAACAAGTCTTAAATTCATTATTATTTTGTTATTTTGAGTATGCATCATTCTACTAGTCAGATTCTGTCTTATGATATTAAAGCATCTCATTGGAATTTGTTATTTTAGTGCATTGTAGTTTATGAGTCAAGTTCTGTTTTACTTTTGCTTAAGTAGGAGTTTAACAGAATATAGAATACAAGTCTAGTAAGATATGCACAAATTGTCTCTTAGAGGTGGAAATTGGATAATCTACAATACCAAAAATCTCATGTTTCAATAACTTGGGTCTATCATACAAAGTGAAAAGGATACAAAGGTAGGATTGGCGGATAAAATGCAGAAATGCTTCAGATGTGAACGTTGCAGATGAGTGTACAAATAGTAAAATTTCATTAAGTATTGGTTTTGAAAGAAAAAAAAAGAAAGAATGTGTGCACAGTTAATATACTGATTTTGGATCGCTGCTCTTGTAAAAAAGGTGCACAAACTATGGCCTTTCACTTGGATGAGGTTATTTTGTCTATACTACTCAATTTTCACATAAAATAGTACTTCTTAATATGTGTGAAAGTTGAAAAAATTGCTTATAAATCAGGCTAGAGGGAGTATATGATAGAGGAAAAATTTGGGGAATACAAAGTGATATGAAATACTGCAGGTTGAATACTATCATGGGACCATTGTTAGTCTGCAAGTTGATGTTACTCTCTGAATTATGGAACCACACCTATCAAGAAAGGAATTGCAATTGGCAAATGAGTGGTGGAATTAGGTCCTCAAGGCTCAAGTGTATGGGTGCAGCTGCTGCTGTCCATCTTCATCTTTCTTAGTAGGTTCGGTAATATGTGGGTTCTCTCAAACAAGCTAATGTTTCTCCAAACAACAAGGTCAATCAAAACTACTCTCAACCTTAAGGACAAGGTTGTTTATAAGAGGCATTGATAGGACACCTAGACACATAGACATATTCTAGAAGGCTGTAAAAGTGAAATGAGAGTTAGTTAGGATATTCCCTAATTTTAGAAATTTTCTGTTGTCAGAGAGGGAGAGGAAGTTGAGAGGCATTCAAAAATATTTTTAAGAGTTGGTTAGGAGAGTTATCTCTGGTTAGGAGCTTTGCTTTGGAATAAAAGTCACGAACTCTAGTTTATCATTTCCTTTTCGGTTTTGCCACCATTGTAGATCTCTTAAACTCATCCATTTATTTCCATTCAATAATATACACTTTTGTTACCTTGATTTTGCGGGTCCTATCAGAATGTGTGAAGAAGACATGTAAAAACTTGGTATCTAGAAGCATTGGTAAGGAGACTTGACTAGATGGATGATACTCCATTAGTCAGAGTCTGGGGTAGAGGCAGACCAAAGAAAACTATGTCGAACCATTACGAGAGATTTAGAGATAAACGGTGTTTCTTCTAATTTAATTGATAAGCCACTTGATCCATGTAATCAACTCCAAAAAGGATTGGACGTTGTTATTGTTGTTGTAGTGGATTGTAGTTTATGATGATAATTCAATCAACTGCTAAATTTTGAAATATTTATTTTAAAATTCAAGTCTTATTATAGTTAAAATTTTCTTCCCCCAAAAAATCACATGCCTACAATAATTTTTTTGACTTTACAGTTTATAACTATACATTTCTTTTTTTTGCGATTTCTCTTGATAACATACTTTGTTTTCCATTCTTTTAATTATATAGGAGGCCATGAACCTTCCAGATTTGGCTGTTGAAGCTCTAGCTTTAACTATTCGCCATTTGAAGGGATTCGGTTTTGAAAGAATTCTGTGCTCAGGTGCTTTAAGGCCCTTTGCAAACAATACTGAAATGACTCTCTCAGCCAATGCACTACTACAACTGGAGGTAATTATAAGCTTACCTTTTGTTTTTTGAGAGTGGTAAGGACAAAACATACTTAATGTCAAAAAATAAAAGAAAAAGACAAGCATACGTTACACCTCGGCGATAGATGTTGCAATTTTTGTTTTTGTTTGGAAGTGTGACAATTATAAGCTATCATATGTGCTGTCTACCTAGTGGATGGAAATGCTTCACATTATCATTTTCTGATGGAAATAAACTACATAAAGTTTTGTACAAGGATTATAAGGAAGGTAGTCATAACTAAGATAACCTTGAATATCCAATAAAATGGCCTCATTAACATCGCATCACAAGAGTCTCCACTAATTACTAGTCCTTTAACATGAATTGGACCAACTTTTGCTTTTTAGCATTGTTGTGGTATATGGATAAATGTCACTGTTAATCAATCTAATCATACACCTAATTGCCCTTTCTCTGCTTCAGGTATTAGTTCTTGTAGATTCATTTAATATAAAATAATTAAATTATTGTAACTAAATGTCAGGATTTCTTGTTGGCTGGTGACTGCAGTATGTATAAACCTACATTTTCTTGTTTGATTTAGGCATTAGTTCTTATAGTTTCATATGAAAGTAGTTAGAGTATAGTAGTAAAGTATCTTGTCTTCTTGCTGGCTTGTTACAACGTCATGTATACTTCTATTCTTTTTCGTTGTGTCATATAAGCTAGTACTGTTTGGTTTTTCCTTCCTCGTGCGTGCTTAAAATTCTCTTGCTGATTCTTGCTGCTAATGAATGTTTCATATGTTATCAGGTCTTACAAAATAACAGCGATGGATCTGATAGTGGTTCCTTGCTACAAACTATGAATCACACTCTTACTATATTTGGTTCCAGGCTTCTTAGGCATTGGGTATGGGATGCTTCCATTCCTGATATACCATCACTGACTGTTATATTCTCGATTTTCTTCTCTTTATCAGGCGAAAAAGTTCTTTGTTTAATTGTTGTTCATGTGCATGATCAGGTGACACACCCACTGTGTGATCAAACCACGATTTCTGCCCGTCTTAATGCTGTGTCTGAAATCGCAGAGTCCATGGGAACTTGTAATGGCATGAAGAATCTTGGATGTTCTGAGGAAGATCCTGATGTAACGATTGTGCAGCCTGAGTTAGCGAACATACTTTCATTGGTTTTGAAAGCCCTGGGCCGGGCACCTGATATACAACGTGGCATTACAAGAATTTTCCACTGCACTGCTACCCCATCTGAGGTGATAAATAGTTTTTGTTGGATATTCATGTATTTCACTATATTATGGAATTTAATGAACTGTCCTATGTTTCTTGTGATTTCTGTTCACTTTTAATCTTTACATTAGAGAGGGAGATACAAATAGAGCTAAACATATTCTATTCACTTAATGACAAGATTCCCTGATTGTGCATGTCTGGATTTCCACCGTTTGATGCGAGTGTTTTAACTTTTCTGGGTTAAGAAAGTGAATAACTGTAATAAAATGATTTATTTTGGTGAAAATGTTTTTGCTGTTTGAGAATGAGAACTAGAGTCTTAATGCAGTGTGAAGTGCAATGGTTAAGAGAATTGCTATTTCTGAACAGTCGTACTTAGTCATTTAAGTTTATATATTATATTAAATTGGTATTAGTTCACTTGAGTTTTTTTATATGTGACATAAAGCTTCTAGCTATTGATTGCTTCAACCATGCTGTCTTTTTACAGTTTATTTCCATTATTCAAGCTATTTTGTCTGCTGGAAAACGGCTTCAGCAACTTAGCATAGGAGAGGGGGATACCAATAATAATAATAATAATAATAATAATAATAATAATAATAATAATAATAAATTGTACTCTGGTTTGTTAAAGAAGTTAATTTCAACCGCTTCCTCTGCAAATGTTATTGGTAAAGCAGCAAAAATGTTGTCATCTTTAAATAAAGACTCTGCTTATCAAGGAGATCTGACAAATATGATCGTTGCAACTGAGGGACAATTTCCAGAGGTTTGTCTGTGTGAAAAATACACTAAATAATTTGTTTCTTTTTTGGGCTTCATTTTATACTATCTGCTTTAATTCTGATCCACGTAAAAAATATGACTATGAATAGGTATTTACAGCTCGAAAGGCTTTTCAGATGGAATTGGAACAATTAAATTCGTTGATTGGCTTGTACCGCAAACGGCTTGGAATGCGAAATTTGGAATATATGTCTGTTTCTGGTGTAACTCACTTGATAGAGGTAGTTTGACTGAGACACTGAAACTTTAAGTATTGGTTTTACAGAAGTTGCAGCCGTGCTTCTTTTTGCCACGCTCCATGGGAAATAAGGATGGATGGGAAATGTTTATTGTCTGTTGGCAATATCCGTTTGGTCCTTGATTGTTTAATTGATTCTAAATATTACGTTATTACCAAATGTTTCAATTTTGTTTTCCTTTCTACAGTGAAATTTAAAATTAATTCCAATTATTGTTTCATCTTGTTCACTAGTCAGGAACTCTAATTTGACAGTTGAGTCCAAAATCATTTGTTTAAATAGAATTAATGGTTGGTTGTAAAAAAGTTATATTGTTATTCATTTTGGCTGCAGTTATCATCTGATGTAAAAGTTCCTTCAAATTGGGTTAAGATAAATAGCACAAAGAAAACAATTCGGTATCACCCTCCTGAAGTAGTGACAGCATTGGATGAGTTATCATTAGCTAAAGAGAAGCTTACTGTTGCCTGCCGAGCTGCATGGGACAGCTTTCTGAGGGACTTCAGTAAACATTATGCTGAGTTCCAAGCTTCTGTTCAAGCACTAGCTGCTTTAGATTGTCTGCATTCACTCGCCACTCTTTCAAGAAATAAGGTTTGTTGTTCTTAAAGGATTTATTTAGTGCCTACAATCATTTGTCGCATTTTGTAACACAGTTCTCTATTTACTGTGGTAGGGTTATGTCCGCCCTGGTTTTGTAGATGATGATGAGCCTGTTCAGATACAATTTTGCTCTGGTAGACATCCGGTATGAATTTGATGGTTTGAAATTTTGTGTAATTCACATTGGTGTTTACTTGAATGTATTTGAGCTGCGTAATGCAAATGCCTGTCATAATTTGTGTATTTAGTGCATGCCATTTCTCACTAAATAAGACTTAATTTGGGGCTGCTGTGCTTTTGACTTTGGCTAAGTTGATTCAATTTTCTCACTGATTGGTTTTGAAAAACTCATTATGATAAGTCATTTCTCACTAGGTTTTGGAGACCACCTTGCAAAATAATTTTGTCCCAAACGATACAAAATTGCACGCTGACAGAGAGTATTGTCAGATTGTCACTGGACCCAATATGGGAGGGAAAAGTTGCTATGTTCGCCAAGTGGCTCTAATTACTCTCATGGCTCAGGTAGGTCAATGCACTGTCTGCTACTTTTCTGCTTTGACAGAAGGGAAATTATCCTTTTTGGGAATGGTTTTTTATATATTGAATGTCTTGAAATTGAGCTAGTTTTTTCTTTCAAATTATCGTCTCTCATACTATCAAAGTTGTCGAATTATTTCCACCTCCAAAATATTAACATACTGCTTCTCCTTGACAATGTTGTCCCTTATGGCCGTTGCTTTATTGAAACATTCCCTTATCTCTCTAGGTTGGCTCCTATGTTCCAGCATCATCAGCAAAATTACATGTCCTTGATGGGATCTACACTCGGATGGGTGCTTCTGACAGTATTCAGTTAGGGAGAAGCACTTTCCTAGAAGAATTGAGCGAGACTTCACATATACTTCATAGATGTACAGAACGTTCACTGGTTATACTCGATGAGCTTGGGAGAGGTACAAGTACACATGATGGCATGGCCATTGCTTATGCGACATTACATTATCTTCTTAAGCAGAAGAAAAGCTTGGTCCTCTTTGTCACTCATTATCCAAAGATTGCCAGTCTAGAAACTGAATTTCCAGGCTCTGTAGCAGCATATCACATGTCACATATGACCGCAAACGATGATTCAAGTAAAAACTCCAACGATCATGAAGATGTCACTTATTTATATAAGCTCATACCTGGTGTTTCGGAGAGGAGTTTTGGTTTTAAGGTTGCCCATCTTGCACAGGTAAATTCACGTCATCATATGTTACTTCCTTTGATTTATATATCAAGAGCCGTTAAGTTTTTTCATATAGCATGAGAAAATCGATAATGATATAATCGTTGAATTTTCTAGTATATTGAGTCTCATTTAATATTGATTGTAAACATCACGCTTTTCAGTTACCACCATATTGCATTAGGCGAGGTATTGTCATGGCTTCTGAACTAGAATCACTAGTAAACAGTAGATTACATGGTAGATCAGGAAATGAGTTGTTGTTGGAAGCACCTGTTATTGATCAAGAGCAAGAACCACATGATTGTCCACGTCAAGACTTTGACAGTGCATTTAAGGAATTCTATTCAAACTTAAAAGCTGCAATACTAGATGATGACAATGCGAAAAGCTTTCAACTTTTAGAGAGTGCTAGAAGCATTGCAAAGACATTAGTTAGCAGGTGAAGTACCTCTTTCCCCTTTATTCTTCAACAAGTTTTATAGTTAATACTAAACAACGGTGAATATTTCGTACCTATAATATGGTTATAAAGAACATGAGGGTGTAACAAAGTAGTTTTTCTAATTGTTTTTGAGGAATTGACAAGCTGATTTGTTTGTTGATGCTGATAGCAGTTGCTTCACAATTTTCATCACAACTCTTGTTGATTTTGCTTGTGCTTTTTAACAGGTCAATGCAGTTGGTATAAATGAGATGACATGCAGGGTTCAAAAGCTCTACTAGTGTTTGTTGTATAATTTAGTTAAGCTTTCCAATTTTCGCTTTACATTTTTCCTGCCTTAATTAGATATTTGTAACCGTGGTTATGCTTTTGATTATATTTTATGCAGCGTATATAGATGTCTTAATTTGAGGCAACTAGGGTCAAAGTTTCTGCTGATCTTATTTACGTTTGGTAAGAAACAAGTGGGAGGGAAATTACACCATCAATCAATTGTTTAGTTTTCTATAATATTTAAAATTTGCTTTGTATTTCGTCTTGAGCATGAACAAAATAATGCCAGTTCAATAGTTCAATAGAGGTGTGCAATTGATGTAACCTTATTTTACACTAACGATAATAACATATGCATCATCACTTATTTTATACTAATGATAATAACATATGCATCATCAACCCTTGTGCATCATCACCCACTCTCGCAGTTAGGTGGTTTTTGTACACTTCCTCCAAAAATGTAAATTTAGCATGACATTCTCTAGTATCATCATTTTCTTTGGGGCATCCTCTGGTTCAAGTCCCTTATGACCCAAATAGTTCATCATTTCTAGTGCATCATGTTTGGTCATTATGGAGTGATCTAATAATCTTCCTTTGATTGAAAGATATGGCAGGCGTGAGACATCATCTAGTGTGATAAACATGTCACCACATGGAAGATGAAAAGACGACGTCTCAAGAGTGTTATCTCTCAACGAATATTAACAACATACCATAATTGATAGTAGTATAATTAGTTATGCATAAATCTCGCAACCTAGATAGATGCATGTCATCATGAAACTATTGCTCCTCAAGTTGTTGTAGTCTTGCAATCTTTTTACTATGGTTGATGTATTATAAAGCATCATGATATTGCAAAAAAATACATCATCGTCAAAATGTTTGAATATTATGTAGGTGTTTTAACAACCCCCCCCCCCCCCCCCCACACACACACATGTGCTTGACATCATGGGTGTAATGATGTGTCATACGGACATCCTCAATGTGTTTCAAATAATAAATATAATAAACTTTATTTCTCCCCCCCACACGTGCTTGACACACACACACACACACACACACATGTGCTTGACATCATGGGTGTAATGATGTGTCATACGGACATCCTCAATGTGTTTCAAATAATAAATATAATAAACTTTATTTCTCCCTCCCACACGTGCTTGACAACATGATGGCAATAGTGATGTGTCGTACAAATCTCAAAAAATACAGCTGAACCGGAGGCATGTGTATCAACCTGGATCAGTGGGGCTTCTGAGACACCAGCAGGTGACATATGTCTTTGGGAAGACGAGCTAGAGACACTTGAATCCTAAAAGTTGACGCATTCGCATCAAATGTATTGACATCGACTAGTGGTCGCGAGTAGGGGTGGGAATAAGCCGGGTCGAGCTAGCCTTTGTCAAGCCTGAGTCTGGCCTGCTAAAAAATTTAAAGCCTAAGTCTGGCCTGTAATTTATCATAAGCTTATTTTTTTGCCTAAGTCTGGCCTTTTTGAAGGCCTGATTTACCTATTAGCCTACTTAAAAGCTTATTTCATTTGAACATTTGTAAATAAGTCATTCAATTAAATTTTATATAGACTAACCAATTAAAAGATTAATGAGATTAAACGTTTGTTTGCATTGACTTATCTGACTTTACCTAGTAGTATAAATTTGGTAATACTATTTGTTTGAAAGAATTTATCACAACACATGAAATTGTTCATAAGATATTTTTTCATCTTATTTTCATAATTTCTTTAAGATAATTAAGATTTATTTTTATGTTTTAATTCAAAGTACAAAATACAATATAATAATAATAATAAAATTATTCATATTTATTGAAGTAGGCCGACCTCATAAGCTTAAAGGCTTTTTATATGGCATGTGGCCTAACCTTTTTAGCTAAATTGGCTTATAAAAAAGCCTATGCCTTTTCTATTTATATAAAAAGCCTGATCTGGCCTAGACTTATGTAGGCTGGACCGTAGGTCCCTGTTAGTCGGCCTGACATATTCCTACCCCTAGTCGTGAGGGCCAGACTCTTTTCTTGCAAACAGATGCATGCTGGGATACTCTACCGAGCCTTAGTCGATCTTGGTTGTCATTCATGTTTTTTATAATTAAACTAGACAATTTAAACAAAATAGAAAAAATCAAACCCATATGAGTGACATTCAAAATCAAACTAAACAATGCAGACAGTCAAAATATAAAAATGCACTTCTATATTCGTTGAAAATCCAATTCCTAAACAATACGGAAGTGAATTTTCGTAGTTACCTTCAACTCAGAAAAGCGAAAATGACAGAAACACAGGAAAATAAAAAATGAAACCACGCATGGCTAAGTTATAATTCCTAACAACGAATATAAATACCTATGTATTGATGTATATTACGTAACCAAAAGTTTATATTTCTTAATGCATGTATAAAAAAATCAAATGTGAAAAAAACATGGATTGAAAAACTTATCAAACATGTAGTTGATGTTGAGCACTTCGATTGATTGAATGTTTGAGAGTAGAAATTGACAAATTACTTGGATTGTATGAAGTAGAAAGGAAACTTGGATTTATAATATTTTTTGAAAGTGAGAAGAATTTTAGAGTGTTTTTACCATAAATGAGGAAGGGTCTGACGTGTATTTGTTTAAAATCCTGTCCGGAGGTGCACATCCATTAGTTAAACGAAAATACATTTCCGTATTAATTTTTGTCAAAAATGAGGGTCTGACACACTTACGAATAAATTGAGTGTGGACTGAGGTGCATCTGGAAGTACATTTTTGAACTCTTGGGCCAATTTTGGTTTTTCGTAAGGGTGTATGAGCACCCATAAGGGTGAGAGAAATAATCCCTTGATTTTTTTAGTTCCCTCATTACGTGGGTTGGGACTAAAATTTATTGGCACCCAAAATTGATATCTCAAATTTCTATTGGACAAGTGACTTTAAGAACAAAACCCGGGGGGGGGGGGGGGATTGTGATACAAGTTACTTTTTCGCACAATTAAAATTTCCTTAGAAAGCACTAAGGCAACTTAAGTGACAAAGAAATATCTCTACAGAGAGAAAGACAGAAAATAAAGAGATAAATTTCAAAGAAAATGTAAAACTTTTGAAAGTGAGTTGAAATGAAGAAGGGGGCAACCTTCTTTATATAGATAATAAAAAACAAGAAAAGAAAATGATCCATGGGCAGAATTGATTAGCCAAGCGATTAGAAGCCCTAAAATCAATTATGATTGTTTAAAAGGAAAGAAGTGATACATAACCGTTACAAGTCATTAAGGTGTTCTCCTAATTGTTTGGTTAAATGTTTGACCCTTCTCCTATTGACTGGCTTAATGTTCCAATCGATTGAATGACTCTGAATATTTTTTTCAATCGATTGGCTTAAGTCCCCAATCGATTGGGTAGATCAAAATATCTTTTAAAAGATAGGGGACAATATCTTAATCACTTGGCTCGATTTTGAAAAAATCGTTAAGACATTAAAATGTATGAAAAAGTCTTTTTAAGTGCGTGTGGGAGTTGCCTTAGAACTTAGGAACTACTCCTTTACTTTTATAAAACTCGGGTCACTCTTCAGACACAACCTGAATAACTTTCACACTCCATCTCTTTCATTACTTTGAGGCTTCACTATTCCCTGCCATATGTAATGATCATACAGGCACTTCAATCTTGAGTCTCTTTGCATGATGATGCTTGAGACTTTTTTCTAGTTGGGTCACCATCATCAAAGAGTTGAAAGGTATTTTCGTCGAATTCATCACAACTGTTGACATTGTCGTCATCAAAACTTCATATAGGATCTTTTTCAGGATTATCAACTTTATACCTACAAGCATATAGATCTATATTTTCATCTTTAGTTGACAGAATTATGTTGGTACCTTTGTCAGGTACATCTGGTGTGACATTATCCTATGGAGTAGTGGATTCCTCCTCTTCTTCACAGACATCATCGTGTTGCTTGTCATTAACAATAACATTGATAAAATCCATCATGGATCTTCTACGATTATTGAATACTTAGTGTGACCTACTATTTAGGGAGTATTCCAAGAAGATTACTTCATAACTTTTAGGATCCAATTTGCGACTTTGATCTCGATCAACAAGGATGTAACATTTGCTTCCAAAAACATGAAAGTATTTGGCACTTGGCTTTCTTCCTTTCCATAGTTTATAGTGAGTAGCTTTAAATCCTGGTCGAATAACCATATAATTGTGAATGTGGCAAGAAATGTCCATGGCTTCTACCAAAAAGTAATAGGATAGATTTTTGGCATGAAGTAAGACCCTAGCCATTTCTTGAAGTGTTTGATTCTTACGTTCAACCCCATTTTATTGAGGAGTGATGGGAGCTGAAAACTCATAAGATAGGCCTTTGGAAGAATAAAATTCATAGAAACTATAGTTCTCGAATTCCCTTCCATGATCACTACATATTCAAACAATCTTACCAATTTTCTCATGCTGTAAGCATTGACACAGGCTTTCAAAAATGGTAAAGTATATGATTTTTATTGAATAAAATCAACTTAGATGTACCTTGAGAAATCATTAACACACACACACACACAAAGACATTATCTTCTTCCACTTATGCTTTCCACCTGCATGGGTCCCACGGGATCCATGTGCAGTAGTTTAAGAACTACGGAGGTAGTAATATGTTGAACCTTCTTGTGTGATATCTTGGTTTGTTTACCTAAGTGACAGTCTCCACAAATCTTCCCTTCTTCAATCTTGAGATTAGGAAGACCAATGATATCCTTTCTGAGGCAATCTTCCTCATACGTCTGAGATTTAAATGATGAAGTTTTCTGTGCAAAAATTTGGATTCTTCCACCTTGGAGGTCATACAAACTTGAAATTGATCCTTTGATTAAGAACACCACATATAGAAATTGTTTGATGATTTGGTACCTTTCATTATTTGTTACTGATGTTTATTAGTGACTGCACATTTATATCGATTGAAATTAATGCATAATTATTGATCGTACAATTGGTTAATATTGATGAGATTTGTAGTGGGATGTTCAACAAGAAGAAATCAACTAGGCTAGGGAGGCTTGTGTAATCCAACTTTCCGTTTCCCACAATTTTTCCTTTAGCTCCATCACCAAAAGTAATATAGCTATTGGAGTAAGACTTTAGATCTTTCAAGTAATTCTTTTATCCAATCATATGTCTAGAGCAAACACTGTCAAAACACCAATTTTTACAAGAGGAAGCTCTTAAGGAAGTGTAGGCAATGTGACTTGTAGTTTCTTGTTTGGTTTTCCATAATTGTTGCGGAAAAACATCTTTTGAAGTGTTACTGATGAGATGATGTTGATAATGGTAGTATGATCTACCATACAATTTGTAGCAAAAAAAGTCTTATATGAACTTGTTGACCATAATAGTGACACACTCATCAATTTTTGCCGAAAATATTAGTGTACTGGATGTTATGGCATATAGTTTGAAAGGCTTAAATGCACCTTTGGTCCCTGTAAGTTAGCGAGTTTTTGATTTTCGTCCCTGTAAGTTTTTTTGTTGTTATGAGTCCCTATATCTTACTTTTTGCTCGCGGTTTAGTCCCTAAAGTCAAAATCCGTAGGAAAATCTGCAGGTTTTCCTGCGAATTTTCTTGCGGATTTTGATTTTAGGGACTAAAACAAACGCGAAAGTGAAATATAGGGACTCAAACCCAGAAAAAAAACTTACCGGGACGAAAATCAAAAACTCGCTAACTTACAGGGACCAAAGGTGCATTTAAGCCTAGTTTGAAATTATGAACTTAGTCTTTTAACAGGAGGAACAAACTTGGATTTTGAATTCAAGAAGCTATAGTATAACCAAATACCTTTCATATATCTTGTGGGTTTTCTATCCCTAGAATTTCATCAAGGTTTTAGAACCAGAATCAATATACGAACAAATTTTGTCATGCCTTCAAGTTTGGAGTTCAAGTTGTAAACTTCTTCCTTTAATTCTGAGAAGGTGGTGGTGAGGTTTGCTTTGTCTCAAAGTCGAATATTGATTTTATCTCTCTTTATCTTTCACCTAATATGAATTCTTCTTTCAACTTAAGATGCAATAACTTGTAAGCTTAGCAATAACACCATCATAGAGATCTTCATCACTTGAATCCTTCATTACTATCCATAGTGGACTTGGATCATACACGAGTTTTAAAGGCAATAACATTGTTGGATTTTTCGCTTTCACTATCATTCTTTGATTCCTCATCTAACAATATGGCAGCGTACCCATTCTTCTATTTCCTAAGGAAGTTGGTATATTCCGTCTAAATGTTCCAAAAGCCCTTGCATTCATGACATTGGATTCCATTGTCTTTGTTTTGTTTATATCTTTATTTAGATTTTCACTGAGGATTAAAATCTTTGGTATTGGGAGATAAATTGTCTTTGAAATTGGTTGTGACATTATTCCTTGATCTCCTGTCAAGTGTTCTCATGATCTTCCAAAATATTTTTGCAAGAAGCACTATATCCAATTAGGTTATCATCAATATCTTCTTTTACCTTCTCTCATCATCTTCAATGTCATATTTGAATGCTACATTTTTTGTTTTTTATTTCCATTTCAAAGGTGAGTAGCGAGCCATTTAGCTCATTTACTTTGACAGTGCTTACATCTTGTGGTTCTTTAATGGTTGTGATTTTCATATCAAACCTCCTTGGAAGAGAACTGAGAATATTTTCTAGCTTCTCATATGATATTTTTTCACCAAGAACTGGTAAAATCTCACAGGTTGTGGGTTAGACCAATATAAAATCAGGTTTCGGTTCACGAGCTCAGCCCGATGTTAAAAGCTCTCCAAGGTCCAAAGTCAGCTCATGATAAAATCTTCATATGAAGCTTGAAGACTAACCGCTCCAAGTTTCTTGTGGAAAGACAACTAACCACTTCAATCCACAGTTTGGAAGGAAGACTCACCGCTTTACTTCTTATTTGTTGTTTGGTTGGAAGTTAGCCACAAACTTCACTTTCTTTGTATAAGGGGGTTTGAGAGTTCAACCCACTAAAAGCTCTTAAGATTATTGAATACTCTCAAGAGTAATTTTTGGGAAGAGGATTATGTCTTTTTCTTTTGACTGGACCTCTATAATTTCTGGTATTCTTCTCTCTTCGTTAACTTTTACTTTCTGCACTTACTTTTTTTTGCTGCTCAATTTTAAAACTTTTCTAAAATATTTTCAAATGTTCATTTTCATTCAAATTATTTTCAAACTTAAATTTTTCTAACACACAATTCACCACTCTCTTGTGTGTGAAGTCACATCACCCACAATATATTTCTACAATAATGACTAGAAGAAGCCAATCAATGAAAAAACTGTTCTCCTTATAATGGAGGAAGAACCGGTCTTCCACAACTCCCACTATCTAGTTAATGAAGTCTTATGTATATACCTCATTCCCATAATGAGGAAGGTATCTTCACTTTTCCTTAAAAAAGTCATACGCAGAGCTTCTCTCTACTATACGTGAGGTAGCCCGACACACCGTTCAAATACCGTAAACACCGTATAAAACCACTTTATTGTACTTTTTTTAGTGGGTATAAATGTTCAACAATATTTATATTATTTAAAATCTATTATTTTATCATGTCTTTATAATATTATTATTAAATTAAAAAAGAGTTTAAAGATAGTGCACTGTCAGTGTAAAACAGTTTTGCACATACAACCAATCAAAATGTTTTATTTGCTATGTAATTTCAGTTTTTTTAAATTAAAAATAGGATTTATTCTGATGCATGTCTCTCATTGGTTGACAATATAAAAATACTTTACACTGTCAGTACATTTTCTTTTTTTCCTAAAAGAGTTTTTTCTTATCCAAATCACACAACAAAACCTGTACGATAAATTAATGAAATTTATTAGTGAAATCTATTTAATAAACTAGAGAGATTTATTTATCATTTGAGTTTATTTTTCTTAAAATAGAGAATAAATGAACGTGGATAGATGAAACAAAATCGTAATCCTTTTTAATGATTCGGAAAATCTGGAGGCAAATTCATAGAGCATACACTAATTTTTGTGTGTGATGAATTTAAAATCCATGTTAGAAAGTTAGGTAGAATGTATATTAAGTTGTTAAAGATGAAGACGTTGGTAAAAAAATTCGAAATATGGAGACTGAAACACATAGTTACAAAATTAAATAGAAGCTAAATTCAATATGTTTTTAATTTTAAAATAACTAAAAACATATTTCACCTAACAATTTAAACTCATGTTATTGAACATGTGTTTTTCAAGCTAAAAGTACTAAAAATGTAGAACGAGACAGTAATAACACAAGACATTGTGAAATCCTTTGCTTGGTTATGAAAGAAACGTGATACATGTAGTAGATGCGAATATTTTTGTCGGAAAGAAAAGCTAACGTTACGAATTGTAAGGTTGGTGTTCCCTTAAAACTATCAACACCCAACAACTTATAAACCGCTTTTATAAATTAAATCAACCGTTACTAAGTACTAACAAAATGAAACGGTGTCACTTTGTTTCCTTAAATTAAAGCCAACTCTCGTTTAGAAACTCCCCTTATAATCCGCATCTTTGTCTTCATTCATTTTCATCTCTCTCACACACCTCACTAACTTAACTTCCATCAATGTTTTTATCATAAAATCATATCAATAATTATTTATCATTAAAAACTTAACTTATACACACCATAAAGATAAAGAAAAAATCAATCATATCTTTTGCATCATTAGCTCCTAAAGAAAAATGAAATCACATGATGTTAATTTTTTTTCACCTAGGTTATGACAGTTAGATTTTGATCAAATAGTCTAAAATATATAAACTTAAATTTCATTTAATACAATAATAATAATAATAATAATAATAATAATAATAATAATAATAATAATAATAAAGTTTTTCAATTAAGTGAAGTCATATGAATCGATTTATTTTTGTCATAACATTTTATTCAAAACCATGCTTTTATTCAAATTATCGAAATCTTTCATAATAAATTCTTTTATAGTCTTTCAACATCTTTCTCTTTCTCTAACTGTTTGACTTTTCTTCATTTGATATACTATTCTTACCATATAATTTACTTGTACAAACCACCTAAGTCTATTTTTCACCATCTTCTCTTCTATAGGTGCTACCCCAACACTCTTTCTAATATTTTTATTTCTAATATTATCCTTTTTAATCTTACCACACATCCATCGCAATATCTTCATCTATATGCTACACTTACTTTATTCTCGCACAACATAACATGTCTTACCACAGTTCGATAAATTTTTTCCTTCACCTTGAGCAATACCTTTGCATCACATAGAACCCCTGAAGCCCTCCTCCATTTCAGTCACACAGCTTTAATACGATGATTTACATCTCCTTTTATTTCACTATCATTTTGTATTATAAACCCAAGATATTTAAATCGTGTGACTTGAGAGATGATATGGTCTCCAACTTTCACATAAAGGTTAGCAACACTTCTTCTTTTGTTGAATTTATATTCCATATACTCTGTAATACTTCTACTTAAGCGAAAATCACGCGTTTCTAAAACTCGTCTCCAAGTCTCTAATATCTCATTTAAATTCTTCTTTGACTGCCCAAGTAAAACTATATCATTTGCAAAAAACATGCATTTCGATGCTAGCTCTTAGATGTGTTCCATGAATACATCCAAAATTAAAGTAAAAAGGTAGGAGCTTAATATTGAACCTTGATGCAAATCTATTGGAATGAAGAATCGTTTGTCTTTCCACCTTATGTCTGCACGCTAGTTGATACATCTTTAAACGCTAGTTATAATTTTAAAAATTACCTTTTTTAATTTACAACAATCCAATATTATTCAGACAGCTAACAATGCGTGATAACGTGATTGTAGAAAATTTGTGACTACAATCAAACCTAACTTCTCTAGAAAGATAGTCGATTTAACTCTGACCGCTATGTTGATGTTAAAACCTCTTTTATTAATAATCCGCAAATATTTTTGTAAATATTAACCGATTCTTAAGATTGAACGTAATAATCCGTTAATATTTCTGTAGATATTAGTCGATTCTTAAAATTAAACATAACTCTATATATTCGTCGAATTATATAATTATTTTAAATTAATTATATGATATCTAGAATAATAGTTTCTTTATTAAAGGATATGAAAAATGGATGTAAATATTAATCTTTTTAATGAATATTAAAAAGATAAGTTGATAAGTTTAACTTAAATTTTATACTATAAAATTTAAAAATTCATTGTATTCAACTTTAATTATATATTTTTTATAATAAGATTATAAATAAAGAAGAAATGAACGAGAGTACGGAACACATGAAAACCTCTGCATTTTGTGTTCATTATTCATGATTCAACGTTGTTACTCGACAAGGACACAACCACATCATCGTCCACCCCGCACTCTTCTCGTCTTGTCCTAAGGTTTCTCTTTCTCTCTCTCTCTCTCTTCTCTGTACTCTTCACACATGAACAATCACAAGACACAAATTTGCATGTACTTTCATATCTCTTTCATTTCTGAAAGATAGAAAATTTATGTCACGAGGATTAGATCTTTGTCTCAAATTACCAACCCATGATTTTTTGACTCTCCAAGTTTTGATTTTTTGCTTTTTTATTTCCGGGTTTGTGTAATTTGGTTTGATCAGAAAGTTGGTGGTAATTGAACCACTTCTGGTTTTTTTGTTTTGGGTTTCACAATTTTGAGATCTGATACGAAAAAAATTCATTTTTTTTTCTTAGGAAGGGTAGTGGAAATTGGCATAACATGGGTAATTGAGCTTTGGTAAATTTAACTGAATCAAAGTGCCAATGGTTTTTTGGGGTTCAATGATAATTTTTTTGTCTTATTAGTTCTTCATTTTTGAGGTTATGGAAATCATGAATTGCTTTGTGGAGGTTACATGTATCTAATTTGTACTTTTAATTGGGTTATAACCTTTGTTGATTTCAGAAAACTTGTTCTTCTTGTCATGTAATGCTTCTAGTTTTTTTTAACTTTAATTGGTTTGAACTTACTTTGTTTTAAATTTGGTTTCTTGTAGGTGTTTCTATGCACAAGAATTTAGGAAAATCGGCGTAATGGATGATGTTGTTTCGAACACTAGGAGATGGGAGGATCTGGACACAGATATTTTGGTGAAGATTTTTCAGTTGTTTGACATTTTCGAGTTAACATCTGGCGTTGCTCATGTTTGTAGCGCGTGGCGCGCGGCTTGCTGTGATCCGCTTCGTTGGAAGACACTTGATTTGTCAATGTTACGATCTAATTTCATCAAGATTCCGTTAGAGCCGTTTGTTTACGTTGATGAGCGGTCTGATAAGATATTGACACGTTTGTTGAAGGTTTCGCTGAGTCTTAGCAGGCAGAGTATAGTGACATTGATCTTCCATTTCAACTTGTATGTAAGTGATGATATGTTGACATACACCGCTGAAAGGTAATTTCGACTTTTGGAAACAATATTATATATCTATGTTTTTTGGCGCGAACCGGATATAATTTTTTTGGCGCGAATTGGATATCATTTACGCGCGACTGCAGGGACTAAATTCTATGATTGGTTTCGACCTTAAGATGATTTACTCTGAAATTAGTATAGACCATATAAAGTTAACACGCGCTAGGGTTATATAAAAGGAATAAATACTTGCGAATTCGTTGAGGAATATGATAGATTGAATATCCCTTTGATACTAACATGTCAGTATTGTTTGGTATATCGGGGCGATAACTTAAATTGAACCACCTTTTTATGAGATGCTTTGTATGATAAGTTGTTTGTATTAGCTTTCTTTCAAAATAGAGATTGAAACGTAACGAGTCTCTTGTTCGTTGTTGCAGGAGCCCACAACTCAAACGACTGGTTCTGCCGGCTTGGAACAGAATCAAGAGAACAGGAATGTGCAAAGCCATCCGTTCCTGGAAGAAGCTGGAGTCTCTGACGATGCCTAGTATAGCGAACCCGCCGTATTTTCTCGAGGAAATCGCAAAAAACTGCGAGAATTTCAGTGAACTCAAGATTATGGGTCCATGCGACATCTTCTTTGCTTCAACTCTCGCTGCATTTGTTCCGAAATTGAGAGTCTTGAGCCTTCGTTGTACGACGCTATACGTGGATGTTCTCATTTTCATCCTAGACAGCTTAAAACATTTAGAAGTGCTCAATATATCGCACTGCGTTCTAATGGAAGGCCTTCCTCCTCCTCAATTTAAAAGAATTATCACTGAACTTGATCCGGCTATTCGCCAGAAGGCTACTCGGCTGCGTGAATTCATCACATGCATGGATAACTCATGCATCATGTGCCAACGTACACGAACTGATGAAGGGATCGTTAGGTGGTACAAGTACGAGGAAGGATTTTGGAAAGAAGACGAGGTGAAATCTCTTGCACTCTAAGGGGATGATAAAAGCGATCTGGTATCTGGTATGATCTGGTTGTTGAACATTTTGGGTTTTAAATTTTTTCCTTTAATTGTAGATCCAAATAACAAATTTTAATGTTTGCAAATTGATGTTGTTGTACCTTTAGAAGGAAATTGTTGAATCTTGGAACTGTGCATACAAATAAATTCTATTTTGTACTCTGAATTTTGTTGGTTTCATTTTAAATACATTTGTTTGATATCACATTGCTTCTATGAGTTCTTGCCAAAAGTTGCATATTTCTTCCTAAATGTTTTCATTTTGAACTATGAGAAGTATATCCATTAAGCTTACATACTCTATGTAGTATCCAGTACCGACATGCATGATAACATGCATGTCCATGTCAGACACAGATATGACACTGATATTTGTGATTATGTTTAATTTTTTTATTTTAAATTATTACTTACTCTGATTGTCAAAGTCGATGTCGTGTCTGCTGTCCGTAATGAATGATTGAAAATCAAACAGATGGATGAAACAAATTCAACATTGTTCAAGAATGTTGTCATGTAAAGAAGGGATACACATGGTTGTATTTAGACACTTAAATTTTATACACTTATTCAACATCTTATTTTTTCTCTATCTTTTTTCATTATCACATGGTTAACAGTAACACTCTTCGATTCTTTTTCTCTGATGGTATCATTGAGATATTTGGCTGTCCACCAAATATTTTCAAAATTGAAGGACTCTTTATTTGATATCCACACATTCAAAAATCACATCACATTTTTATTTTTTTTAATATGATTCCTAAGAAAATTGTGTCTCATCTCAATATTTTTATTGCAGGAATACAAATTAAAATTTTGGTGACACTAATCGCACTAATTTTAAAATACGTTTAACTTTCTTAAAGTAGGCTATAGGAGGAACTTGAAATCGAGTGCACATACATACACTAAATATTTTATCAAGACGACTTGCAGTCAAATAAAACAAAGATTTTATATTATACCTATGTACTTGATGATCCTGACCTCTGATCCTTGTTAATCCTTATCAATTAGAAGGTTTGAAGTCATTTGGGGGTAGAGATAGATTTTGAATCTTTCATGTCATGCTTTTTTAGTAGCTCCAAACAATATTTTGTTTGACTAATGACTTTTTTAGTAGCTCCAAACAATATTTTGTTTGACTAATGAATGTGCCTTTATCTGTTTTCTTAGCCTTTATCTCAAATTTACCCTGCATGATGCTAGAAAATTATCTACACAAAGACTCATTAGTAGAATCGAAAATAATATCCTCTACATATATCTAATTCTAGAATAATATGCTTTCCTTGACATTTTATAAACAATGTAGTATCTACGGTTCCATGATTGAATATTTTAATAAGAAGTCACTAAGGCGCTCATACCAATTTATAGGAGCTTGTTTGAGACTGTAGAAAGCTCTTTTTAGTTTAAAAATATGGACAGATTTTTAGGTCCTCAAAATTGAGAGGTTGAAAAATGTATACCTATTCGTTTATAAAACCCTTAAGGAATACAAACTTAACGTTCATCATATACAATTTTAAATCTAGACAACATGTTAAGACGAGCTACAATAGCGTACATCTATCACTCAATCCTACTGTATTTTTTTGTCATCATAATTTTTGGCTTCTTGGACCATAGATGACTAGTAACACACGACCCTGAGGACTTTCTTAGCTAGATTCCGGGCTCCTAAGTGTTGTCCGACTATCCCTTCATGTACCTCGCCAAGGGTGTATGCATCGTCTGCCCCTTTAAGACAATTTAGTGGAGGGGTCGAAAATTTCTTCTTTACAAAGTTTCTTCTATCACGGAATATGAGCTGATTCTCCTCTTCATGGGAGCCGCCTCAGCCAGATCGGCATGAAGTGTTCTCTTCTCGATGTATGTTGTAGTGACCAAGATGCAGAAAGTGATGAAGTGCCTTCTACGATTGCCATCAATACTTTAGGGGTTTCGTTACCCAGGTTCCTCAGAGTTTCCCGGATAAAAGAATGATTAACACCAGAGATTTTGGTGCTTGCAAGCTTAGAAAGGACGTCCGCTATGATATTTTGCTTTCTTGGGACGTGCAAGGTTTCATAAGATTTGAAATTTTCCATTTGTTCTGTTGTCAGTGCTACATATTGCTGTAACAAAGGGTTTTTGGTTTGAGCCTAACTTTTGGCCCGTGACACTACCAGATGAGAATCTGTTTGCAACTTAATGTTTTCCACCTTCATTTTAGCGACCAATGTAATGCTGACGATGAAAGCTTCATACTCGGCTTGATTATTGGTATTAGAGAATTCAAACTGTAGGGATACATCAATCACCAAGCCAAATTCATTATCTACTATCAGGTCGACCCTACTTCCTCGGCTAGTGGATAAATAATTGGTGAACACGATCCAAGTATGACCAGACTCTAATGTTCTCAGAGTCATTTCTGATATAAAATATGCAAATAATTGTGCCTTTAGGGCTTACCTAGGTTCGAAAGAGATGTGAAATTCATAAATCTCAATAGACTACTATTTTAATCATCTAGCCAAATCAAGTCGGTGGAGTACTTACTTCAGTGCCAAATCAATATGGATGACAACGACATATGCCAGAAAGTACCGCTACAACTTCCTAGATGCGGCAACGAGCATCAACGTTACCTTCTTTATATTCTAGTAGCATGTTTCGGGTCCAATTAAGGATTTAATTAGAAATAAAGTACACCAAACTTTGAGCAGAATTCACCCCTCCCATAAGGATGAAACTAATTGCTTTAGTGGAAACGACTAGTTAAAGATATAAAACTTCCCCGACAACTGGTCAAGATAAAATTATTGCGGTTGATAGAGCCGCCTTTAAGTATGCAAATGATTGCTCGCACCATATGTTCCATTTGAAGCGTGCTTATTTTCTCAATAACTTGTAGAACGACAAAGCGTGTTGAACCAACTTAAAGATGAATATGTTCAAGTCCGTCAACGTCTCATTCAACTACATTACCTTTTTCTTCGTCCCCGGTGATCCCATCTTGATGTCTATGTCAAATTTGTCCAAGTTCGCTTATATCACTACAACATTTTTCCTCTTTGACAACAACTGAAAAGTGTTTCCAGAATTGAAAAAAACGTTACCAAAAAGAATATGGGACGTTTTCCAGCCGTCCTCTGTGTGAGCATTGCCTATTATTCAAGGGGATGTTTTTTTGCTTTTTGGGCACACTTTCCTAAAACGTCCCCTAAACAATAGGAAAAGACGATGTTTTCCTGTGGCATTTCAGGAAACATTTTTAAGGTGTAGTTAAAAAGTGAAATGATTGAAAATTGCCCCCTAGAAATGGTAGAGTGAGAATACTCCGTGGGGACGGTTTTCAAATGTTGTCATATGTGGTAACAATTACCATTTGTTCTCTAAAAGTGAAATAGTAAGAAAGCTTGCAAAATGTTTCTATAAGTTACTTAGGAATTTTTTTATCATATTTTTATAAAATAAACAATTAAACAAGAATTGCATCAAACATAAATTACATGTACCACAAAAATTGTGTTAGTTAAATCTTCAAACATTAACTCAAATATACATAAGAAACACAAAATGTCTAACACCACTTAATACTATAAGTTAACACTTATAAGTATAAGTCTAGCAGAATGACAAAATATATAGTTTCTTTAAGTTTAATGCTCAAGTATAAGCCTATAACAACAACATCCAACTCATTTAAATTTGTTGAACTCATCGTCATCTCCATCATCCTCTTCATCAGCTATATTGTCCTCTTGAAGTTCATCATCTATGTTGTTCTCTTGAAGTTCATACCTATTTCATCCTCATCACTTAAGTCGTCCTCTTAAAATTCGTCACTTACACCGTCGTTCTCATCATCATCTTGATTGATATTTTGATGCATAAGAAAATGATAACAAAATCAACAACAACCCCACAAATGCATCAAACCAACCAAATATGCAATTTGAAATCAAAATGATGAGGGGATTCATGACAAAGCAGAAAAATAAAATTCCATAAAGCCAAATTAATAGAGATATGGATCAATCATTTCACATAAATTAGAAATGGGTATCCAACTATGCCGCCACTGATAAATTTTACACCAAATTTCAAAAGCAGCAATGAAGCTGGTAATCCATCTATGTCGTAACCAAAAAATTTTGCACCAAATTTCATTCAATAGGAAACTGTTGACACCTTAATGAAAATTATGCAGCAATGACATATTAGTTTGTCTAGCAGAATAAACAAATATATTTGAATGGATCAGTAGCTTTTTTATCCCCTAGTAGCATTCCATTTTGTTACCCATTAGGGCCTATTAATCATTACTGGATACTGCACTTATATCTACTATCTATATGCCGCCAAACACTAGATTAATTCAATTATCATGTAAACATTTTCTAAGTTCAAATAACCTTCTTATATAAAACACTAAAATTTGTCAAACAATAAACACATACTCTAAGTTTTGCTCATTGAAAACAATTCCATAGGTAAACACCAATAAAATCACAAAAATTGGAATTAAAAAAAAACAAAATCATAAAAAAATGGAAGAAAAAAAAGAAGAACCTGACACACATTTTCTTAGATCTCCTAGGGATTACTATTAAAACATATCATTATAATTTGAGGTTTGTCATTCTTGTAGTAATTAACATAATAAATTTGTACTGCATTGCAATTCTTTTAGAGGGGGATGATATAATTTTTCTTTCATTAACCTAAGGGCAGGACATTATCGGATCACTAGGAGAAAATGTCTAGCATAATTCAAACACAACTCAACTTACATCACCAAAACAATAACATTGATGTAATTACCTTTATAAGAAATGAAGCATGAGATGATGTAGATGAATGCATTTGGAAATCACTCTCCTTTGTATCACTATTGGCATCTCCACTCCCGGATAATCCTAACAAAACTTCTATAGATTCTATATTAATTTGAAGATTAAATTGTTGCATTAATGTCTTAAAAGCATTTTGCAATATATCAATCTTATCTTCAAAATTGTTTCTTAATGTAGAGACCCCTTCATTGTGTATTTTGTTAAAGCATTTATCTCTGACTTTCGCTTTAAAGAAGTTTTAGTTATCTTCAAAATCGTTTGTCTTTCAATCTTTAGATCCATTTCATCAACAATTTCATCACCTAACCAGTAGAAGAAATTACAATCATTTTCCATGTGATTTATGTAGTTTCTACAATTTAAAAACTTTTTCCTAAAGTTCAAACTATTCATGTTCGATACAGTACCGATAACACATTTCTATTGAAAAACAACTCCCTCATTTTGTTTCTTCTAAGTACAAATTCAACCGTCTCAAAACTTTGGTTGTTTGATATTGAAGAACTATTGGAAATCTTTGACATTGAAGATTTTTTTTGAAGAAGACGAAATTTGAACACGAAAAAACGAAAGATGATCTTCTTTTTACAATTTACTTTAGAATGAAGAGAATTATATGTTTATAAAATGTTTGCTGATTCACTATTTTAACTTTTTGCAAGTGGTTTGCCAAGTCATCGCAACTTAATTTTTTTTCAAAACATTTAACATAAATGATCTATTTAGCTATTAGATCGATTTTTAAGAGACTAAAATATGTTTATAAAATAAAAACAAAAAAATAAAATTTTAAATTAAGTTAAAAGATTTCATTATCAATTTCATTATCAATTAAACTTCAAAAATAAAAAGGAGAAAGTTAAAACTATCCAAAAAGTCACTTTTTATATTTTATGAAAAGTTGATTTAAAGTTATGCTCCTTTTTTGAAAATATTTAATTTTTATTGTCTAAATATGTAAATTTTAAATTAAATAATTGTAATTGAAACAAAATCAATTAGCTATAATACATATTTAATATAATAAAATTATTTTAATTGTTTTGTATTGAATAAAGATAACTATTCATTTTAATAATATATAATATTTTTGGTTAGTAATTAAAATCAATACAAATCTTAAAAAATAAAATAGAAAACATTTAGTCTTATTATTTTTTTTAATGTGAGATAACAAGAAAAATATAAAATTACAATTTAATATATATTTAAGAATTTCGGAATATAATTGCATTTTTGTTAGTTTGTTATAGAAGCATTAACGTTTCTCTGTTTATATTTTACCGTTCCTCTCTCTCTAACACCGATTCATTCATGGGAACCTTTCAGCTGTGGTGGCAGGCCCAAAAGGAGGTCGTCTTCGCCTTCACCGGTCTATCTCCGATCACTTTCTACACTCTAGCGGCGATTCTAATAGCCCTTTACTTCTCCGTTTCTAGTCTCTTTGCCTCCTCCTCCTCCGACCGTCACCACCAAACGCGCCACATCCAAGCGGAGGTTCCCCCTCTCCGACCTCCGGTTCAGCTGGGTGAAATCACCGAAGAAGAGCTCAAGGGTTACGATGGAAAGGATCATGATAAGCCCTTGCTCATGGCCATTAAGGGTCAGATCTATGATGTCTCCCAGAGCAGGTTTAGCGTAACCCTTTTTCTTATCTTTTCTGTTAATTTATTTTTCTGATACCCTATTGTGAATGTGATTGTTAATTTTCAGTTTTTTCATTACACATATAAAAAGTTGGGGTTTTTTTGTTTTTTTGTTTTTTTTGTGTGCGGCTCTTTTTGATTCTCTACGAAGTTTTTTTTACCCATATGTGCATCTTTTGTCCCTTTTGTTTCCTTTGTTTTTTTGTTGTAATGTTACTTTAGATAGTATATGGTTTTAAGCCTATGTTTGTTTTCACAATTGATTTTGAACGTGTAAAGTTGCTTTTTTGAGTAGAATTTATTTTGCCTTCTGTGTGGATTCTAACTTAAAGCTGGGCAAAACATGATTTTGCCAATGATATTTGAAGAACTATTTTAAAGTTAACTTATTTTTTGTCAAAATCAAGTTTTGTCACTGCATAACTATAAACAGAACCAACCATACACATGTTTGGTTCCACTTTTCAAAATTGATTTCAAAGGTGTAGAGATGATATTGAGTAAATTAGTTTTGTCTCTAAAATTGATTCTAACATGAAGCAATAATTTGGAGAACTGTGTTTAGTAGCCAAATTGTCTCTAAAATTGATTCTTACGATTTTGTGATCTTATCATCCCCCAACAATCCTAGTCTTAAGAAGAACTGTGTGTAGTAGCCAAATTGTGAAAAAAAAAGAAAGCGTAAAACCATTGATTTTGTGCGATCTAGGATAGTTCCGGTTATGATCGGCTGTTTTCTTACCACTGCCATTACAAACCGAGAATGGTGACAAGATACAAATGCGCAACAATCACGGTTTGATGGTCATTTTCCCACAAATCCACTTTCCTACCATAATATTATGTAAAAATACTTCAAATATATAGTATGATTTTTTGTTTTAGAAGTATCTAACAACTTTTGTTACTATTTTATATTTTAATATTTTGTTACCCCTCTCGATCTTACAAAAACATTGGGTAAGATTTTCCAATCTTAGATACAATCTTATGTTTTACGATCTTACTATCCTCTCCCAATTTTATGCAAGATCCCAATCTTGACCAACTGCCAATTTCCAAGAAACAGAATTGATGCATGATTTTTCTTAACAACACTTTCTTAAAAACAATGAATTATATACATATGCAACTATTTTTCTGTGTAACTTAAGAGAGTGCTTATACCATTTCTTATTATTATCATCTGTCGTTCCAGGATGTTTTATGGACCCGGCGGTCCTTATGCTTTATTTGCTGGCAAGGATGCTAGTAGAGCTTTAGCAAGGATGTCTTTTGAAGAGAAAGATCTGACTGGTGATATTTCCGATCTTGGCCCATTTGAGGTTGATGCATTACAAGACTGGGAATACAAGTTCATGGAGAAGTATGTTAAGGTTGGAACTATTAAAAAGGAAGTTCCAGTTCCCGAGTCCACCGGCGATCAATCGGAATCTACTCCCCGCGATGTTGACGCTGTTAATCCAACTGCTGCAGCTGTTAAAAGTGATGAAACACCTTCGAAGGTTGACGCAGATAAAGATTAATCCCACAAAGACATTGCAAAAAAAATCATGGAAAAAGAAAAACAACATAGTAGTTGCTGAGAAGTCCGAGCAAAGTGTCAGGCATGTTTTCATGGTTAATGTTAGGCCTGCCACTTTGCATGCACTGTTGCTTTTCTTGAAGTTGAACATTCAGTCTGATAAATAATGAATTGTAGTGGTGGTAACAGAGGAATGAAATGCTGTGGTCTTTTGCATATTTTGCATAAGCCTTGATTGAATAATGTATTGCTTTTAGCAAGAATAATTGTTCTCCATTGCTCTTAGCAAATAATAAAAGAAGTGAATGTATGGAATTTGATGAAATTGATTGTTATGTGATGAAGTAAAGTGACATCTATTCCATTCAATTAGCACTATATTTTTTTTCCTGTCATGAAGGTCAATTTGATTTAAAATATTGGGATAGATTTGGTGTCTTTCTTCTCCCCGAGTTACTTTCTATTTGACTTTTTCATCTTGTCCCAAATATGTTTTCTATATGGCGGTTAATTGATAGTAGACAATGTGGTCTTTCTTTCATCATGCTTTATTACTTTATAATTTGAATGCTCTCAAATCTAAAAGGAAAAACTAGTGGGAAGATGTTACAAAAATGGTTTCAATAACTGAGTCAAAAACCTCTTATAAAGCCAAACAAGCTACAATGGTTTACATAAATATGAATGTAACATAAAAGTAGTTAAAAATGGCATTGAAATTACATAAACATGAACTTAAACATCTCATCAAAATGGCTAGTTTTGTGTTATACATTGTATCTCATGTTCTGAGTGTTAAAGTGGTTATCACTGAACGGTCTATCACTACCTTGCTTGGAATGGATGCATCAAGAGGAAAAGGGGTTTATCGTGCAAATCCTAAATCAAAGTTTCTGCTGAATGTGATAAATCCAACAATCTATTCAGGAAGCAAGCAAGCGGTTCATGAAGGAAAATCATCCTATAAGTTCACAAATCTATCCAAGAATCTTCGAGTCTGGTTCAGAATCATTCTGGTGTGTACACACTACAGACCAGCTTCCAGCTCATTTGATTATGTTAACTCAGATAAAAAATACTTTGTATTATTTGATGAAGGGAGAAAAGATACACCTTCCATCTTCAACTATCTAAGAAACTCTATCATAGAAACCAGAAACAGTGAAACTGGAAAAAAGAACTACATTCCTCTAGGAAGACTCTTATCGGATTTTCTGATTGAAAATAGTCTTATAGATCATCTGACCAAATTAAATCTCTTGGAATATATTGTGGCAGAAATCGGAAAACCCTCCAATGGAAATAATCTCAAAAGCACGAGCATTATTAAGAAATCTTGGGTTGTGGTCAAACCAAGCATTCATACGGACTTTCAAAGCATAAGGAATCAAAGGATACCAGTTGATGAATATCCTCTCTTCATAAAGATTGATCCACCAGAAGCTCTAAAAGCTTATCTTCAAATGCTTGAAGCTGAAGGGTTTGACACACCTCGTGTGGACAAACCTCTATCTCCAACTAGTCTCAAAAGGAAGGATCAGAGGATTCATAAAATAAAGAAGAAACCAAGTAAGAAGCTCAAATTTCTGGAGCGAGGAGAATCTGCAAACTCTTTGTAGAATATTGCACTGGCTTCTCATCTAGATCCTGCTAGTAAGTCTTCTGACTCTCTAAATCTCGATGCTTCTGGTTCTGATACTAGAACAATTACTTCATCTATTCCTACACCACCTCCACATAATTCGGCCACAGTTACAACTACCTTCATCCCACTCTCATCAACCTTTAGTACAACTCCCTTTAAAAAATTCAAAGCAACAATTACTTTTCAACCAACAAAATCCACAACAACAACCACATATGTATGTCCCACAGTCACATTTACACCTCCAACATTCACACCACCATTATCTGAATCACTACTTTCGTTTGCCTTCTCATCTATCCCAAAAACCACTATCTCATTTCAACCAGAAACCACTAGCCCAACAGAAATACCACAAATCATCATCACTGCTCCACTAATGTTTGATGCTATTATTTCTGAACCTTCCATCACTTTTAACACTCAACCTTCTGATGTTAGTATTTCACCTACACTTCCTATTTCTCCAACTAAGACCACTAAACCCTTCCAAGATATCACCAACATCTATGAACCCTCTGATCCTGAGTCACCTGCATGAACAATGACATCATCCTACCAAATAATTCCTCTGACTCTGATGAAACCGTTTCTGATGAAACTGGTTATGACGAGGAAACCAATCATGATGGTGAAACCTCTGGTCTTCATCCTCATAACCTGAACCTTGATCAAGTAATTTCTATGTTCAAGGACAATGCATTACAGAGAGTGAAGAAGCTCCAAGAGGAGTCTAGCACTTGCAATAACTCTTTTAAAGTGAATACTAGTTGGAACAGGTTTAACAGATGGATGTCTGTTGAGTTTCTCAGAATCATAAATCTTTTAGGCCAGATCAAAGATAATTTTGTCAAGGAAGTTGAAGAGAGGTTTCAAGATATAGAGGCTCAGAAAGCTGTTGAGAGAGAGGATGATGGGAAAGAGGTCGTTAAGAAAGCTGCAACTGAGGAAGCAGCCACTGAAGCTGCTAGAATAACAACTGAGAAATAAGTGGAAGAGACTTCCAGAGGTTCAAATGGTGCTAATATTTCCCCCTTCTGTTAAAGACTCTTGAAGACATGCACAAAGAAAAATAGTTGGTCGGAACAAGACTCGACAAGCAAGATGCCCTCAACGAAAACATTTAGAACATGCTGGCTCAATTTGTTTAGAAGAGCCTTCCTCATTCTAATCCTTAGACACATTAGGAAAACTCTTTAAGTTTTTAACTATTTCTGTTAAGTTTTTGTTATATTTTCCTTTTGTTTTATGAGTGTTTTTTTGTATTCACTTTTCTCTATTATCAATGAAAGTTTGCATGTTTTGGTTATTCCTTTCTTGATGTTTTTAAACAAGTGCACTTAATAATTAAAATTTAACAAAATTTATTATCTTCTTTATTATGAAAAAAGGGGGAGAAAATAGTGATGATTTTGATTCATATCTAATTCTCTAAATCTCATTGCTTACATGAATTTCTAACATATTATATATGCAAGAAATTTATAATTTGTTTTAGGAAAAAGCTGAACATAGCGAATGGATCTAGTTCAGAAAAAGAACTTTTGTTGTTCAAAAGGTTCTGATAACTCAAGGTTCTTATAAAATCAAGCTCTGATAAGCAAACTTTATGCTGAAATTAGGCTCTGACAAGTTAACAACGCTATGATATCCCTTAATCTCTAAAATTGTTATAAGTCTTAGACTTAGGGGGAGCTTGTTTATATCAAGGGAGTTTACTCTATCTAACTCTGATACTTTTTTGATATAACCTTGTAAAATTGTTTAATCAAAATACATGGTTTTGTCATCATCAAAAATGGGGATATGGTTAGAACAAGATTTGATTCTGCACTTAATCTCTAGTTTTGATGATAACAATGCATATATTTTATATATAACAATTTTTTACTCTAATAGTTTCTTAAGTGTGCAGATAAAATTATTTATTTGATTTTGGATAGTCATATGGAAAAATCATCATAAACATTGCTGGCACACCTTAGAAGAGCTATTGCATCCATTTCTAAAGAAACATCAATAGTTTAGAAGAAAGTTGAATGTTCGATAGAAAAGGATCTCCATGTGTTTTTTAGATAAGATGTCGCTTCCAAATCATAAATCAAGATTTCCAGCTCAGATAAACTTTCGTTTCCACCTAAGAAATCAAGAATTGTTCCTCAGATTAACTTTTGCTTTCAACTCTAAAGACAAAGTTCTGACTCCAAAGACTCTGATACTCTTGGAATACTCATCTAACATGATCTCTTTAGTACTCATCATTACTTCAGATCAGAAGTATTTTATTAGAAGAGAAGATCAGAAACTTGCACAAGAAGATAATAGTACAACATCACAGTACCAACTCCACTAAGGTGAGAACGTATGTACGACCAAAGGAATTTGTGTGCTCTTGTCTCCCACGATCTCATAGGAGCGGTTATGTCAGCTGGAAATGATAGTGATATTTTGTTCTTCTCAACGGTATACTTTTTTAGGCTATATAGAGAATCACTATCCCATTGAAGAAAATTTTAAACTACAAGAACATGAATGAAAAACAAAGAGAAAGAAAATTGAGAGTCAAAATGAAAAATAATCAATTAAAAAAAAATTCATTCAAGAGAATCTCAAGCACAAAGAGTTGTTACTCGTTATTTGTGTGTAAACATTTGTTCTTAAATCAGTTTCACTCTCTTATCTAGAAGCACTATTGTAAACACTTCTTAAATCTTTTGAGATTTGTTTGTTCCTCAAGTGACTAGGTGTTAGTCTGTATACTTGAGACGACTAAGGTGTTTTTCTAAACTCTTAGATGTTTGTTTGTAATCTTTCAAGATTAGTGGATTAAGTCCTTTTTGAAGGAGAAATCACCTTGGCGTATGAACACGATTAACCTTGTTTAAGGTGAGCTTGTATAAACCGAAAGTGCCACTTTTCTTTCTTCACCTGTCTATCTTGTTCGTTTGAGTGAATAGTTTTTCTAAGGAAAAAGTTTTTGAAAATCCAATTCAAACCCCCCATTTCTTGTGTTTTTCTTAACCTTCAATTGGTATCAGAGCTCCGACTCTGTTATTGATTTTTCAATCAAACACTTAACTGTGTAGAGAGATCCAGTGTGAGAAAAACTTATATTACCCTTATGTTATTAGTTAAACTAATATGTAATACAATATTTCCAACAAAATAATATTCTTCACGTTGTATTATTATTAAAATGTTTATCGATTGTATCAAAATAATGTTACTATTAACAATTTATTTTTTTAATTAAATTAAAAATTATTTAATTAATTAATTAATTAATTGAGTTTAAATACAAGAATTAAATGAACTTTGATAGAAATATTATTTAGTTTATGGGCATTATTGTACTTTAAAAAAACTACACTTCTCTCTTCTCTATTTCTCCTTTCTTTCTCTTATACCAATCATTATATCAAATCTACTTTATTTCTTATCTTTTTCTCTCTTCTCACACACTCTTTCTCTTATCTAATTCTCTCTTCACAACTTCTCTTCTAAACCAAAAACACCCTTAAGGTTTTGGAAAAGGTTACACCATAATTGATCATGTCAAAAAGATCATTAGAAGCCTTCTAAAAAAATGGAGACCTATGATTATTGTGTTAAAGCTATCTAAGGATATGAACAACATAGCTCTTGAAGAGCTGGTTAGCTATCCAAGAAGTCATAAAATAGAGTTAGAAGAAGACGAGCCCAAAAAAAGAGGCAATTCCTCGTGGTCTCCTACAAGACCGTCTATAATTTCACTCTAGGAAGACCCTTCGCAGCCATCATGAATGTTGTAGCCTCGCCAGTCCACCCCAAGCTCAAATACCATAATCTTTAAGGAAAACTGGTCACCATCAATGCCGACCTCAAGGGAGCAAAGAGAATATATCAAACACTCCACTGAAACCAAGGAGAATGCAAGGTAATGGAAATAAATGTGGCTTTCCTAACCATCCAAATCAGAAGCATGGAAATTTGTTCCCCAATAAGTGTTTGAGCAAACAAAAAGAAAACAGGGCGAATAAGAAACAACTAGCCTGTCTGGTCATGTTTTCATTATTATTTGCATTAAACGCTGTGCCTTTATGATCATATCGGACCTCGAACGACCACCCAAAAGGAGCTATGATCCTTTAAGAACCTTCTAAGCATATAAGGACTTCCCTATAGATAAGTACAGAGGATCAAAACTCCAGATACATCCAACGTCTCTCCATAATTCATGCATAACAAATATAAGGTTGTTATTTTCCATCCAGTATATATAGAGAGTTCGCCAATTCAGGTACTCAATTTCAATTCACTCGTCTCCTTCACATACTGACTTGAGCGTTGGAGTGCTAACCTTGCAAATCAGTCTCCACTCCGCTGTATTAGAAGTTCAGATCCACCATTAACTCCGATCTTCACTCCATTTCTTGCTATAATATGAACAAGATTAAAGCTTCTCAATATCACATTTATCATCACTCCTAAGTAGGATACGCAAGTGATCATAATCTTCACTTGCTTTATGCTCATTATCATCTGCAATTTTTGGAGTTTTGCTTATGACCTAATTATCAAGATCTCCAAATTTATTTTTAGGATTCTTGCAATTAGGGTTCATAAGCGGAATAAAACTCTCTCAATTTAACTTTTTTTATTTGAAAAATTATCTAAAAATAATTTCTCTAATATTAATTATATTATATTTATTTTAACAACAACTTATAATTCTAAATAAGTGACAAGGGAACAATGTCTTAGATGATGCATTACTATGACATATTAAATGAATACGGTATGTAGGGGTGTTCAAAACCAAACCGGCCCAATAGAAAACCGCAAAATCGAACCAAACCAAATCGAAACCGCAAAAAAATGAATTTGGTTCGGATGTGTTTGGGTCATTTTTTAACAAACCGCGCAGTTCAGTTCGGTTTGCGGTTTATATTTTACAAACCTAACCAAACCGCATTATGTTACAACCCTCAAAACTTCAATTAACTAATATCCATCCCAAACTCAAACCTATTATGCCTTAACCTTACAATTACGAATGATTTTCTCTTCCTCACACTTAAGGTTTCAGTTTAAGTCTTCTCAAATCTCTCTTAGCGGTATTGTGCCTTCTTCTCATCTTCTTTTCCAAGTACATATCATCTATTCTTTTCTAGTCTTGCATCTCTTAAGTTCTTTCTTTTTCATCTTATTATTTTTATTCTACCGTTCTCTCTTCCAATTACGTTTTTAATGTTCCTCTTCTTATCTAATCTCTCATCTCTTCTGCTATTTCTTTTTCATCTTCTCTAATATTTCATCTCCTATTTTTTCTATTTCATTATAATATTTTTGATATTATTTTATACAACTATTTTATGTTTTTTATTCCACTTTTATCTAATATTATTTTTGTATATTAAATGAAAAGTTGTTATCCAAATATCATGAGTTTTGTTGTTATTTGATAAAGCATAAATGACTAAATACAAAATTATGCTGTCATCTATATGTATATGTATGGCTCAATAATTTTTTCTAAAAAAAATCGTACCAACCGAACCAATCCAAACCGCATTGGTTTGGTTTTATTTATAAAAGTCAACCGAACCAAACCACACACTTTTTCTCTTGCGGTTCAGATGATTATTTACGTCAAAACTGCCAAAACTGCACCGCGAACGCCCCCAACAGTATGTCATATCTAGAAAATTGATGAGAGGTAAAAAAGTCTCAAAACCTAATAAAATAGGTAATAAAAAATGCATTTAAGTAAAATAAAAAGACAAGCGTGGATGAACAAATATATATAGACCACCAACTCAATATTGACCACCAAATCAAATTTTATCACCATAAGTTTTTTGATTTTTTTTTTTTGGTTTTCACCACTGGTATCTGGTCCATTGACCGTGTAATCTGATTTGTGGGTCATTTATACTATTAAATATTTTCTACCACCTCCCGATCGTCGTGTGATCTTTCTTATCAGTCCAACATCAATCATAATAGACCAATTAACAATTGATTTAATTTTTATATTTTATGTATTTAATATTAGATATTTACAAAATTTTCATTTATTTCAACATGAACATGTATAATATTATTAAAAACATGATTTCATAAATTAATTGAAAAAATTACTATTAGATTAACAAATATAGATTTATAAAACAAACTAAATGATGCTTTATAAAAACTAAAAGAGTATCTAAGTGGTACGAGTTTTGAAATAGAAATTAAATTTCTAAAAAATATGAAATATACTTAAAACAAAGTCACTACTTAAAACCAAATTGAACTTTCTAGCAACCCCACATGTGATCGCATCTTGCTTCTTAGATAAATCATAAATGTCTTGTTAACCTAGAAATCTAGAATTGATTTCCTTAGACTTGTCAAACCCTTGCAAAATAAATGAAACACGGAAAAATTATTATTTTCCACTTAAATATTTTTCTTGCGTGGAGAACACACTTTCTAACTATTGGACTATGAGGGACCAAGTTCATACCGGAGACAGGTTTAGATTGACTTTTACAAATCTCAAATGTATTTCTATTCTATTTTAATTTTAAAATTGATATATTTTTTTATTTAGTACAATTGAATTTGGTAGAGTTGATTTTAATAAAATTAAGTCTCAAAAGTACTTCCACTTCAACTTCAATTTCAATTTTTCTTTTTCAAAAGTAATTTTCTTACACCTTGTTTGTATTGACGGTGACCAAAATTAATTTTAAGATAATTGATTTTAATATAATTGATTTTAATAGAATCGAGTTTAATAAAATTGATTTATATTTGAATACATTCATGTTGAACAATAAATTTAAATATAAAAATCACACAAAATCAATTCTGAAGGCAAAAACTACAAATTTTAACTTAAGTTGAATCAATTTCAAAGCCATAATCAATTCTACATAATAAAAACAAACATGTTAAAATCATTGTAGAATCAATTATACACTCTAAAAGTGCTTTTACCCTTTTTTAGAATTGAAACCAAATTAGAAGCTACAATTCCTAACAAGAAAATATATATATATATATATATATATATATATATATATATATATATATATATATATATATATATATATATATATATATATATATATTTATACTACAATCAATAATAAATTTTGATTTTGTAAAACATATTGGAATTGTAAATGTTGTTTATTAAAAGACGCTTAAGCTGGGCAATAATAATAAATTTAAAACATTAATTTTGATTTTGTAGAGAGTATAGGCTCAACATCTAGAGACTACAGATACTGGGATTATTATCTTATATATAAATTAGGAAAAATACCCTTTTTCGTCATTTAACTTTGCCTCCGGGTTCATTATGGTCCCTTAATTTTTAAAAAGACCATTTTAATCCTTTAACTCTGCAAACTGGACCACGTTAGTCCTTTCCATCCATTCTGTTAGTCAAAGTCAATTTATAACACCATGTGACGCTGACGTGGAATTCCACGTGGCTTAGCGACGGAAAAATATGTCACTTAAGTATTTTCTGAATTTTGACTTATGATCTTCATTTTCTTCTCCAATTTTTCCAAATCCAAATCAGATCAAACCCTAGTCTGGGGCCTGGAAATCAGCGAAAAAAAATAAACACGTAACCCAAGATCAGAATCAAACAATTGCAAAGCCCAAATACAGATTTCAGAAAACCCAGCTGCAAAACACAAAACCGAAACCCTAAAGTTTCATCACCATCTTCCTCATCTACACAAACTTTTCATAAACAATTAGAAGAAAGAAAAAGAACACGGTTCATGTTCAGTAAACCACATACAACACAAACACAATAAAAACCCAAAATCACCATCATTTTCCTTCATAAAAACCCTTCAAAAATTATTTTGTGAGAGGAAGAGATATTAAAGAAAGAACTGTAAAAATCAGAAGGGTCTCACCCGTTTCTGTATATTCTGAATCGCAACAGTAGCATCATCATCAGTTCAAATCGGTTCAACAATCCACAACAACAACAATATCGTTCATCACCACCATCAAGAACGTTCAACACCCATTTTTGTAGATTTGATATTGTGGGTTTGAAGAATATAGTGGGTTGTTGTATGAGTTAATATGCTATATCGTGGTTGCAGTAAAACATGTAGATGATTTGAGGCTCTTCCATGGAGGTTGTGAGAAAATTTTCAAAACCCATTGTAGATGATTTGAGTCAGTACCCTCACGAATGGATACTGTCATATGAATGGGTATTGTTCAAATTTATTGTTTTTAATAGAAAAAATACCCATAAGCATCAACACTTAACATTAAAAATTATGGAAATGGAAAAGAAAAGGAGTTAGGTGGAGATAATGATTTTTCTGGAAAGATAAAAGGATTGAAGATTTGGAGAAGAACAATTCTTCTAAAACTGTTTTAATTTATATTTTTAATTTAATTTGGTAATGAATTTTGAAGAAGATGAAGAATATATTAAAATCCAAAAATTCTCATTTAGTGTCCGCTTTTTTATCACTATATTGGTCACAAAAATTGAATTTTACATGTCACATGCCACATCAGCAAAAGTTAACGCCGTTATTGACATTTGGACGGAAATGACCTACATGCTCTGTTTTTAACACTTAAGGGATTGATTTGAACTTTTTAAAAGTTAAAGGACCATAATGGACCTCAAGGCAAAGTTAAGGGACGAGAAAAAGAGTATTTTTCCTATAAATTATGTTAGATCTATTTTACCGTCGCATTTTATTTGTGCTTTTCTTATTGAGAATCTTAAAATTTGAAGTATGTGACAATTGAATTATTTACCCTGCATTTAATAAATAAATATGTTATAATATCATGTAATATTAATTCTAATTTTTACAACATGTTTATATTAGAAAATTTCTTTGGCCACCTCCCTATGGGGGTCACCCCCAGCGAAAATTCCAAAATACCCCTGCTTCGGAAGTTCATTTCCGAAAGCGTCTTTTTTTGAAAAAATTTACATACTTCGGAAGTGCACTTCCGAAATACTGCGATTTCTGCAGATTTATCAAAACACTCCCCCTCCCCCAATCATTTACCCTAAATCAAAACAAAAAGTGGCAAAGGCGAAAATTTGTGCAAACAGAATTCCAAAGCTGCATCAAGGCTCCAATCACACTGCTAAACAACATTCAAAAGCCCTCAATCCTAACACTTTGTAAGTTTTGAAATTTTTAGATCTATTATTGAAATGCATGTTATTTAGGGTTTTAATTGCATAAATGATATATGGTTAGGTTGTTAGTAGTATTTAGGTTGTTTAGAAGCATTTTGATTTGGTTTGAAGTTTGGTTTAGGGGTCTGTCATGGAAGTTGCAGAAAACTCCATCGCAGGGGTGTTTCGGAAGTTCATTTCCGAAAACACCTCCATCCTAGTTTTCCGAAATGAACTTCCGAAATGTATCAGAAGTTCAAATTTTTTTGTTTTTTATTTTGTCTATGCATATTAATCGTTTTCAATTGTTTACAGGAACATGTCAGGCAACCAACCAGCACGCAGGACTGCGTCTTCTAAAGAGGGCGCTAAGAGAAGAAAGGGTTCTTCAAAGAAGGAGGTGAAAGAGGTGAAGGAGGTGAAGGAGGTGAAGGAGGTGAAGAAGCTTTTGACTGGTTCTGCTTCTCGTCCCCTGGGGGTCCATGGCTCGGACGTGCAGGCTCAGCCTTCAGGCGTGATCAACGCTGATGGTTCTGATACTGAGTGGGATGAGGATTGGTATAATTATCTTCATTCGGAGGAGTTCGCTTGTCGGGAAGAATAACGTGTTTTTATTTTGTTTGATGTGTATTTTGTAACGCTCGTCGGGCAGAATAACATGTTTTTGTTTTGTTTGATGTGTTTTGTTTTGTTTTGTTCTGATTTCGGATTGTATCGCACAGTGTTTTTGTATTAGATTTATCATGTTAGTTTTTGGAAGTGGTAACCGGGGTCGGAACATATGACGGAGGAGGTGGATGTTCGGAGGAAGAAGAACCGGAGGTACGTCCACCGCGAGACAAAGGAGCCAATCAATGTAAGCTATAGTTTATCATTATCATCTGGGGACGTCATTTCTAAAAAATCAAGATTAAAAATAATAAGATTTTTCCTAATTTTTTGTAATGACGTCCCCTGATGATAATGATAAACTATAGCTTACATTGATTGGCTCCTTTGTCTCGCGGTGGACGTACCTCCGGTTCTTCTTCCTCTGGACATCCACCTCCTCCGTCATATGTTCCGGCCCCGGTTACACCTCCTCCGTCATTTGTTACTTACAGTAGTACGTATTTTTATTAAAAGAATAAAAAAACCTTTTGAAATTTGGAAGCCTTTTTTTCTCCCCACCACTCTCTCATCCCCACCTACCCGTGTTCAACAATATGTAACTTTAATTTTATGTAATATTATCGTTGTAATCTTCACCCGATTAAATAAAGCGAATTGTTGTTGTTTTTCATTTTATTCTGTCCAGACATATTTTCGGAGGTTCATTTCCGAATTCTCCAAGGGAGGTGCGTTCGGAGATGAACTTCCGAAACACCACATTTTCTGAATAGTAACTTTATTTCGGAGATGCATCTCCGAAATCAATATTTTATATTAAAAAACACACGTTTTCGGAGATACATTTCCGAAAACACCTTTTTTAAGAAAATAAGTACAGTTTCGAAAATGAACTTCCGAAACAAGGGGTATTGTGGTAAATTCACCAGGGGTGGGCAAGAAGGTTAGGAGGTGGGTGAAGAAATTTTCTTATATTATATAATTAAAAATCGTTTTCATTTTTTTATGCGCCCATACATGAATAATTTGTTAAATTTATGATTGTATGCATGTAATTATATGCATAGGTAGGAGTATTGGTTATTATTGGCTTCTAATTTTACAAGAGTTCTATCTACTTTTTTATTTAATATAAAATTTCTAATTCACACTTAACAAATCAATACTAACACACTCCTCTCCATATAGACATTTTGATTGATTGTAATTTGTATGAATTTCATTAAGTTTATCTAAATTTACATAATTACTAAAACAACGTGGGACGAAAATAGTGTGTTGATATGACCAATTAATAGTCTAACTAATAAGTTCTTATCAAGGAATTATTAGTACCATACAAAAGTTAGGAAAATTTATGTTAAGAGTGCCATATTAAAATTGGTTCCTTGCATATATACAAATATTTAATAGACAATTCTAATTCCCAAACTGTTGCTTGCTGCTTGTTGTTGTTATAGGATTGGATGTTAGCGAATAATCTAAATTGTCTTCATATTCATGATAGTGTAAACTTCTAAATTGAATTTCATTATTTTTTTGTATTTTTGATTGGGTCAAGTATTTTGTGCGTATATATTATTAGCTTTAGTCAATGACAGAGATATAAAATATGAAACACATAGAAAACTGTCAAGAATTGACATTTTTTGGAAGTTTTTTCCCTTAAAATAATATTAATGTCAATTTCCATTTTATTTCATAAAGGAGCCTGCATACAGCTGGTTTCTCTTGCTCTGACTGTCTAAACCATTAGACTGCAATTATTAAGACAGAAAATATTATTAAAACTTATAAGCCGTCTTGTTTTTGAGTTGTGGATGGTCTTTAAAAAATCAATAATTTAATTAATTTTAAAAAATATCTTTATACCGTTAACCAATCACCACTATGTATTCAATAAAACAATTTTTTATTTTTACACCGTGAATAATATTTATTTTTTTCAATTTATTTATATAATTTTTTGGGACCATTTTAGCTACTTTATTAATTAAAATTATAAATTATTACCCACTTAGTGATATATCATATTAATTATTTTCACCGCGTAATTAACTAATAAAAAATAAGATATTGATTATTTATTCTATATATTTATAAAATAATAAAAATACATAGATTTGTAGAAAAAACAAATAAAAAAATTAACAAAAAAAAATCTCACAATATCTATATTGTGAAGGAAGAGTATCTGTATTTGATGTCCTATTTTGTGTTTACATAACACAACTGCAAACTTCACATGATAAATTAATATTTCCAAATATTTCTTTAGCAGAATTAACAACTAAGAATCCTCTAGAACAATGCAATGGTGCAACATTTATTTTAAGGATAACATATTTATTTTAGAAAAGTCAACTTTTGACATTTGGCATAGCATATGAGTCACAGAATGTGGCAATCGTCACTAATGTCTATTTATATTTCAAATTTGCTTATTTTCCATTATTATAGCTTCTAGTGTAGACTCATGAACCATTCCTTAGACTTGCTAAAATCACTATATTAATTCTAAAACAAATTTTTTCTTCTTCCAATTTTCTTGCTCTTACAAACATGGTTGTTCCTAAAACTTCAACCATAGTCCTGCTTCTCATGATTCTCCTGTCTGTAATGCAAGGTTCCATGTCTCGTAATTTGGAAAAGAGATCAGAAAGGAAACTTTCTTCCATGTTTACACAAAGTTATTCTGCTATTCTCTCTTCTTTGAATTCCAGAAAGGGTAAGTTCAATCAAATTCATGTAGTTTCTCATCATGTAGTTCCTACTGGACCAAACCCTCTACATAATTAATTCATCAGATTTGGAAGGGTCACTCTACTTAGATTTTAAGAGTTGCTTTTGATACTTTTGTTTGGTGAAGTTCTTTGGTGATTAGTTACATGTATATAATATATGTATTATACAATAGATAAATAAATAGAAAACTCAAGCTTTTAAGTTTATATTGTGTTTTTGGTTATGGTATTTGATTTAAATTATGTTTTCAATCATACTTTAGTTTTAAATTACTATATCTTAGTGTCAAATAATTCAATAATAGGAATGAAGCAAGGGCTGGTTCCAATTGATTCAAGCAATAGATGTAGATATACTATTTTATATCGATTCCTCGAGTGTGGCATGATTTAACTTTTTGCAATTTAAATCTCTTTTTGCCATCAATATTAAAGAGAAATTGAAACAAAAAAATTAACTCTCTCTATAAAATCGAATCAAATCAAATATATACAAGATTATTTCCTTCCACCACAAGACATAGCTAGTTCACTTGTACTAAGCATTACAAAAAATATAGTTTTCATTATCAAATTTATGGATAATTATATTTGAGTTATTCTCGTGGCTTAGCTTTTTATCTAATTTTTTTTTCTTTATAAGAAAATGGAGGGCCAAACACATTTTTTATAAAGCTCTTATGAAAAAATGTAGCTTTCTTTTAAGACAAAAAATTAAATAAAAGAAGCTTGTAAAAAATGGGTTGAAATTAACTTTTTTGGAGCTTAAAACATGTGGTCGCGGTTCGAATTTCAATAAAAATATTTTTCTTTAAAGAAAATGGCACTTGGACAATAGACGTAAGTTTTTCACTTTTTTTCCATGGTTCATAACATCTAGAGTTATGTTTTATTTATTTATTTTTATTCTGTTTACATTGTCATTTTTGTAAATACGTCCAACTTTTTATTTATTTTGTATATTTGATCTTATTTTATTGTATAATAATTTTCAATAATAATATTATTAATTTCTTATACTATACACTAAATTATATAGGTTAATATTATATCTTGTTTTATTGTATAATGATTTTCAATAATAATATTATTAACTTTTACGAAACAACTTTTAAATTAAAAATAATTTTAAAGTTTAAGAGCTTTTATTTTTAACTTTAACTTTAAAGTAACTTTTAAGACTTAAAAAAGTTGGCGGGGTGTTCAAAATCAAACCAACCTAATAGAAAACTACAAACCAAACCAAACCGATAAAAACTGCATTTGATTCAGATTTGTTTGAGTCATATTTTAACAAAACCATATGGTTCGGTTCGGTTTGCGGTTTATATTTTACAAACCGAACCAAACCGAATCAAACCGCATTATGTTACAACCTAAATATATTTTACTTAACTCACATTCAAATCAAACTTAAACCTATTATACATTAGCCTTATGATTACGAACAATTTTCTCATCCTTATTTTTATGGTTTCAATTCCAGTCTTCTCAAATCTCTCCTAGAATTATCGCGTCATCTTCCGCACATACATCTCACCTCTTCTTCTCTAATCTTTACTATCTTATATTCTTTCTTTTTTACCTTCTCATTTTTATGCAAATGTTCTCTCTTTCAATTTCGTTTTTATCTCATATCTTCTTCTATAATCTCTCTTCTCTTATGTTCTTTCATTTCCATCTTCACTAATCTCTCATCTCTTCTATTTTTTTGTTTGTTTCATTATAATATTTTTTATATTTTTTATGCTATAATTTTATGTTTATTATTTCACTTTTGTTTGATATAATTTATAAATATCAAATGGGAAGTTGTTGTCTAAATATGATGAGTTTTATTGTTGTTTAAAGTTATGTTGTCATCTATATGTGTATGTATGACTCAATAAAATATTTGTAAAAAACCGAATCGAACCAAACCACATTGGTTTGGTTTAGTTTGGTTCAGTTTTTTTTCTTCTAAAAGCCAACCGAACCAAACCGCAAGACTTTTTCTCTTATGGTTCAGACGACTTTTAGCGTCAAAATCGCCCAAACCACACTGCAAACACCCTTACAAAAGACTATTCTTTTCAAGTACTTCAGGTTATTAGTGTGGGCTAACCTTTCTTAAAGCCCAGCTAAAAACCACTAGTTAATCTTATTTATAGATGGTTGGTTTTGTGGAGACATAAGTATATATGTTAATTTGAGGGTGTGTGTTTTCACTTAATTCAATTTGTAGTGCTATTTTTATTTGTTTCTCGTATTTCTTAAAAATCTCTAAAAAAGTTTAGAAGAATATTCTTAGGACTCAAAGAAAGTTTTTGTGGGGTAAAGTGAAGGGTTGATAAGTGTCAGATTTACGTTAAATACATAGGAAATTGTTAACTTACTTTACCAACAATCAATACATAAATTCCAGACGTTTCTATAAAAGTGAGAAAATATCTGTTTGGGTTATCCTAACATATATTAACAAAAATCAAGTACAAATAACTAGAAATCCACGATTCACCACTCAAAGGCAAAGCCAGAGCAAAATCCTGAGAAGAAAGGCTCGCTAGTCCTTGACATGGAGACTGAATAGAGATACAAATGAGTGAAACAAGTGGCAACATTAATAGATGAGTAGAAGAGCATATTAGTGACCTATGTTTATGTATGATAAATATATAATGACGAAATGTACCCATAGCAAGTTTTCTTACTGTTAACATCGAAATCTTCATTTTACTTTCTGTCATTTACTTTCACCTTCACACATAAAAACAAATATAAAAATCTTCTCTTTTAGAATCTTATAAGTTGTTGAACGTGTGAAACCTTGTTTTACAAGTTTACCTAAAGTGATATTTCTCTAACAACATTAACTTTTGATCATGACAACTAATGTTTAAAGACGACAGCAAAAAGTCTAATGATAACTAAAGTCAAGCATAATCGGTTAACGCGGCTAAAGATCCAAATTAAGCTACTAGGGTTTCATAATGGACTTGACTCATTGAAGATGACAACCAAATGGAGTTCAACTCAAGCGTCATCGCAAGTAGACTCAAACAAGTGTCTACAAGAAAAGAACATCTGACAAGTCTAGAAATATATGAAATCCGTGAGAGCATGCTCGACGCGTCTTAACGAACATATTGCAAAGCATAAAAGTATTCTCATAAAAGTGTATGGCTAATCACACACAAACTTATTTTCTCAAGAAACACATGACAAATGAATAAAAAATTTAGAGCATCATAACTAAAATGAAATAACTTTAGCCACAAACTCTAATGTCTAAAATACACCATGCTCAATTTTATTACCTTCCATATGCCAAAAAAAAAAAACTTAATGCTAATGAGGATATATAATGAATACAATTGATAATTTGCTGAGTTGATCATTTTGTGAATCAAAATATTTAATGTCTTAGCTTCCCTTTAACTTATCAACCTACAAACTTAGAGTAACATAACTTGATTGAAAAATTACAGATAACGAAAAATTACAAAAAGCAAAGGGTTGTCTTAAGGATGAGGCAGATTAACAACATATCCATGTTAGCAAATCTTCTCCTCTTTGCATGATATGTTCCCACATAGGACCTAATAAAAGTAATAACAATGCACACTGTCAAATGATTGTACAAACTTGTATCTATAGTAATAAAAATACTAGCTTTTTCCAACTATGAACTGCATGTGTGCTAAGGATCCATCTTAAAAACAACCTAAGAGTAACTATATATTATGAAGCTAATAGTTCAACCAATTTCCATAAGGAGAAAGCATGGGAAGCACCATGGCAAACACACACTACTAGAAATACACGTATTACCTGCGGAATTTCCTGCGGAAAATATTCCGCAGGTATTCCTGCGAATTTTCCTGGGACTTTACTATATAAAATAGGTTTCCTGCGGATTCAAAAGTGGCAGCAAATTCTGCAGAAATACCTGCGGATTTTGCTGCGGAATATATATTTTAAACAAAATATCTACCAAAAATATAAATTCCGCAGGTAAATTCGCAGGAAACTTTCCTGCGGATTTTCCTGCGAACCTTTACTTTATAATAAAACCAAACTGTAACACCAAATCCGCAGGTAATTCCGCAGGTAAATTTCCTGCGAAATTACCTGCGATTTTAACATATTTCATTATTTATATTTATAAAAAAATTAATCAATATTTTTTCTATTTTATTAATTATTTTTATGGTTTTTTTTAATTTTAATTTTTAATTCCAATTTTTTCTAAGTTATTTATTATTTTTATAATATATATAATTTTTAATAAAATAAATAAATGATATGTAAATTTGGGTTTAATGGATATGCACTGACAGTGTAAAACAATTTTACACTCTCATCCAATAGAAAACAAACAATTTGCCATGTCATTAAAAAATTTTAAATATAAAAATGTGATGGAATTGAATACATGGTTGTGATTGATTGACAGTGTAAAACTATTTTACACTGTCAGTGCATCACCCCTTTTCTCTGTAAATTTATATATATATATATATATATATATATATATATATATATATATATATATATATATATATATATATATATATATATATATATATATATATATATATATATATATATATATATATATATATATATATATATATATAATTCTCTCAACTTATCTATCTTATATTGGACCAAATAATCTATAACTTTAAAAATAACATAGTGAAACAAATATGATATATAATTTATTAAATTTTTTTACTAATGTCATTATATCTTTTATTATAAATTTTTTCTAAATTTTAACTTTAATCTCTTTTAATAAATATATATTTTGTGTTATAGAAAATTATATTTGTTCAATTGTTAATTATTATAAAAGTGTTAATTTTAAAAATTCTACTCTAATAATAATAAAAAATAAAAATAAAAATAAAATAATAATAATAATAATATAATAATAATAATAATAATAATAATAATAATAATAATAATAATAATAATAATAATAATAATAATAATATTAATAATATTAATAATAATAATAATGTGTTATATGAAATTATATTTAATCTCTTGCTAAAATATCAAATTTTATATAGAATTTTAAATTTATAAATTATTTTTTAATATTTTTAGTTGGAATTAAATAATAAATTTTAATATATATATATATATATATATATATATATATATATATATATATATATATATATATATATTAAACGTGAAAAGAATATATTTTTTTTGTATTTTTTATTTTATTGATCAATAAGAAAATACTTATATATTTAATTTTTTATTTTGAATTAAAATAAATGATGACTTTTTAAATTTATCTATAGTTAATTTTATTTTATTTTACATTTTAGTAAAAAAAGAGTTTAATAAGCATATAAGTATAAGTATTAGAAGTATTATTATTTTTCTTAAACTATTTTATTTTATCATTTTTACCCTTAACATTTTCTCTTTCATTTTTCCAATATGCAAAAGGTGAACGCGCTCTGTCTTCTTCGTTCTCTCTGAAAACCCTAGCGCCGCCGTCGAACATCCTTCTGCCTCTCCCTCCGTCACCTCACCTCCAATCGAAGATAGGAGGTCATTTTTGTGCTCATCATCACGTGACCTTTAACTGGAACCAGTTGGATTTTTGTATTAGACAATGTCACTTCCAGCCACCCTCTCACTACCTCCGGCCGCCGCGACTCTAGACGATGAACGAGAGCCTTTTCTGCTCCGTTCATGTATTTTTCTTAATTCATATTTTTCTTTCTCACAATTTAGGGAATTAATAGTTGATTTGTTAATGTTCTTTATGAGTACAAAGAGTTTAGATTTCACTGCAAGGATTTGACAAATGGTAATTGATAAATGTGTTATTTGCAGATTTCAGCAAATAGCAAGAAAAGTTATGCAACCTGTTTTCACTAGCTAAGCCCTCCACCTCTTGCTTCTGAGGTTAGTGAAAAATCTTTGTGATGTTCCCAAAGAGAAAACTATGTTAATGGAGAAAAGCTCTAATGGTTCAATTGGTTCTCTAGGAGAGAAAGCTGTAGTGTTTTGTTTTCTCAGTGGACGGGATGCTAGATTTACTTGAAAAGTGTCTTAATTCAGTATAGAAAACTTGATGGAACAATGTTTTGGTAAGCTTGATTTATTGTCTTTCTCGTCTTTAATTTTACCTCATTTATGAGTCTGTTTTACATTGTAATTGGTTAGGTGTATTGCAATTCTTAAGCTTTTTTGTATTGTGTGTGAAGGAGTCAGCATCACGAAGTTGGATGCTATAATGAATTTAATGAAATCACACTATGATGTTGTGGTGTTGAACAGGAATAGGTGGATTTGATAAAGATGCAGCTACAGAAAGTTATAAGGGAGGAAAGGACCACATAACTGGTATTGTTTAAAGACAGCACATAAGTCACCCTCTGTTTGACCAAACCCTCCTTTATTTTAATTCATCCAGTGTTAACTGCCGGGTCTTAGTAATTTTAATGTTCTGATACAAGTTGTGTGGTGCAGTGTTCGACGTCACTGATCCTGAAATGTTCTATACTAAGAAGGTAATGTTGAATATTTACCATTTGACATACAAAATTGAAACTTACTATATTTATATTTATCTGCTTGCCGCGATTCAAGTTCTTGTGTTACAATTGCGACAGATAGCAACTCGGTGGTATAGGGCACCTGAAGTTTTGTTTCATAACAGTCAATATTCAACTCCAATTGATATTTGGACCGTGGGCTCATCATATTGGGGATGGGGGAGAGTCTTGTTTTTGGGGTGACTGTTGAGTGGGTGGAGTCGAGCTTAAAATGAGGTTTGTTTTTAAATATTCTCTAGATCAAGTAATGTTTTTAAATGCCAAGTAATATTTGTAAAGCTCCTCATTAAATAGCTGGGAGTCAATACTAGTCTTCCCTATATGTTTCCTTAATAGTTTATAGAAATACAATCTACTGATTTACTGATAGATAGTATTCTGGAATATTTAACTGTTCTTGCTAAGGTTCTGGTTGAGAACAGAGAAACCGAATTATTATTTTAAGTTAAAAGTTGGAATGAAAATAAATGGTCTACATGTGTCAATTCTTGACACCAACATACTGAAATAATATGGAACCTTTATTATTATTTTAGTAAAAAATGACTCAATTAATACAAGAGCCTATATACTGCAAGTGTTGGTCAACTATGAAGGTGACTACTTAGTTTGCAAGGTTAATTTATTCCATAATTAATACTAATACTAAAAAAACATGAAAGTTTATATATTTATCTTTGTTGAACATGCAGTTCAAGCTTTGATGAAAATTAAGAACTCTTTGATGGATCCTTACCAAATCTTCAAACTGTGTAAGTAACCAACCAATTATTTCTTTGATGAAAATTTCTTGCTGTCAGGCCATTCATTTAATATGGTTACTCACTTAGTGAGATGTTACTTTTGTTATTCTAAGGACTTGAATTATCACCGACAGGAAATGTGATAGTTTATTTTATCTGTAGCTTGTAACTCCCAGTACCAAGAGATTTATTGTTTCTTTTTCAGAGGTAAAACTTGTAGGTGTTCCGGAAATGAACTATACATCTGATGATCAGCCGAACCCCCGTGGTGAAATTTGTATTAGGGGTCCCATTATTTTTCAAGGATATTACAAAGATGAAGTTCAAACGTAACCACTTCGCCTGTTCTATGGTTCTTGTTAATTTGAGTTACCATGGCGTATTTACAGTGTTCCTGATTTTTGTTTATTTGAAAAGCTAACTAAATTGTTGAAGATGTATGGTGATCGGGTGGAAAGTGGAGCGAGGAGGAGGTCTGTCAAGGAACGTCATGATGGGAGCATCAGTGTATCTACTTGGCAGCAACGCCAAGTCACCGGCAAGAGGTTTGCACTTTGGAGTTTTTATTCGTTCATGCTGTTAGTATAATGATTATACTTCGTTTAGTTGTTTAATATTTGCAATGTAATGTTAGATTTTTGTTCAGTTTTAGTAATGTCGGTGATAGATTAAAACACTTAGTATATGAGAGCTCAAGAAGAGAACTACCTTGTATATAGTTTGTAAATGCTGAAGAGAATGTTTCTGTATTATTAAATCTTGGCTGTTGATTGAACCCTTTACTGAGAACACTATGTCCTTATTATCATTATTTATTATTATTTTTTTAACTTTCTCATTCAATCCCAAAGGTAAACATTGTTATGAAATGAAATTAGCCTTCCACTTGGTTTCAGATCCTATCTTATATCCCCTTCCCCCATCTCTATATTTTCTTAAAGTTTAGAACTTTGTATTGTAGTTATCATATAGATTAAAATCAGTTGATTGTTGTCTTGGCAGGAACAAGAATGAAGAGAGGATGATTCCATTATGATGATGAAGGCTGCCCAATTCTCATCTCATTAAACTTGAATTCTATATACTCACTTAATGGAGTCTAGTGATCTTGTTTTAGGGATGCATGGAATTGGTGTTGAGATTGGTTACTTTGTTTTAAACTCACTCTTTTTTACTATCAAATGTCCTGATGTTTATAATTTTGTAGAATTTTTATAGTAACTTGTTCTATGAATTTGTCTTATATAAATTCAAAAATTTTAAATTAAAATTATCTTTTTATCTTATGGTTATCTTAATGTTTCAAAAATATTTAAATTTTTTTTAATTTGAGACAGAAAGTACCTGCGGATTTATCTGCGGAATTTTTCCTGCGGATTTACCTGCGGAATTACCTGCGGAATTTCCTGCCGAAAATATTACCCACGAAGGTTTTAGCTGGGGACGAGAAACCGCAGGAAAATCCGCAGGTAACGTGTTTCCTGCGGAAATTCAGCTGAGATCCGCAGGTAAATCCGCAGGTAATTTGAGTATTTCTAGTAGTGGAACAATTGTCTCACTAAAATAGATTTGAGCAATACAAGTTAGGATTCTCCATTTGTCATTATGAATGAAGTGATTAACCCTGGCCACCAGGTGATCATGTTTCAAAGGATCTATCTATCTATCTATCTGTAACATATGGATCCAATCATCATTAAAGTGAAATTTAGATTAGAAGCTTAGAAAAATGAATATGTCTATGTGGTATATCATATATAATCATGTCTTCGCATAGTTCTGTCTCTCTACAAATGAGGCCAACGCTCGTTACAAGTTTTATAGTTCTAGGTTAACTTGACAATAACAACTTCATTAACGTCTCTTATAGATCTATGACCAAGACACTATCATATTGATGGCTTAATGAACTCTTCCAGGCAAGGAAAGAGGAAATGCTTTCCAAGCATCTAGTTTTCATTTGATTATGTCAGCAGAGCCTTGCAAGCAAGTGATTTTAAGATTTACCCTTAAAATAAGATAGCTAGTAAGAGCATCTCCAACCGTGAATCCATTTTTGAGTTCTTTATGGGACCTATTAAACCACATCAGTTTGAAGCAACTCAATTAATTTTTTACTCCAATTGTGCAACTTTAAAGAACTCATATTGGGTCATACAACTTTACTTTCTAAATTAATATTTTATCCATATTAAAATTTATAATATAAAAATATTGGTTAGTTTGAATTTTTTAATATAAAAATAAAAGTAAGAATCGTTGATCTCTTTGTTACGTGTGCCATTGTTACGTTTGTCAGCTTAGAACAATTTGAAAAGCAAAAACAGGATGCCACGCTGGCGAACTTAGTTGAAAAACCTCCGCTGGAGGTAGAGCTGTCAAAATGGACTAGCTCATATGGGCCGGCCCGCCAGGCCCGAAAAATCATAGGGTTTGGGCTTAAAATTAGAGCCCATATTTTTCAGGGCCTTTTTAGCCCAGCCCTAAAAAGCCCACTACCCATTAGGGCTAGCCCATATGGGCCGTGGGTAGCCCATCAGGCCCGCATAATTATAAATTTTTAAAAAATATATTAATATTTATATTATCTTACTCCAAAATAGCATATTGATTTTTCTTACTTCACTAAATTTTATCTCTATTTTATTCAACCTTTCTCTTTTAAATATTATACATTAATATAATCAACATTTTTTCATCATATTATATTAGTTTTTCTCTTATAATAAATATTCAAGTATTATTTTATACAATTTAGACATATATTGTATTTAGAAACACATTATAGTATTTATAAGAGATAATATAGTACTTAAAAATGTATTATGTTTAAAATAAAATAATTTTTAATTTTATTTATAATAAATATTATGGAGTTTTTATTTTAATTTTTTTAAATAAAAAAGTCCATTTAGGGCCGGGTAGCCCGAAGCCCATCTAGGACCGGACTCGGGTAATAAATATCGAGCCCATATTATACAGGGCCCGCTAGGGCCGGCCCGGTTAGGACCGGATAACCCATATTAACAGCTGTAGCTGGAGGTGGTCTAATATCTCCAAACCATAAAGACTGGGATCACCCTTTCTACTCATGCTAAACAATGCATGTCTTGTCTCCTTTCTATTAAGTATGTCACTAAGCATGACATTTATGGTATTATCATTTATCATCAATAAGAGGGATATAATCATCAAAAATACCATTATTCATTCATTGATTACTAATATTGAATATACCCTCGAATTAAATATCAAAAATATTTTCTATCTTCTCGGAATCCTCATTAAAAATATCCTCATGAATCAATTTGAAAATGTTTTTTTTTTCTTTTAACTTTAAAATTTCTATAAAAGAAAAATGTTCTTTTAATAGTTCAGATTAGACGAGTTGATCCGTGAATTTTCCGCTATTCATAGTTGACAAATTTTCAAAACAATTTTTTCATAAGTTCATTTTTAATTGGGGATTTATCCACCCCCTCTAGATAAGTTTTCTTCGTCTAACAGGATCCATTATCTCATTTTCTATTCTTGTTAAAAGTGGAAGGCTACAATGTTATGATGAATGAAGTCGTTAATATTGGTGATTATTTTTTTATCAGGTAGGATCTAATTTAAGTTTACGTAGTTTTCACCTTCAATTTGCAGATGATACATTATTAGCGTGTGAGCAAAATTGGGGGGATATTCGAACTTTAAAGGTCATCCTAATTTTGTTTGAGCTTATTTCAGGATTAAAAGTGAATTTCCATAAAATTATGCTCGTGGGAATCAATGTCATATAATCTTGGTTGCTAGACGCCTCATTGGTGCAAAATTGTAAAATCGGTCAGACACCCTTTGTGTATCTTAGACTCCCCATTGGGGGAAATCTCCGCAAACATTTTTTTTATCATTCGATTGTAGAACGTATCAAAAAAATATTGTCTGGCTAGACAAGTAGAAATTTATACATGGGTGCTCGCTTGGTCTTGCTTAAATATGTCATGTCTTGTTTATTGGTTTATTTTGTTTCCTTGTCAAAGCTCCAATATATATTATTTTTCTGTCAAATCTCTCTTTAACGCTTTTTTATGTGGGAAGTGAGGAACATAGAAAAATACATTGCGTTAATTGAAATATTGTGTGCTCAGATAGGCAACATGGCGGGTTAGGGATTTTGAGGATGAAGGAATGTAATTTAGCTTTGATAGGGAAGTGATGTTGAAAACTACTTTTCGATCATAAGGGGTTCATGGTTTAAGGTGGTTGTTGCTAGATAAGATTTAGAAGGTGGAATGATTGAATCATGTGGGAGGTTGGCGTCGCAATGGTGACATGACTTGATGTTTGTGAAAGAGGGTTACATATTGTAATCGAGAAATTAGAATATTAAGAGGGTGGTGAGGGAGGTTAGTAATAGAGAAAGTACTCAATTTTGGTTTGATGCAGAATACTTTTTGAATTTTTTTTTTTTTGGCAAAAATGTATTGGTGGATGGGATGTGAAAGTTGGGTTGAGGGGTATAGGGGGTGGAGGTTAACCAAAGATTATTCACTTGGGAAGATCGTGTGGAAGAGTTTAGTGCTATTTTGGCTAACATTTTTTGCAGGTCAATGTTTCTGACAAGCGGATTTGAAGACCAAACATAAATGGACGTGCAATATTTTGGCCTAGATTAAGAATGTGATTTTCTTAGAGTTTAACAAAATTATTTGAAACAAAATTTGTTGAAAATGCCTTTATTTGCTTGTAGGTTATCATCTAATCGAATTCCTATAAAAAATAGTTTAGCATGATATGGAGTTATAGATCTCGATTCTTTATTGTGCTGGTGCGAAAGAGGACAATGTTTACTCTTTTTTTTGTTGTAATTATTTTATAAACTTTGGACCGAAGTGCTAAATTGGTTGAGTATTTGTCATGCTTGCTTATTAATCACAAGGACCGAGGTGAAGTAGTGCATTTAATTGATTTAATTGGATGATCAGGCGGTGGCTGAAAGGTAAAAAACCAAGTTTAAATTATGATGTTAAATTTAGGGGTGGCAAACGGACATGCTCACCCCGTTTAGACTCGTTCCATAAAAGCCGCAAAAAAAAAGGCGGGCGGACATAGTTGAGGGTGCAGGCTTAAAGCCTCGTCCCACCTTGCAAAAAGTGAGGACGGCGAATGCCCGCGGGTTTTGCACCTTTTAGGTCTAAAAATGTAAAATTTCATGTAAATGTCTGTGTCCACAAAAGCCCGCAAAAAATAGGGTGGAGCGGGACGGACATATTAGATGTTGCGAGCCTAAAATTTTGCCCCGCCTCGCAGAAAAGTTGGGACAAAACGGACATGATTGCCTCGTTTAGGCCCGCCCCACAAAAAATCCAAAAAAAGGACGGGCGGACATGGTTGAGGGTGCCGGTTTAAAACCTTGTCCCACTCTGCAAAAAGTGAGGGCGGGAAATGCCCGCGGGTTTTACACTTTTTAGGGCTAAAAATATATAATTTCATGTAAATGCCCGTGCACGCAAAAGCCCGCAAAATAAAAAGGTGGAGCGGACAGACATATTAGATGTTGCGCGCCTAAAACCTTTATCCGTCCTACAAAAAAATGCGGACAAAACAGACATGACAAATGGGTCGGACCCGTTTTACCACCACTAGTTAAATTGTGGTCGACTGACCTGATTTTTTAATTATTTTAACTGAACTCTCTATCCTTGACATTCGAGGCAGATCTTGTGCTTAGATTCTTTTTTACCTTCAATTTTTTTTTTTAAACTCATTTAACTCGCTAAACTTTTACTTGAAAAAGAAAAATATTTGAATTCCCATGCTCAATAGCCAGTAAGATGTTTTAACATTTTACCAAAACAAGAAAAACAAGCAAGAAAATGTTAACAGTCAAACCAAGCACACCAACTACTACGTCCTTGTCCCACCATTGATGGATAAGGATATAGGTGAGACAGATCATGTTTTGGACATAGTAAATAAACAAACATAGGATCAAATTCTTGAAACTTCTCCTAGGATAAGAAAATTTGAGTGGACATAGTTCCCATTAGTTAACCAACTGTTTTCTACATGTTTCTAGATTATTATGCTTCATAGAGTATGGACCACACTTTATCTTTGAAAGTTTTTTTAACTTATAGCATTGTAATAAATTTGGTTCATGAATCTACAACTTTTGACACTCTTTCAAGAATATTTCATTATTCTTAACTAGTACTGCATCATCTACAACCCGTGAATGTGTAGCCAAATATGGCTTAAGAATCTACAACTATGGAATAAACTAAGCATCATGTCCAGAAACAAAAACACATGGATATCACATTGTTGATAGATGAGTCTCTCATTACATATAGGGAGAAACCAAACCACTAAAATAGGGTTTCACCCCCTAGCATATTCTTATACCATAGGACTTATATGTTACCATTACTTAAGTAATGTTATTCTGTACAAGATAGTGAAAAGAAATGCTTATAGAAATATTATAACTATAGGTTCATATTGTGAATATGTTGTTTGGATGATGAAGAAAGGAACTGGCATCCACAACTTATTCACTACAGTAGAGTACAATGTTTCCATGTCAGAAAAGATGGACAACACTGTCATGTCACACTATCTTCCTATTTACCTGCAATTATGCAATGTAACATATCAGTTATGAATCATAGACGTAAATACCAGACACAACATTGACACGTGGACACTAGTAATAATTTTAAAAAATAAATAAATTGAATATTAGTGTCTGAAATAGATATAAACATGTCTCTTATAGTGGCGTTTGTGCTATAGAGCACATCACAACTAGGAAAATGCGAATGAATGAGTAAATCGACGGGTAATTTCCCGGGATCTCATGACAACAGAAAATTCATAGGAACTTAGTAAGAAATTTATATACCTTGAGGAGCATTTTCCCGGCAAGTGTGTGATCTTTTAATAATAGAGAGATCCTATTAATAGAAAATTACAAAACAAAAAATTAGTGAGAAATTCTTGACATAGAGGCGAACCGCAAAGTTTAGGCCACAAATCTATGAGACATTCATATGACTTACCTTGCCACCAGTTTCCTCTTGAGGCACTTCCTGAATCATCTTCTCCACCATCTTTCTTGTACTGATAAACATAAATTCATATTAGCCACAAATTTAAATAACTTTTGATATATTTTAAATACAGATAATGATAAATGTAATCAATCACCATAGTGTTCGATCCCGAACCACGAGTACTCTGAGGATGAGAGTATACATCTTGGCCACCATAATAGATTGATGAACTAAGCTGACATGGTTGAACTCTTTGTTCTTGATAAACATAACTCATATCCTTATTTGTTTTCTCCTCAGTTTCACCCTCACTTCCCTTAATCACATAATCTGCATTTCCCTTACTCATATAATCTGCATTGAGAACAAAAACAAAGCAAGCAAAAATAGCATTAATAACCCCTTAAAAAACTCCACTATTTTTTTACGGTAGAAATCAGGTATATCCTCCACGCACAACTGCAGAGACTAGTGACTAATCTTGAGCCAGAGAAAACAACAATAGAAGACAAAACTCTCTCAAAAATTGAACACTGTTGTGTACTGTACCTCTTAAAAAAACACTACACTACTATTTTTTTCTTCATAAATTAATCAAAATTTATAATAGTATAGTTTCATTATTAAATAGAGGCATAAAAACAGAGTATTCAAACCTTGAGTACCAATTTTGGAGTTTGATCCTTCAGTAGCAGTTTTTCCATTCAGTGCAGAACGCAGAGACTCTCTTCCAAACACCTGAATCATCACAAATCTCAAAATCAATAAACACACTTCTAACAATAATGAAACTGTTCAATAACAGATGAAAAATGAAAAAACTAAAACCTTTGAAGATGGAGAAAAAATAGAGTCGAAAATTCCAGAAGAAGCAGAGGAAGGATGAAAATCAATGGAACCAAAGAGTTCAGAAGTGAAAGAAGATGATGAAGATGAAGAAGAAGAACTCAATTTCTTTCTTCCTTCCATATTTTGTTTGCCTCGAAGTTTCAAACAAAGTGAGAGTTTTGTTTTATGTAAAGACAAGAACACAAAGAAACATTAACCACCGACCCTATGAAGAAGTTTGTGAATGAATAATAATATTGAAATGAGATATTTGGTTTTCCTAGGAAAAAAACAGAGGAAGGAAGACAGAAGAGAACACAGGTGTGTGAAAGGGAAAGACACGTGAAAAGGTTGTAAGCTTGAGAGAGATGGGTAAGAGTAAGATTTCATTGTATGCATTTATTTATAGGCGTTATTTCATGAGGTGAAATAAATGTTTTGGATTTTTTTTTAATTGTTTTTTAATATGTGGTCTTTTCTTATTAAAAAATGTGTTGGAGTAAATGTGAATATTTATTTTACTTTAAATGATTTCAATTGGAAATTTGATACTATTAGTTATTGGTGAATTGATGAAGCTTGTTAAAGGAAATTTGAGTTTGTGATCCGGTGAAGAAAACATTGATAGCTAAGGTTAGCGCTTCAACATTCAAGTTAAAGAGTGGAAAATGATGTGTCGAATTTAAATACTTTAGAAACACCACACTTTCTTTCTTAAATAGAGAAGCGGTTGGCAATTAAAAATATGAGTAAGACGTGGATCACAGTCAGATATCATATTGATATGGATGGCCAACAAAAGTTCATTAGGTGGAATCATCTACTTCTAAAGAGAAGAAAGTCTACATGTTTTGTGCGCTTCAACCACTTCCATTTGACTATTATACATTTTGTCTTTAGGCTTTGTAGTAGGCCCAAAATACTTGTCCATCAAGCTATTGTTTCTCTTTTACAAGACGATATTGTTCTACATATGACTTTATACGTAAGACGAGGTGGTTGTGGAGGTTTGAAAAACCATTATTTAAAGCAAAATCATTTAAGAAATTAGATTTTAAAACCATTTTATAAAATAGTTGAAAATATGCAGCAGAAATTCATAGTAAAGATAAATAATTGGAAAATAAAAGAGATAATGGAAGAGAGATAACATTAGAGAATTATATAGGTTTGACCAAGAAGACATAATCATGTCCTCAAGAATTTTTGTTGAAAGTATTCATTAAGCTTGAGAGTTTTTATAAGGTTATGCCCACGAACCCCCTTATATAAGGAAATGAAGTTTCAGGGTAACTATTAACCAAATAGCGAACAAGCCTCAAAGTAGTTAGTCTCTAAGCCAAATAGAGATTTTTTGCACAATCTGATCTCAAACCAAGACAGAGTTTTGAGTTGACTATCTTCCGAACCAAATCGGGGTTTCACACAGGCTAACCACAAACCAAACCAAGATTATTATCTGGTTGATATTGAACCACTTGAGTTTTTACACAAGGCTAGACTCAAAAACCAAGTGAGATTTTAGAGCGGGTTGATCTCGAATCTATAGAACTTTTAATCGGGATAAACTTAGGAACCATTAAATTTCTACTAGATGGTCTTCATGAACTAAAAGAGAGCTATCTTTAGTAGTGGAGCATACAAACCAAACGGAGACTAAGACAATCCCCCAAATACAAACAAGAGTTTTTTAAATGGCTTACCTCTCAACCAAAATAATAAATTCTTAAGGAAGAATTATCTACTCAAGAGAAATGTCTACTCTTGGAAAATTTGCAATTTTTCTTCACCCAAAACAATATTTCTCACTAGACTCAAGAACAATCTTGAAGCACTATGTCTAAAATGTGTGAGAAAACATGAGAAATTTATAGAGGTGATGAGAAAAAAATGATATTTTTCATGTTTTTTGGATGTGAAAAAGTGATAGAGAAATTGTTTATTTGTAGGCCAATACGTGATATAAATTTGGAAACAATTCATGGGTCTTTTAACTCAATTTATCGGCTAGGATAATTAATTAGACACCTCAAATAATCGATTGTTGAGGTCTAAATTGGAAGGTTCTGATAAGGGTCGTTACTAATTATTAAGAGACTGTTACAATTGATTATATACTCGATTAAGCACCATCTAATTAATTAGGAAAAAGATCTAATAAATTTAACAGTTATAAAAGTTTCCTAATCAAATGAAAATCCCCCCTAATCAATTGGCTATGCCTTAAAAGCTTTTTTTTTCAATTTAATTTAAAAAGAAAGAGACTTCTGAATGTTTTTGGTGTGTGTATAATTTATGCATAATACTTCGAAAAATGCACTTGTGTCTATACAAGACGCTGGTCACTTAAACTAATACGATCAGGCGAGCTTTAACATTTCCCCTCTTTCACACTCTAAAACATCAAGTTTTGGAATCATTATCTTTGTCTTTAACATCACACAAGAATCTTGAGTCATATTGATGAGGCCTGAGATATCTCCATGTTAATTATCATCATTCAAGAGTTTGAAAGGTTAACCATCAGTAAGCCTAAGTATTCACTTAAGAGTTGTTGGACTACAATGTTAACTTTAAACAAATGTCTATCTTTATTTCGGACAATATCTTGATCAAACGTCTTGTGTATCTTTGACATCTTAAAAATCTTTAGGAGTTGTTTAACTTTAAGTGTTGTCATCACAAAACTAAGCAGCTACTGCTTGACTTTCATTCTTGTTATCTGTTAGTGTGTTTATTGGCTGATTGGCATCTATATTTGGCTAAAACATAATAGCAGTAAAACATAATACAAGTGTAATCTTGCAAATATAAAAAGAACAAAACTGGTACAAGCAAGATGTTATATGGAATGTCATGACATCGCGCCTGCAAAACTGGAAGGAAGATGCAGTTTGTTTCTCAACAGATACAGGATATTCGTGGAATATTTTGTAATCCTATGTGGTGCAAATTTAAAGGTCTAAAGAATATTTGAAGAATCAGATCAGAAGATTGAAGATTCAGGGAGAATCAGATCAGAAGATTGAAGATTCAGCAGTTTCTAATTTAGGAGATAAATTAGGAAACTCATAATTAAAAAGACCTTGATTGTAGCACAAGATTTCTACAGACTTGTAACAGCAAGGAGTGCTGCGATTTGTAAGCCCAAGTCCAATTGAGAATAGGTTATAAATAGAAATCTTTGTAATCTAGTTTGAGAAAAAAAACCTGTTTAGAAAAGATGTAGTCCTTAGGGTTTCTATAGGTAGACCACCTAGGTTGTGGGATGGCTACCATGTCTTTCTCGAAACCTGTAGGTAAGAGAAGTGATTATTCTCACTCGAAACCTGTAGGTAAGAGTTGAGTATTGTACTCTTGATTGAAGTTGTGAAGCAAGATCAAGTTATTGTTCATTGTTAATTGTGTAAATAGTTATTGCAGGGTTGTAACAGTTAGGTATCACTAGGGAGTGAGCAGAGGTTCTCTTGTCTTGGATGGATGTCTGAGATAAAGGTTGCATTGGGTAGTGACTAGGTAAACCAGAGGTTGTTTATCTGTAAACCTGAGGTTGTTTACATAAAATAGTACTACTGATAGTGAAATCTTCTTCCTGGCTTGGTAGCCCCCAAAGTAGGTAGGTAGTTAGACCGAACTGGGTTAACAATTAACTGTGTTATTTATCTTCTGCATTGTGTTGTTTGTTCAGTTATAGATGTCATGACATCGTTTATAACATCAGGTTCAGAAGTGTTAGTTGTTCCTTTACAGAATCTTTTAAATTTTTACAATCTGGTTATGTTGACTGAACATATGTGATCCCAGGTCTCATTGACTCCGTATCAGGAGTAATTAAAAATTGGGGGATCTTTCTATTCTGCCTCTGCTACACTAATAACAGATAAGATGTCTTGACATCGTGAATGACATCCGAGTCTGTCATACCAGAATTTCATTATCCATAAGTTTAACAATCTTGGACCACTTCTTGATTATACCTTCAATCACATAGATCCATATAGGGTTTTCAATATGTGTCCCTACCCAGCCCCTAGATCTAGGGACGTGAAAATATATGATGGGACACCACTGCAATCAGGAACATGCGATTTTAATGCTTTCTTTGTAATAAGTAACATTTCATTTGGAATGACTAACATGTGTCCTTACGCTAGTTGGTGATGATGTTTCTTCTTCATTATAGAACTTGATTATTGGGAATAATTTTTTGGGGAAATCTAAATTGTTGCTTATGTGTACTGGATCATGTTGAACATGTGACTCAATACACAAGAGGGAGATCAACTATGGAGTTTAGATACTTCGTTGTCGTTTCTGGACTAACACAACGGACTATATCGTAGTCACTATGTTCCTACCGCAACCTAGAGAGATAAGTAACATAGATCATATAACTCATTGCTGCTCAACGAACTATCGTGGATTCCTTTATATCTTATCAAAACCTAGAGGATAAGAAATAAAGGGTTCAAACTCTATTTTAGGTTTTAATCCAAGTAGAGTTGGGGAAAGATGGAGACTGAGTTGCCACATCCTAGAGTGTAAGTAGCCACCAATCTCTTCTTTATCTATCACGACCTAGAGGATAGATAAAGTTTGGTTTTAGCAAAGATTAGATAGTATAATTTCTGTAGATAATTATGCCTATGCCAACTGGTAAATGTTCTCACCAAATATTTGCACCAAATTTTCACACCAAGCACCAAATTTTCTCATCAAATGTTTGCACCAAATTTTCACACCAATCACCAAATTTTCTCACCAAATGTGTTTGCACCAAATTTTCACACCAAGCACCAAATTTTTTCACCAAATGTTTGCACTAAATTTTTGCACCAAGCACCAAATTTTCTCACCAAATGTTTGGACCAAATTTTTGCACCAAGCACCAAATTTTCTCACCAAATGTTTTCCCCAAATTTTTGCACCAATCACCAAATTTTTGCACCGAGCACCAAATGTTTGTTTACACCAAAAATTTGTACCATAATTTTGTTCACACCAAAAGTTTGCACCAAATAAATTCGCCAAATTGATCACCGCCAGGGGACTAAAACAATTATAAATCTTGTATACTTACCACACCCTACAGGATAACTAATACAAGTTAGATATTTCATTGTTGCCCATTAAATTTTAACGTAGATTCCTTTATATCTACCTCGACCTAGAGGATAGATAATAAAGGAAAGGACTTACTATTTTTTGGGGACTATTATAGATTTGTCTATCTTAGGTTTTGTCTGTTTACCGCGACCTAGAGGATATATAAAGTTAACTTAATTTCAAATTCCTAGTCATAAGGGCATGGAGAATACTAGTAGAATATTATGGCCTTCCTAGTTTTGGTACCCAATATGCTGCTGATATGTTTATGTATGTTCCCCAATGGTAATCATTGTTGATACGTATATGCACCAAATGTTTATGTATTTTTTTGATGATTTCTCCTTTGGGCCTGGCCCAAAAATCACTTTGGGGTTCGCTTGGTTTGTACATGGGAAGGACTACGGGATTATCATGCGCTGGCAAGGCTATCATCGTCTGATGGTGATCGCATGGTCCCCTGAGGTTAACTCAAGGGCGTTGATCAAAGCAAACAGAAAGGACGATTGAGATAGAAGGAACACATTATATGAGACGCTTGGGATTACAATTTGGTAATCCAATCATGTGGCTAGTAGACGGTAGCGTGTCACAACTTATGGGAATCATGAAGGGGTATTTAACTAAAATTGCTTCACAAACCTTTCATTTTTTGTTTATTTTTATCTCTCTAGTTTCCATCGGTGTCTCTCACTCTCTCAATGAAACGGACTCACCAGAAATCGCTCCACCGGCCGAGCCACCTTGACTCACCACCAACCACCACAAAAAACACAGAATTCGGTTGAACTTTAACCAAAATGTTCATACCTTCATCTGCAAAAACCCAGAATATCCCAAATCATATGAACCCTAAGTGTAACCTTAAGAACCTTAGCCCTTTTTATAAACCCTAACCCTAGGTTAGTATGAACCCCAACCTAAAATTACTATAAAATCCCAAATTAAATCGCAATCATGCAATGATAACTATAATTAACACCCTAAAGCTAAGTATTTCGAGGGTTTCCTCTTCCTGCAGTGAATCTTTACGTGAATTCCTCTTCTGATTCATCTCTCTCACTCTCTCTCTCTCATCCCTTCTCTTTTTCTATTTGATTCTTAGGTATGGCCAAGTGGAGGCTTAGCTCAGAAGAATTAGGGTTTCAGTTGTGAAACCCTATTCTTGCAAAAGAAAGAGCTTTGGTGAGGGGGTTTGGATCGTAACAACGAGCAGGGTTTCTACAGAATTTTTCCTCCCCTTTTTCATAGTTTAATCTTAGGATTTATAGTATTAGGATTTTATTAGATTAGGAAATAGCTTTAAGTTCGATTTGTTGTTATAAATTAGATTGATTCATTCATATTTGATTTGTAAATGATTTGATTTTGTAATTTATGATTTCTGATTCATGTATTAGGACTGGATCTTATACGAAATTAAACAAAACATTTTTTCTTCAATGTTTGATTTAATTCGTTTGAGATTTTCTGGATTTGGACTTTGAATGATTTTTAGGGTTTGTGAGGTTGAGGATGATGGAGAAGGCGGCCGTTTGCAAGTTTTGGGTTAGGGAACCCTAGTTGACTTGGTCAACTTCCAACAATTAAAATTTAATAAAATTAAAATGGTGATAATAGTTATAATATTATAATAATTAGATTAATAATAATGATAGTAAAAAAAAAGCAAACAATGATGTTAACTTAATAATTTTAACTAATACTCACAACTATAATAATTAATAAAATACGAGTTAAACAAACTAATTGATAAATAATAATGTTAGTTAGCAACAAACTACTAATACTATTAATAATCAATATTAAATAATCAAGATATCAATTTGTTAGTGGTTGACTTAGTCAACTAAAAGATAGAAATACAATTTTAAAGATAAACCAACAATTTAGGCCCAAAGATAGAATTGGACCCAATTAAAATTATACTCCAAATAAAAGATATACACCACTCTTTTTCTATTCTATGATTATCCCTTTGAAATTTTTTAACTAAATGTAATAACACTAAGATTAGTAAAATAACTTAAAAAGTTTAGTAAGACTAGAATTTTACTGTTAATACTAATGGGGAAAATTTGGGGTATGACACTAGGCAGGAAGAAAATCCACTATAATAGTATAAGTTCAAATCCTAAACTATCTTAGTTTATAACTTATCACCTAATTATTACTTCTACAATTTTTACACAGGAACCTCCTAGATATGAGAACTCCTTCCCACTTCCCACAATCACCTTACTGATTAAAATAGTCACAGTTCTAACGACTATATCAAAGAGAATTCAAAGCTCTGGAGTTTCCAAGAGTTGTTTTATCATCCTCATAAGAATGGTCTTCTTCAGGTTTTAAGGACACATTCCTTTCCTTATCCTTCTCTACATGATGCTCCCATCCTTTTAAAACAACCTTCCAAGCCTTATTGTCCATGGATTTAAAAAAAACCACCATTATGACTTTCCACCAGTCATAGTTTCAACCATCCAACATAGGTGGTCTGTTGTTGTATCCTCCTTCTTTATCCACGGTAGTAGAAAATATTCTCCTGGGATCTCACCCGATAAACAGAACAGGGTGCCTGCTCTGATGCTAATTGAAATCCGAGCACTTACAAAACACACGTCAAGACTGATGTCCTAACACCATTCAATCTCAAAGCAGATGTTATAGCATCTACTGACTGATAACACAAATATCAAAACTAAAATAAACTTGCAGAAAGATAAATGACACAAGTAATTGTTAACCCAGTATAACGCAACAATACCTAATTTGGAGGCTACCAAGACAGGAAGGAAATCCATTATTGGCAGTATTAGTTCAAAGTTTAAACAGTCACAGTTTATAACTCGTCTCTTAATCACTACCATGTGCTACTTCTACCTAGAAATCGACATCTAGATATGAGAAATCGACATCTCACTTCCAATCACCTCAGTGATAAAAATAGTCAGACATTATGTGACGAGAGGAACCAAATAGAAAGATTACACTTTTAAATAAACAATACATAGTTAAGAACCTTAACTAATAATAATACTTGATCTTGCTTAAAAGCTTCGATCAAGAATAATACTCAACTCTCTTACTTAAAAGCTTCAAGAGTGATAATACACGTCCACCTCAATGTATAAGATGATACATGAGTGACACAAAGAACAAAAACACACGAAGGACTTGAACTTCCCACAAAACCTAAACCCTTATTGCACCCTCGGTTTTCCTTAGTGAATGTTTGCTATACTAGGTTTATCAAGTCTTTATTTATATACTCTTGCATTATGGGCTTGGACTTCTAAATAAAATCCAATCTTCTCCTTTTTGAATCAGCTGCAAGATCTTCACAGAAAATAGAACAAATAAACTCAAATCAAATATTAGTTTCCTAAAAAGTCTCAGAGATCCTTTTTCTGAAACTAAATCAAATTTGAACTTGTCCTAAAAAATCCTTGATTGGTTGCGCCTGTAAGAGTGTCTGAATCTTCTAGAATCTCATATTTTTCAATCAAATCTTCAAGGATTAAAATCCAATCTGAACTGTCAGGATGTTTTGGTATATCATGTCACAATATTTGACAGAACACCTGTCAAAACACATAACAGATGAACTTGTTATGATAGTAGGTCAAGATGTTTCAACATCTTGCTCAACATTAGTTAAGAACCATGTTTTAGAAAAATTATACCAATCACAAAACCATGGAACTAACAATTGGAGTCATCATCAAATCCATCACGATCAACAAATGATCAAATCAGTTTCAATTTGTTGTACCTGCAAACAGATATATCTACAATTATCATCAGTAGTTTCAATTTATTTGTTTCCTAACATGGTCGTATGATGGTTCAGAAAATAACTTATTGTAGCTTGATCCAGCTCTCGAGCTAAATATAGAAGCCTAACACATGTATTAGTTAAATTTATATGGATTCAAATTTTCCTTCAAGAATTATGTGTTCAAGTTTAGCCTCTTCCAATGCTTTGTGACAATCAATCAGTTGTTTTATTGGCTCACAACTCTATCTTAAATACGTGGACCAATAATATGAAGATCGACTATCTTTTTTGGTGTAAAAGAAAGTTATTGTCAAACAACTCTCTATAGTCCATGTTAGATAAACAAATCAGTGAGCATATGTGTTCATTAAACCTCGATCTTCCTTAAATTTTTTACACCTTAGAGATAAGTTGAAGGCGTTTCACAACCTCAAAATGAACAAACATGCTCAATAGTCAAACCCCCATTAAACTTGTGAAGGGGTATAAGAGATCATATGTACCTATCACCTATACCTTAGTGTATTAGTGCATAAGTAATTATCTAAATCTTAGTTTGTAAGCTGAATAACTAAGAAGTTATTATAGTTGTTAGTTACAACTTGGTATATTAGGTATTTCATCAAGCACTATAAATGTACCCTTATAACCGCTTTGGAAGTAATGGAAAACAATTAACGAAATTGTAAATCAAAGTTACACTATCACTGTCTATTATAATAATTTAGAATAAGGTGTTTCTTTAAAAAAAATATATCATTGTCTCTCGATGGTTAAAAACATTATGTGAGTTTTGAGAATTTTTTATGACTCACCGAGTTATTTAATAATCATATAAGGTGTAGTAAAATGGATCTGGTCTGATGAAAAAGTCAATTTTCGACAATTTTCATAGGACGAATCAGGCTTTTAAGCTTATGTTCTCAATTATGCTCATTCCACTGTATTATATTTTTAGCGGGTTTTCGCAAATGCAATCATTAATGAGACAAGTATGAATTTTCGTAACTTTTAAGTTTTAGAGATACAGAACTCGTTCCGCCCTCATTTTTTGTAAAACAGACTAAAGTTTTACTCATACCTCTACTATATTGGCCCGCCCTATCCCTTTTTTTTCACCTTTTGTGAGACGGATCAAATTTAAATGAACATATTCGTTTGCCACTCCTTAACCATATTGCCTAAACTTTTTTTAAATCGAAAACAAATATAGACATGTCTATAATTAACTATATTTTTATTAATGGATATTTTCTTGGGTCGATCTTTTATGGATTTGTAGTGATGGAAGTACAAGAAGATGACATCATCTAACCCGACCATATACCATATAATCTTATCTTTTTATCATGTTGGACCCATTTCCTTTGCTCTTCGTCGATTCCAACTTAAAATGGTTTAGATTTATTTTTCTATTAAGTGATTCAATAGGGCAAAAAATAGAATGACACTTGGAGAAGGAAAGCCATTTGGAGGGGTTGAAAAGGACCCAAGTCTACATTTAGAATTTAAAATAGACACTCATGAAAAGATACATAAAGGATAATGTTGTTTACCATTTATGATTTAGATCACAAGTTTTTTTTTATACTTTTCTTTTTGTTATTTTTAGGTGAATCCATTTATACTCCTAAACTTAGGAACCAATATATAGATATTGTGATTCATTATAATGAAGTGTGATGATAAAGAATTAGGACTTAAAAACATGTTGGATGATTCATATTAATTTTACTCTAACTTTTAAGTGAGTCTTCTATTTATTTTTAAATTAATCGGATTTTAGGTTCTATATCAAATATCTTCCATCAAACCTTATTAAAATATGGAAGGTTAATCTTCTAAACTTTTTTTCCTTGTGAAATATTAAAATTTTCAAAATAAAACAAAACTTTAAAGTTCGAGGTATTAGAATCAAGTTAAGAATGCACTAAGATTTTAAAAACATTTTATTAGATATATTAAAAAAAGTATAAAACTTAAAAGTTTGACTTTTTTTTTTATTAATATAGGAGGTTTTAGTTTTTTTATTTTTATAAAAAGGTCAATAATACTTTGAGAATTCTAAATTGAACTTTTCTCTTATTACGTGAGACATTTTATTTGATTTGTCCCACATGCTCCCAAATTTAAGATAATTAGACGGGAGGTGCTATTAAATATTAATATTTTAATTTTAATTATATTTCATATATATATATATATATATATATATATATATATATATATATATATATATATATATATATATATATATATATATGACACTTTTGCTTATTTTTCACTCTATGTCTCTGTAACAAAATTTACCGTTGGATTTAATAATATTATCATATAGATCATGTCTATAAAATTTCACAATAATATCGGAAATCATTTGATATGTTAAAAAGAATGATAAAAATTAACACTTTTCATAAACTTTTATAAGACGTTGGTTTTTATGTATCTTGTTGACATATCAAATAATTTTGGATTGATGTTAATTTTTATAGACGTGATCTATATAGTAATATCTTCCGATTCAACGGTAAATTTTATTATACAAATATACTGTAAAAATTTATCGAATATGTCATGTTACAAAATTTAACACATTAGTCGTAATTTAACTATGACAAAATAAATAGAGACCCCATTTAATTCCAATTTAAGCAGACAAATATATTTTGAGGCCCTATTTAACTATAATTTAACCCTAATAATTTTGAAGCCTTAAGCGGTAGCACACCTTGCAGACCTTTAAAGCAAAAGATATATATATTGTTTTAAGTTATTGAAAGTCATTTGTGTTTTAGGTATAAAGCAAAAGTTATACTACCTATCAAATGGGCCACTTTTGGCTATCATATCTTTAGAGGCGATGTTTCATTCGGAGAATGAACTCCAACAACTAATATCATTATTAATATTGAGGATATAATTAATTATTAAAAATAGATCATTGTATTAGTCTTTATTTTGTTCTTATATAATTGACACTTATAAATTTTTCTTTTCATTTACTAAGCATTTCGCCCTTAAATGCTTCATCTTGGAGGCTATGAACCGTTAAATTTTCATTGTTATCTCGATTCATAGCATTCAAGACTCATAGATCTAATATTTGGGTAATTTATAATTTGAGTTTATTTAAATCGGTGATGATAAATCAAGAAAAAATTTAGATTAAGTATAAGCTGTTGAACTCAGGATGTGAAAAGAGATAACGGTGAGATTTCATAGACTATCAAGTATCAATTCATCCCTTAACTACTTATGAAAACATCTTTAAATAAGAAGTTGAATGATAAAAAGATCTGAAATATTCACACATCGGTCCTTAGTTTTGGCATACATTTTGATGAGTTATATTTTATATATCTCGGCCACAATGAGTACAAGATTATATATAAAATTATCTTCGTAGGGGCATTACTGCTATTTTTTTTAGTTACTTGTTTTGAGTGTCGGATATATATATATATATATATATATATATATATATATATATATATATATATATATATATATATATATATATATATATATATATATATATATATATATATATATATATATATATATATATATATAATGACTAAATTATACGAGAATATGAGAATGAATCTGTATCATTAGATTTTAAAATAAATTGCTGAAATTATAGATCATTCCTTTATTCTCTCTCATCCATTATCAAAATAAATGATGGAAGAGAGAAAAAAAAATGACATATAGTCTCCACCATTTATGTTAAAATCTAATAGTTCAGATTCATTCTCACATTCTCATATAACTTATTCATTCTAACTAGATATGTCATATATATATATATATATATATATATATATATATATATATATATATATATATATATATATATATATATATATATATATATATATATATATATATATATTGAGAACAGATATCTACGTCGGAAATAAGAACAATTAATCATACCCATTAATTTTTTATCCATTGAAATTAATATACTAAATTCATTTCTCTTTCCATGGTCCTCTTTCTTTATAACTTATTTAGTCTATACCAAAATTTAATACATCTTATATTTTAGGAAATATGATAACTAATTAAATTCTTTTTAGATATTTTTTATCATAAAATAATTTTATTGAAAGTATTTTTTTTATTTTTTACCTAATATACAAATATTTATTTTTATTATATTATAAAATAAAAATTATTACGTCAATTAAAACCTATGAAAATATTTTTAGATTAATATATAATTCTATTATCGATTTTAAATAATATATTCATTGTTATTTTTATTTAATAACCATAAATATAATTTAATTGGTTATCATTATTCTTAACATAAACTAATTTCATTTGTAGTGTTTTGTTATTTTATAGTTATATTATATTTATTATCATTGTATTAAAAAAATTAACATCATAATTAAAACCTTTAATATAACTCTATATTAATTCCCTAAAAATATATTCTACTGCTATACATCGTAGTATTCAAATAAAAAAATTAATGCAACTTTATATTAATCAAAATCATTAATATAATTATAAATTAATATAAGAACTAATAATAATCAAGATATTTAATACTAATGTATATTTTTATTATATATTTATATTAATAATTTTAATTAATATATATTTATATTATTAATATAGTTAAATTAGTATTTTTAAACAATATATATTTTTATTATATATTTATATTATTAATATTTATTTTTAATAATATAACATTAAATAATTGTATATTAATTAAACACAAAAAAAATATCAATAAAACTATTTTATGTTGAATAATCTATAAAAATAATATAACTGGTTATCATAATTCTTAAAATAAAACAAATATATTTATTCATAAAATATAATGTGAATTAAATACTTATTGTTTAGATGATTTAAATTTTAAATATTTGTATTATATTTTATGATAATATCCTAAATAAAACTAAGTATGATAGTAACGAGTTTTTAACGATATTTTAATAAAAATTTAATAATCCCAACAAAAATATTTTAGGTAACAATATCTTTTTATGAAAGTTTTAAATATTAAATGTAATAGTAAAAATTCAATAAGATGCTCTTTATATGGAATTGGCAAATCTAAACCGTTAATTAAATTTAATGGTTGATAACGATAGTTCTCGTTTCTCACAATAGATATCAGTTCTCATTGGATACGGCTCCGAATATATATATATATATATATATAGGGAGCGTATCCGGTGAGAACTAATATCTATTGTGAGAAACGAGAACTATTGATATGAATCGTCAGATTTAATTAACGTTTAAGATTTAAAAATTCCATATCAAGAAACACCTTACTGGATTATTTTTGTTAAGATTAATATGTAAAAATTTCATAAAGAGATTCTTACCCAAAATAATTATGATTATTAAATATTTTTAAACTATGATTAATATTTAAAAATTTTATAAAAAAAATCTTATAAAAATATTTTCCTATTTGTTATAATTATATTTAATATTAAAAAATGACAATTATAACTAATGATAATTTAATGCAAGAGCTATATAGCTTACGGTAATTTTTTACTTAATAATTTTTATTGCAATGATTAAATTGTTAATAAAATATTGGAAGTCTCATTTGATTTTGGAAGCAAGTCTAGAAAATTTTATTTATCAAAATATATTTTGAAAAATATATATAACTATATAAAATGGAAGATACAACGATAAAATATATTTCTTAAATCAAATTATTTTTTTAAGAGATAATATTTTTTAAAGAAATTTATGAAATCATTTTATTTATTTTTATTATTAGGAATATGTGTAAAAAATATATGATTCTAAATATTTTAAATTTAATATTATTCTTCTGGATTTTTTGTAGTCTTCAAAAATATTTATAGTTTTTTGATCATTTTTATTTTAATTAAAAAATTTAAATAGATTTAAATTATATTTTATACTCATATCATAACTAAATTTAAAGTATTTTTATAACAAATATTTTATATTCATATCCTAACTAAATATTAAATATGTTTATGATAAAAAAATTATAATATTTAAATAACGATGTAATTATTGCAATATAATTATTTTGAGTAAGAATTTCTTTTTATGGAATATTTACATATTAAGTTTAATAGAAAACAATTCAATAAGATGCTCTTAATATGGAATCTTTAAATCTTAAACGTAAATAAGATCTAACGATTGATATTAATAGTTCTCATTTCTCACAAATTTATTAGTTCTCACCGGATACGCTCCCTATATATATATATATATATATATATATATATATATATATATATATATATATATATATATATATATATATATATATATATAGAATTTAGTTTTAATATCATCTTCAATAATAACAATCTTTATTCTTCATTATCTCTTTTTCTCTTCACTAAAGGTGCCTTATGCACTAACAAATTGGTATCTAGAGTTTCAGTTAGTTTCTTGATCGTGTTTTCAAGAACCACACATCATCATCGTGTTTATTTGATCATGAGTAGTTAATCAATTGCTACAGAGATGGATGACACCAATGACATTCTGAATTCTCTTCCAATCTTTGACGGAAAAAATTGAATCCGGTGGAGCAAGTAGATGAAGTCTTTATTCAGTTTTCATGAAACTCTTAAAGTGATCAACAATGATGTCCCTGAGCTTACTGACAATGCAACCGATGCTCAGAGAGTCATTCACAAGGATGCGAAGAAGAAAGATTGCAAGGCTGCGTACTATACTCAATTTGTAGTAGATGCAACTAACTTTGATCGAATTTATCATGCCGAATCAGTGATGGAGGTATATGATATTCTTGTCAAGTATTACAAAGGAGGTGAGAAGGTTAAAGTCGTCAAATTGCCAAAGTTGCGAAGGTGGTATGAATTATTGCATATGAGAGAAGAAGAAAAGATTGCAGGCTATCTCTCGAAGGTGCAGAATCTTGTCCATCTCCTGAAATGTTGTGGTGAAACCCTAATTGTTAAAATGATAGTTTAGAAGGTAATGAGTACGTTGACCTCTCACTTTAATCACGTTATCGTAGCTATTCATGAATCCAACAATCTTGAAACCCTAAAACTTAAAGATTTGATTGGTTCATTGGAGGCACATGAGATAAGGATTGTCGAAAGGAAAAGTGTTCAAGATTCGATACAAGCACTAAAGGGTCAGATATGGAAAAAGGAAAAGGAGAACAAGGCTCAGAGCAAAAAGTCTTGGTCAAACCAGGAAAAGCATAAAGTCGATGATATGACTTCTGAATCCTCAAAAATAGGAGGAGGAAACTCCTATCAGAAAGACAAATAAGAGAAAAAAGGTGTGAAGTGCTTTAACTGTGAAAAGTTGGGTCATTTTACCAAGAATTGTTGGTACAAGAAAGACAAGGGATCAACAAAAATCAAGGACGAAAGATCAAACCTTGCACGCCAAGATTCAGATGATTATGAAGATATATGCCTCATGGTTGTAGTTGTAGATGAGCATGTCGACACCAAAACTGGTTTCTCAATATAGGCTACTCGAGTCACATGACTGGCACAAAAGTGTGTCTAACAGATTTTGGCGAGTCAAAGAAGAGCAAGGTCAAAATTGTTGATAATAGCTTGTTGCAAGCAGTAAATACTAGCGACATTGATATTCAAAGGAGCAATGGAGTAAAGGCTATGATCAAAGATGTACTATATGTACATGGAGTAGAGTGCAACCTGCCAAGTGTTGGACAACTGTTCGAAAAAGGGTTCTCAGTAAGTATGAAAGATGGATCCTTGGATATGTTTGACACTCAGAATAATTTGGTCTTGAAATCTCTTATGTCAAAGAATAGGAAATTTAAGACCATGATCAGTTCGACTGAGGTACAATGCCTGAAAACAATTTTCGACCACAAGAATATTTGGTTGTGGTATTTTAGTTTTGGCCATATAAGCGTTAGATCACTCAATTAATTGATCACTCAAAATATGGTAACTGGCATACCAAGTATTGTGATGTCCAACAAACTCTGTGAAGGTTGCTTAGTAGGGAAGCAATCCTGAAAGTCTTTTGTTTCAACTATGCTGATGAGATCATCTTGAATACTAGAAGTAGTATATTCAGATGTATGTGGCCCTTTGAGGATCATATCATTGGTAGAAACAGGTATTTTATTTTGTTGATCAATGAGTATAGTTGAAAGCTTTGGATCTATGTGATCAAGCGAAATGACGAAGTATTTGAAATATTTAAGAGATTCAAGATGCTTGTCGAAAACCAAAGTGAAAAAAAGATCAAGGTTCTACAAACAGATAGAGGTGGCGAATACACATCCAAGATATTTGAATAATTCTGTGCAAAATATGTTATTGATCATGAGGTAACTTCTCCTTATACTCCCCAACATAACGAAATAATATAAATAAGAAATAGGACCATATTAGATATGGCGAGATGCATGCTGAAGCAGAAGAATCTGCCAAAATCTTTATGAGGTGAAGCAGTCACCATTGTTGTCTATATATTGAACTTGTGTCTTACAAAGAAACTGAAGAACAAGGTTCCTTAAGAAGTTTGGAGTGGAAAATGACCATTAGTGAGTCATTTGAAGGTGTTTGGATCTATTTGTTACAAGCATGTTCCTGATGCGAGAAGAATGAAGCTTGATGATAAGACTGGACATATGATTCTGGTAGGATATCATAAAATTAGAGCTTACATGTTGTTCAATCAAATTAATGAGAAGATCGTAATGAGTCAAGATATTGTGATTGATGAGAATTCTACCTGGGATTGGAATTTTGGTGATGCAACTGACAAACCTCTGATGAGTTATGGCATTGAAGAAGAAACCAATGAATTCGAAGTCGAAGCAGTTGCCGACATTCTGAAGCAGTCGAAGTCGAATAGGGTGTGGCTAACACAAGCCAAAGACCTCAAAGAAATAAAGTTTGTCCCAGCAAGGCTTCAAGACTATGAATTGACTCTTGATTATGAAGTCACACCAGATGAAGAATTAGTTCATTTCAATTTACTTACAAGTATTGAACCAATCAACTACAGCGAGGCTTTAAATAATAAATAGTGGAAGTCATCTATGGTCAAAGAGTTACAAGCAATAGACAGAACAACACATGGAGCTAGTCGAATTGCCAATGCATACAAAAGGTATCAAAGTGAAGTGGGTGTTCAAGTTGAAACACAATGTTGATGGGTCGATAGAAAGACATAAGGAAAGATTTATAGCTTGAGGATTTCTTCAGAGAGCATAACCCAACTACTCTAAAGTATATGCACCAGTTGCAAGGTTGGAGATTGTCAGATTGATGGTAGCCTTGGCATGTAGGTAAGGCTGGTCGATATTTCACTTAGATGTGAAATTAACATTTTTAAATGGTCCTTTAGATGACGAGATATATGTCACACAACCTCATGGGTTTATTATACATGAGGAAGCAAGGAAAGTGTACAAGTTTCACAAATTCCTTTACGGTCTCAAACAGGCGCCTAGGGCATGGAACAAGAAGATCGAATCATACTTAGTCAAATTAGGATTCATCAAATGCAAGTCTGAGTATGGTGTGTATGTTCAGGTTGTGGAACATGATATAACAATCATATGCTTATATGTCGATGAATTTCTCGTAACTGAAAATAGTGTGGAGAACTTGTCGAAGTTCAAAGAGCCGATGATGACGAAATTTGAAATGTCGGATCGAGAAAACTTGTTTTATTTCCTAGGCATGGAATTTCAAATTACCAAGCAGGGTATGGTGTTGCATCAAAGGAATTATGTCAAAGAGATACTAAGAGATTCATAATGGATGATTTGAATCCTGCATCTTCGTTTTTCGAAACAAATTTGAAGCTGGAGAAGAAATAAAGAGTAGGATAAAGTTGATGTAACTTTGTTCAAACAAACTGTCGGATCTTTGAGATATGTATGCAACAGTCGATCTGATATAGGTTTCTCAGTTGTATTTGTGAGCAAATCCATGAGTGGATCAAGGGTGTCACACATGAAAATTGCAAGAAGAATCCTAAGATACTTAAAAGGACCAATAAAATTGGAATTCTATTTCCACGGGATTATGAAATCAAAGAAGCTACGATTACTCGCTATTCAAATGTTGATTGGTGTGGAGATAAGACAGATCGGAGAAGCACAACTAGTCACTTCTTTCAAGTATTTGGTGCTCCAATCTCATGGTGCTCGAGAAAGCAACTTGTGGTGGCATTATCATCATGTAAGGCTAAATATATAGCAGGATCATATGCTCTGTGTCAAGCATTATTTATCAGATCTGTGCTGGAAGAGGTGGAGTTCGAAGTGAAAAAACTCCTAGTGTTGCAGATCTAGTACTAGAAAATTCGTTTTTAGTGACCGATTTAGTTACCAAAAAATTTTGGTCACTGTAGTGATCGAATTAGCCACCAAAATCAGCCACCAATTTAAATACCAAAATTTTGTGACCGTCTATTCGGTTACGAAAAGTTATTTTTATATACAATTTAATTTATATATAAAAATTAGGGACCGAAATTTCGGTCACTAATATTTTTTATTTTCTATTTTTAATCCTCTTTATTATGTTACTATTTCTTTTCCATTTTATTAAAGATTTTAATTCTCTTTTAATTTTTAATTTTTACTAAAAGTTTCATCTTTTTTATTATTTTAACAAATAATATATTATATAAAAATATATGTACATATGTTTAAATATAAAATATAATAATAGATGTTAAGTGGTGTAGTGACAAGGGCTTATTAAAACACTTGGAGGTCACGAGTTTGATTCCTAGGTATCACATTTTTTAATTTTCTTTTATGAAAAAGAACACTAAATTCAGGCGTTAAATTTTGGTCACTTAATTCGTCACAAAAGTTTAGCAACTAGCACTTTTTCAACCGAAAATTCATGGTAGCTAAATCGGTCGCAAAAAGTTTTAGTGACCAATTTTTAAGTTTTTTCGGTCTTTAATTCGGTCACTAAAAGTTAATTTTCTAGTAGTGATGGACAACAAGTCTGTCATTAATCTTGCAAAGAATCCAGTTCTGCGTGGAAGGAGTAAGCACATTGAGTCTAGACATTGTTAGTAAAGTGAACTTGAAGTCAGACATTGTTAGTAAAGCACAATTGGCTGACATTTTCACCAAAGGATCGAAGATCGACAGATTCTTAACTTTGAAAAATAAATTAAAAATAGTTTAAATCAACTATGATTAGTTTGTTCGATAACTTAAATTATAGGAGAGTATGTTGAGAGTATAATTCAAGTTAAGTAACCGAAGTTCAAGCCTAACTTAATTAGGATTTATTATATTAATTACTTAGTATATATATATATATATATATATATATATATATATATATATATATATATATAGGGAGGGGGAAGGCTTGGGCCGGGCCTACCTATCCCGATAGGACCTCATAAAGGAACGGGGGCTGTTTAGAGGTTCCATATTGCCGAGTCGAAGGGCATCACTTCTGTACATGATCGTAGTATGTCATCTCGTTCCCGCTGCATTTAAAAGTACCTATGCACTATTTCCGGTTCACTAATAAGGAAGATAGAGTTGGGGTGGGGGTCTACGATGTGATACTCAAGTATGACCCGGGGAGATACATGCTAACTATGTAGTTCCCTGCTCTAACTCCTCTGATTTCCCTTTGCTTTCTTTATTACTTATCGCACGTGCCCAGTCTCAACGTCACTTCCCAAACCTAAACCGCCTTTCCCAGACCTATGAAAGGTGAAACGTTCTGTTGAGGGAATCTATCCCAAAGGTAGGCCCAATACATATAAAATAAAAAATGAACTTCTGTCTGGATTGGATCTACTAGAAGAGGCATCACTCGAGTTATGCCTCTATTTATGCCCTTAGGCAGGAGGAGCGACTGGGCTCTCAACCCCCCTATGACCGCTATCAAAGAGAAGCTTTTTGCTATACTATAATATATATATATATATATATATATATATATATATATATATATATATATATATATATATATATAATCAGTTTTAATATCATCTTCAATAACAACAATTCTTATGTTTCATTCTCTTTTTTTCTCTCCACACTAGAGGTGTCTCATGCACTAACAATATGTGTGGTTAGGATCAAATGATACCAAGATGTTAAACTTAATACTATAACACATTTGATAATTTAAAAACTATTACGTATCAATCAGGTCTATAAAATTTAACATCAATCGTAAATCATTTTATGTGTTAATTAAAAGAATCAAAATTAATTATTTTGATAAAATTTTGTAAGACGTTGATTCTTATGCATTTAAATGACATATCAAATAGTTTTTAATTTATATTAAATTTTATATACATAATCTATTTGTTAATAGATTTTAATTAAACATGGAATTTCTGTTTATAAATATTATTTTTAAACTAATTATGAGATAAATTTAGAATTTGTGACTTTGTTATACTCATTTTCCCCTCTCCATTATGTGAGAATTAAACATTAGTCATTTCAATAACAAGTTCAGAATTTATTGTCAACTATGTCACACCTCTAATTTTTGTTGAATTATTTTAAATACAAGATAAGCATGATACATATATGGGTCATTATTGGCAACAAAGGATAGATATTAACGAAGATACTTATTATATTTAATACAGTAAATATTTTAAAAGAGTGATAGTCATTGATTGATTAATTAAAGTAGGTAATCAAAGATTAATGATGGGAAAGGGACCCCATTAGCATCAGAAAATAGCAAATGATGACACGATAGATTAAGTGGAAAGATGGGAAAACAATGGTTCACATTGAAGGCACCAATACACTCAATTCTCACTACTAAGGGTCATCCCTTGTTTTAGGTGCTTTGCCTATTTTCCACTTCATCGATCATCATCTTCATTCTTCTTGTCTTGTCTACACCAATATTTAGTAAATATTTATTTTTATAAAAACCGATTCTTGGTAGTTTAATAGCAAAACTTCGTTATTCAAAATTGAATAATTAAAATATCATGATTTCAAACTTACACTCCAACAATCGAATCAAATGTCTTATAATTGTTGGAAATCGTTCTTGACAAACCAAAATTCAATTACTTTTTTGATCTATTCACGATTTCTGTTTTTCAATTTTCACTCAAGTGATTCAACCACTTCTTAGTGACAAGACAATTTCTAATACAAATGGTTTTAGAAAAAAAAAAATCTTAAAAGAGAATAAAGAGTAGAAAATAAATTTTGAAATTTGCAGAGTCTCTCAGCTTTTTAACTTGCAATTGTTAATTTCTCTATTCTACTTCTTTATAAGAATACGGTACCTCCCTATTTATAAATAGATTACTTGCACAACAAGCAATTCTCAAAATAATCAATTAATACATACTTTGATCGGCTGTATTCAATTTTCTATTGAATCCAACAGATACATCTATTATATAAATTATATGTGACTATGTCGAATACACACTAATTCGACTCTGTAGAATCGAGCATTTACAGACACAAATAATTACATATTTAACAATAATTACCAACTGTTTTAACATACATTATAAAATTATTTTTAAAGTGGTCAATGACTCGTTTTATAACCTTTAATGTTTGTTTAGTGATGAAAGTTAGATTTTAAGAAAATGAATTCTTCTCTAATTCTCAAATTCGAATCAAATTAAATGCAAATAATTTTGTATTTGACTAAATTAATATCAAATTTTATTCTGACTTTAAAGGAATTCTTTTAAACAGATCCCTATAAGTAGACGAAAAATGCTCATTTTATAAATTCATATTATATTTTATTGTCAATTCAAAACAATACTTTTGTTTAATCAAACATAATTCTAATATTAAAATTGATGTGATTTTAAAATTGGGAGTGATATTTATTGAGAAATATCATTGAGTCCAAAAAATAGAGAAATTATAGAAAAATGATTCAATTGTTTTATATTAGTTTAATAATAAGATGACTATAACAATGAATCTAACATGGAATAGATAAATTCTAATATCATATCGAATTTCTTTAGTTCTAAGTTGTCTAAAAAAAAATTTAAAAGATGAATTATATCTTCTTTTATAAACTTATTTTAGAATTTATCTCAATTTATTTTTTCTAAATTTTTCTTAATTTAAACTAATTTTGTACAAAACCAAGCTTATGGGACACAACCTACCAATTTTACTCATATATAAAACACACACTAAATAAATGAGTTGTCGTTCTTAAGCTTTTTGACCGAAACTAAGAAAACTCAATAAGCTCGGTTAGTTCTAATCATTTGTCTTTTTTTTTTTTTTTCTACAATGCAAATTATTATTTATATTATTTATTGATTAATTAATAGTTAATATTATATTAAACTTTAGAAACAAACCTTCACTATAATTTTTTTTGGAAACTAATAGTAAACGAAAAGAAAAATTTCGAAAGAGAATAGTAAAAATAAACTAAGGGGTAATACTTATTGGATAACATTGTCATGTTAATTTGGGCCTATTGTATTTTGGGCTTATTAAGCACCAAATTTTGAGAATTTTACCAAGCCCTATAATTGTTATACTTGTATGGCACTTGGGATGACAAACACGTATGCTCGTCTCGTTTAGATCTGTTCCGTAAAAATTTGCAAAAAAAATAGAACAAGTATGACAGACAATGTTGAAGGCACAAGTCCGAAACCTTGCACGGCCCCACAAAAAATGAAGGCAGGGTAGGTTGAACCTGCAGACACTGCACATCTTATCCCTAAAAATTACAAAATTTACATAAATGTTGGCACCTACAAAAGCTTGCACCAAAAATAGGGCAGACATATTAGTGAGTGCAAACTTAAACCCTTGACCCATCCTGCAAAAAAGTGCCGGCAAAATGGACATGCTCGAAGGACTCGACCCGTATAGATATCTTTACCTATGCTTCCTACAATTTTACCAAAATATCCCTAAATCAATAAAATAAACTTTTTATGTATTGTTAAAAAAATTGGGTGTTTTTGGATATTTGGTTCAAAATTTATATTGTTTGCCGACCTTTTTCTAAGTTTTTAGCAGATTTTTGATCCAATATACCGGTTTTTTTTTTTGGGTAAATCATGAAGTTTTACCGAAATTACTAAAATTTTGGTATCATTTCTAAGAGGCAATTATGAATCTCGACGCCATGTTCTACTTTCTCATTTCATTCAGAAATTGTCTTTCATGAGGTTTTAAATGGCCTAATATGCCATGACTCATTAAATCCTGATCTAGTTCATGGTTATGAATACCATATCTAATAGTTACATTCCAACTAAATATGTTTGGCACATATCTCAACATAAATAGACATTTCACTCTTCTACTATTAGTGCCTTAAGAGGTATTCAGGTTCTTATACTTTCCTCCTCTCTCACAATCCATAATTCATTTATCTTCCATCCCTTTTTGCCCATGTGCTGTATCTAAATGAACGGTAACAACAATTATACCATGTTGTCTTCTAGTAGATTGTGTCCATGATAACACTTCGGTCTATGAGGGAATTATCTATCAATTAAAACATATAATGAATGATTTAAAATTTCTAAAAGATACCATAACCTAATTAAACTTTCAAAAGATACAAAAAGATGTAAGTAAAACATACAAAGTTAATGGTAAGAATTGGGTAAAATATGTAGAAGAACCATCCACCTTAGGCGCACATAAGGATAGCATGTTGATTTGAACTAACAAATTATTTAGAGGTGGGCTAAAAATTTTGGTATACCAGATTTTCAAAATATTTGGAAAATATTTGAATGTTTTAAAATATCCAAGTTATTTGCATTTTACTAGATTTTTTTAAAAAAATCACTAAAAAATCATATCGTTTTTTTTTTAATTTGGTAAAAATTCATATGGACTTTTAAAATTTTGATAAAAATGCAAATTGTACTTCTAGGTCAGTAAAAATATATACCAGATTTTTAAAATATACTACCGAATTTTTATATTTTACTGGTTTTTTTAGAGTGAAATTTTATTGTCAATCATAAATTTGAGATGACATAAATAATAGAAAGGGTATTTTTATCTATGAAAAAGTGGCGGTTACTAGGTTTAATAATAAGGATGTTGAATTAAATTCTCCCAAATTTTACATAGTTCTTAATCCTATGATTGAGTCGCTTCTTGAAGGAAAAAAAAGATTTTCAATGCACTCCATATACTCCAACCTATCAAAATGGTTGATACTTAATACTTGATGTATAATTTTTTTGATTTAATTTATAATATTTAATAAAATTAAAGATATTATATATAAACTAATGTAAAAGATATATTTAATTAAGATGTCATAACTAAAATTGAAATAAAAAATATAAATTAAAAGCAGTAAGATATAAACTATTTAAAACTACTTCTAAATAATATTATAAAGTAATAAAATAAATTATACACTTGTTAAAAAAATAAATAATTAGTTTTAATTGTATGAACTTATAGACTATAAGGTATCACATTTTGTTCATACCAAAGATCTCTTGTAGTTTGTTAGGAGTATCACATCGATATAATCCAATAATATATGTATTATATATGTTTATAAGTGGAGAAATATTCACCTTGTAAATCCGTTTTATAAGGTTGAGTTAAGTTCAACCACAATTCTAAGATGGTATTAGAGTCAGATTCAAGATTTTTGGGGTCATTGCCATTAGGTTTCCATTATATGGTCCTTTATCATTTATATCCATACACCAAGCCCATTAATATTGGGAGTGAGGGTCTACGTTAAAAGTACTACATCAGATAATATATGGTTTGGACATATGATTATAAGTGAAACTATCTTTTATCTTACAAATTAGTTTTGAAAGGTTGAATTAGGACCAACCACCATTCTAAGATTGTTCATCACATCCTTACTAAAGTCTTCAGCTCTTGTTAATAGTTAGGAATCGATAATGAGATTGTATACAAGAAACAAAACATTTCTTGTGGTGACGATAAATTTGAAATTAGACGTTTGTGAAAAATAAATTAAGATAGAACAACAAAAAAGGTTAAGTATTTTTTTTATTCTTATAAAATATTGCATTATTTATTTGTTTAGTCTTTACAAAAATATCATAATTCCAATGTTCAACATATTTCTTAAATTTGTTATTCTTATTTTTTTGGCTAAATACCCTTTTTGCTCCCTTAAGTATACCTCGGGGTCCATTATGGTCCTTTAAATGTTCCAAAAGGTCCATGTTAGTCCTTTCCGTCCATTTTTCTCAAACGGCGTTAAATTAAGCTGGATTTGAACCCAAACCACCTTACATACAAGAGAAACAATTTACCACTACATCATTTTATAATTGATGTTTATCTTACACATTCTTAATCATTTATTATTAACTTTCTCATTATTAATTTACAATTACAATTCTAACCATTCTTCTTCATCCATTAACGAGAACAATCATGCTTTTAGTTAGGGGTGGCAAAACGGGCCCGGCCCGCGGGGAAAGCCCGGTTGCCCACATTTTTTTTGCGGGACGGGACAAGATTTTAGGCCCGCACTATCTAATGTGCCCGCCCCGTTTTTTTGCGGGCTTTTGCGGGCATGGACATTAACATGAAAATTTGTAATTTTTAGGCTTAAAAGGTGCAATGCCCACGGGCTTTCCCCGCCCTCACTTTTTTGCGGGGCGGGGTTAGGTTTTAGGCCCGCATCTTCAAAAATGCCCGTCCCGCCCCGTTTTTTTGCGGGCTTTCGCAGGGCGGGCCTAAACGGGGCGGGCATGCCCGTTTGCCACCCCTACTTTTAGTACAGATTCTTAAAAAATCAAAAATCAAGATATACAAAACCATCAAACTATAATATTAATCACATGCTTAATTATTTCTAGTACTTATTCTTTTACAAAGATTCAATTTTTAAACCCACCCAAAATATGCAGTGCGCTTAATATTGCTAAACCTAGCTTTTGACAGTTTTTCCCCAATTTGATTTTTTGTAGTTGGAAGCCATAGTTGCAATTTCAGATCCAACTCGACCATGGCACTAAGATTATGCCTAAACTTATACCCTAAATCTTTGCCCTTTTTCAAATTTAGAATTCATAGGCTTCTTCCAATTGATTTTCAAGTTCACAGGCTTCTGTTTCGGTAGTATTGTACAACACCATCCCTTCAAATTGAAATAATGAACAACATATTTTTTTACTCTGTAATTGTAATTGAATGAAGAAGAATTGTTTGAAGCTTGAACCGATGGATCGGAGCACTGTGTTGTGGGAGGCCAGGGACGGCGCGATTACAGCGGAGGCTGACGGATCTTAATGGACTGCATGGGCTGATTTGATGGTGCCGACGGCGAGACATCTTGCAGCGGTTGTGCGTGTGGTCGGAGGATAGCGGCCGACAGACAAAGGATAGCTTCTGGTTGGAGGCTGACGAATCTTATTGCTTGTCTTTTTTTTTTATAGTTTCTACAAGAAAAGAAAAAAACACAATGTTGCTTCATATGATTTGTGATTGTGTTATACTGTGATTTTTTATTTGTTTGATAGAGTTTATGTTTGTGGAATGTCAGCTTTGGCTACTGGATTTTGTTGTTATGTTATGTTCATAAATGGTTGTGGTTGCAGGTGAAAATTAGTGCAGTAGTGATATTATGTCAACATGATTTTTCTTGTTACTAGATGAAGAAGAATGGTTAAAATTGTAATTGTTAATTAATAATGAGAAAGTTAATAATAAATAATTAAGAATGTGTAAGATAAACATCAATTATAAAGTGATGTAGTGGTAAGTTGTTTCTCTTGTATGTAAGGTGGTTTCGGTTCAAATCCAACTTAGGTACAAAATTTTGGAATTTTTATAATAATTTTGATTACTTTGATGATAAATAGATGCCATGCGTACAAACATGTGCCACGTCAGATGCCACCTAAGCAAAAGTTAACGCTGTTTGAGAAAAATGGACGGAAAGGACTAACGTGGACCTTTTTGAACATTTAAAGGACCACTTTGGAACTTTTTAAAGATGAAGTACTAGAATGGACCCCGAGGTATACTTAAGGGACCAAAAAGGGTATTTAGCCTTTTTTTTTTCTACTAGGCATAGAAGGAGAAAACTACACCAACAAAGTTGAAAAGACTACATCCAACAAAGATAATAACTTGTATCCAGGAAAATTTCTATCTTTTCCTGAGTTTTGCAAAGAAGTGGAATTATTTCTCTCCTATGAGGATAAGAATTTCGATAGCGTTAGTGTTCTCCCTGTAATTTGTTAAATTTACTTTATGTTGAACGAACCCTTTATGTCAATGATTTCAATAAATTTTTCCAGGTTGGCATATATTCTTCGGTTTGTTAACATGAAGCTAAAAAAAAAATCATAACTACACCTCAACTGAACACTTTTCGGGTTAAAGTGCATGTTGTACCTTCTTACCTAGCCCAATACCTCTTTCATGTCCCTATTGTGGCTATATCATTCCTATTGTATTTACTACCATATCATTTATGTATACTTCTAAGTTTCTTAATATATGTGAAGAAGATCTCTTCTAGGAACTTAACTGAGTTTTGATGAAGATAAAAATATCACAAAAAAGAAAAAAAAACGAGGACAACAAATGACCAATAGCAAAATGCTAAGGATAATCTAAATCAAGGTTAAGCTTGTTTTTATCTTTAATATATCATTATTCATCTTTTATATCACTTATAAGTCTCATAAAACTTCATTCAATCATAAGATAACTTGTTTTCGAAGTTAAAACATAGAAACAATTGAAGCAAAGCCTTTAAGTGAGATTTTTCAAAGAAAACAGAGCCAGTAACCAATTACTAGATGTCAGAAATTGATTACCAGTTAAGAAGTTCAAATATTTTAATAATTGGAAAGGCATAATCGATTAAGTCGCTTGAGTAATTAATTACCACATGTTCAGACACACTTTTTCATGAAATAATGATATGGCAATGTTATGTAATGGTTCATGGTGCCTTTCTCAACTGGTATGTATCTTGCTTCATAGGTTTCTATATCTGTAAAAATACTAATTTACAATTGAAAAAAATTAATAACTTTAAACATCTCATTTATATAATTCAAATATTATTTTCAAGTGATCATCATATTTCTAAGTTTTTGAAACTTTTCAAACTTTCATAAACTAGAAAAAGTTTCCAAACCTTGAAACCATATGAGCATAAAGTGATATAAATTTCAATTTTTATATTGAGAAGTAAAGTCTACAGTCCTAAAGTTTGGATTTAACATTCATACAACCTAATGCATTCTTCAATTTCTCAACTAAGATTTAGTGTTACTTGTTCATCATGGTGTGTTGGTGAAAAGTGTTTGCAATTAGAAAGTGGTGTGTTTTCTTGTCTGTGTATTAGAAGTTTGTTTGAGAAAAGTCTTAGAGTGAGACTAGTAATGTAATTTTTATACATAGTGGAAAATCCTCTAAGTAGATTGAGGGGCTAGACTAGCCTTCTATTGGAGAAGATGAATCGGGATAACTCTGTTGTGTTCTTATCTTCTCTTAACTTTTACTTTCTGCACTAAATTATTTCTACACAATATTCATTATCATTTATGAACCAGATAAATAATCATAAATCCGCTTCCAAAAAAATAAGCTTTTTTTTCTTTCAAAAATTAGCCCTTAAACCACAAAAACGAAGCGATCCTAATTCACCCATCCCCCTTAGGTTGCTTCTAATATTTACATTATATGCTCTTTAAAAATCATATTCACCATTATTTGATATGCTGCATAAGCATTCTTAAATCCAAAGAATATGACCTTGTAATGGTAGTTGCATGTGTTCTTCATGAAGGTTTTGAATAGGGTGAAGTTGCATTGCATCTTCCTTTTAAGGTTTTATGTTTTTATTGCATGACTTTTAGATTTTTTTTGTGTCTAACTTTATTGAATCTCTTCACATGATTGTGCACCTTAGGGTTGAATTTTTAAAAATGTTTTTATGCTTGCATAAATAAAAATGTTTGATTATGGTATAAGAAATATGCTTCTAAGTCAGTTGATCAAAATTTTGGATCAATAACCAATTATGAAAATGGTTCAAGTCATGAGAATGTTATAATCTGATAAACACTTTAAATTTTGCAAAAATTGATATTCTATAAGTCTGATTCGAATCACATACTTTAGTGACTCAAATTTGGGTTATAGAATGTCTAAGAACTATTTTGATTTTGCCATGATTCGATTCATAACATCCATAATTCGAATCACATGAGCTTGATTTGAATAACAGACTACCTTGTTCAAATTGCAAAAGACTGCATCTCTATGAGATTTTGTTCTATAAGTTTGATTCGAAACACATGTTTTCATGACTCCAATCACAAACTATGTGACTCGAATCACATAGTTATTTTTTGTTACTTATTGAATCTTGACTCAAATCAGTTTATCTCTTGACTTAAATTATACTTTTTACTTATGACTCGAATCAAACATCATTTTTCTCTTATTTATGTGCTAGATCTCCAGCACATATACAAGCATTTTCTCTAAAAACCTTTCACAATTTTAGAAAACATACACTTCCACTATTGATTTGAAATTTCACAACGCACTTGGTCTCTCATTTTCAAAAGAGTTTCGAATATGGTTTTGAGTGTTTGCAAATAAAATCTTTCATCTTCTACCTATTTCTTTATCCATTTTTGTTTGGATCTAACTCCCGTCTTCGAGATGTGAGATATGCGATAAGGATTTGTTTTTCTGATTAATATTTCATTGAATATTTCTTGATATTTCAGAGGTTTGCAAATTGAGTATGTTGTTGATGGTTTTGACAAGAACAATGAAAAAGAATGAGGTTCTTCTCTCTATAAATACATTGGTAGTGTTATGAGAAATCTAATAAACAAATAGAGAGTTCTTATCAATCTTCAAACAAGCCAAGGCTCATGATACCGGTAGGAACAAGTAAAGATTGCTATAGAACAGAGACTTTGGAGCAACATTCTTGGAGCAAGAAGATTTCAGATGATTTAGAATAAAAATATTGTGTTAGATATTACGTACAAGTCAACGAGGAATCAAATTGAAGATTTTATATTTTTGGCTTTATTCAAATAGTGATTATACTGAACATTTTGTAATTTTATAAAAAATTATAGTGGAATACCAAAAATTTCAATGAGAAACCATTGGAGAGTGAAGTGACTTAGCGAGAATGATATTTGAACTATTGTATATTCGGTGTACTCTTCTCTCTCTCTCTCTCTCTCTCTCTATTTATCTATTTCTCTATCTTTCTCTATCTCAAGCTCTCTGTATTTTAATTTCTTAGAATTGCATGTTTAGGTTCTTTTTATCATTTTCATAGAACCACGTGTTGTTAGGTTTATTTCCTTAATAACAATTTTGTGTATAAGCGTAGATTTTGTTAGATATGTACTGCAAATTTCTCTAATTGTTGATTAAGACTCAAAATTATGGTTTTAGAATTCAAACTCTATTGGTTTTGTACACTTAGACTTCTCATGTAAGATAAGCATAATACAATAGATCTATTAATTCATTTAGTTATATATTTGATCCAATTTTTATCTTTAGACACCGATTAAAGTGTTCTGTGTGTGTGTGTGTATATATTATGATAAGCATAATCAATTTTATACACATTATGTTTCCATTAACCAAATAGCTTTTAAACTCCTATAATTGTTGAAATTAAAGAATTTTTCAAACCAATCTTTTTTAAAGGAAGTCTATTCACCCCCTCTAGACCGCCACATTCTCGTAAACTCGCCCAATATAGGGTGTATTATAGGTCCATTTTTATCTGGTTTTGTTAGAAATGGCATATTGTAAAAGTCAAGTTTTTGCATCTTACTGCTTCATATATCAAATTTTCTATGCTTGGAAAATGAAATAGGTCCTTCGAGGACGATGTGTTCAAGTTAGTGCAGTCCAAACACGTTCTCCACTTTTCTGGTTGCCTTCTTTAACATGCCACACTTTCTAGTCATGATGGATACTTTAATTCTCTGATAAAGTTAGCTTGTTTCAACTTGTAACTTCTTATCCTACCATATTCCTTTGTTCCTCTCCCATTCTCCATTTTCTCTAGGATACGAGTTTCACAACTGGGATAATGGCTAGCTTGTATCTTATTATGCTTTCCTCTATAATAATCATCTTAAATGAATTCTAAAGTAAGTGGTTCATGTTCTTCCTTGATAAATCCATGATTTTAGTTTCCTCATCATTCAGCTTGTTCCCTGGTTAGTGATTCGATGTGTTACTTCACTTATTTTGATATTATTTGTATTTTGGAAAAATAGTATTCTCAATTCTCCAAAATCTCTTCACAAATCCATGTTGTCTTTATCTTATGTGAAATTGATGTCTCTAGAGTTGGACATTGGGGGGGGGGGAGATGGGTTATTAACCTTTGTAGGTTTCAACTTATGATTATTATGGTAGCACCTCCTAGTGACCTTTTGATCTTATCTTACTATGTCGACTTCGTTATTTTCTTAAGGGTATTTTAACTTTAGATATAAAGTATGAAGTAGACATGAGTGCTCCTAGCATGTTGAAGATGGACATGGCTATCATGTTATTGTATGAATAAAATGGTTGTTTAGAATAAGGTAGTGAACCTTCACCAAATAAGAATGTTTACCTTGTTAGTAATTGGTATTAAGGGTAATGGAGTCCTTGACATTGACCTGATCTCCAACAAAATCCATAAAACCTCTTTGGTATAGTGGGATAAGTTTTGGGGATAGTTTCAATCCTTCGAGAGAATTCCAATATAGAATGTCAATTTAGTTGTCCAAGTCGATTAAGACCCTTCTTACATCCCAATTTAAAATATTAACTTCTATCGTCGTTGAGTCGTCCTCATGGGGAATAGGTTTCTTGGTCTCTCATTGATAAGGCGGGGTAAGGGGTTTAGGGGAGTATTTATTCCCCGTATTGGTTCTACACATTATTTACTTTCATTGTGTACCATATTCTTGATGAAGTGGGCTCACATTCTCCTAAGAAACTATCTTATAAGGTATTGATGGTTTTCCAAGGTTGGTAGTAGACATTCTTATTATGTTGGTATTTTTCTTCTTTTGGGGTAACCACGACCTAATTTGTTTGGCTTGTTCTTAGTATGAACATGCTTTTAACCCCGATTCTTCTATGTACTTCTTTAAATATACTTGTAGGATCAACCTCTTAATCTCCTTTTATAAATTGAAAATGATTTCATGTGTTGTATCCTTAAACCCGATAATTAACACACCAAAGATTTATGTTTGGGTTCATCTAGCTCTTTGGTTTGGGTGTATCATTTATCAAATTTATGTCTCTTAGTAATTGGCTCCTCCGAATGTTTAGTAATGTTGTTGGAAAATCATAAGGCCTTCTTATGTCTGACCTATAGCTTGAATTGTTCTTCAAATGTCTCTCTTTTCTCATTGATGAGTAGTTTTGGTTAGAAGATTTTCGCTTGGCACCCCTATTTATTTTTTCTTTGATGTAGCATTATGCTTGTTGACATGTTATCGACCAACTTCAATGCTAGGCACTCATTGAAGTGATCGATGTTCATTTCGTTTTGAAATGTTCCTACAAATATCTTTCCATTACGATTAAAAACCATATTAGTAGCCTCATTAAATCACATTAGATAGTCCTTCACATTTTTATAATTCCCTTGGCGGTAGGGCTGGAAAACGGGCATGATTTTTAATTATTATCTTTATTATTTTGATATTTATTAGTATTTTATTATTTAAATGACATGGTTTATTATTATATTAATATTATTATTATTATTATTATTATTATTATTATTAATTTTTATAATTTTATTATTGAAAAGGTTAGAGTAATTGGAATAGAAAGCGGGAGAGTTAGAGTTAGTGGAAAAATGAAGGGTTGAAACGTTAAGTAAAATTAAACAAGAATTAGGAAATAATTAAAAAAATAAGAAAAATATTATAAAAAAAAGGAGAGTCGGAGAGAGAAAAGGGACCGGAAAGGAAAAAAGGGAAACCATGTATCATTTGGAAGAAAAGGGAAAAAGAGGCAGAAAACTTTAGGAGAGAAAAAGAGTGATTTCATCCACTCTTAAGAGCTCAAGATCAATTTCTTCACAACAATTCAAAGTAACGAGGAATATTGTTTTAGAAAAGGTATATAGGTTGTAAGGTAGTGGGGTTTACCATCACCCTAGTACGGATATGTCCTTATGGAGTTGTTCCATAGTATAAGGTTCGCTGTGAACCGTACGACATAAAGGAATATGAAATTGATCTCTAAGTTTTCTTAATTGAAAAAACTAGAATGTTTTAATTCCATGTGCATTCTAGTTAGAAACCTTGAATTTGGTTTTTTGGGTTTTCATAATTGGGGTAAAATTTGTATGTTATGGGTGTTTTGTTGTATTGGATGAATTGTTGAATTGGATAAATTTGATGAATGGTTGAACTGTTGAGTTATATTCGAAAATAATTTTTATGTGAATGTTTTGTTTGATATTTGTGGAAAAATCTTATTTTGTCACTCGTATGAAATTGCGGAAAATTTTAGAACCGATATTGCTTGTCTTGTTTTATGCGTAACACGAGTTTCGTAAGTCCGTTTGAGGTGCCGTCAGTTGCATCGGAAAGCTAACGCGATAAACTTTCCGCTAAAAATAAGGAAATGGGGTTTGGGAATGCTAAAATACTAGCAGTTATCTGGTTCCTATACCAGAAGCGTAGTCAAGTCTCAATCGGTATTGGTTGTCTTGTTCCATGCATAACTTGAGTTTCGTAAGTCCGTTTGAAGTGCGGCATGTTATGTTGGAAAGCTAATGAAATAAACCGTCCTTTGATAAAGTTTAATGATATTGTTGTATCATGATGAGTATGGATGGAAATGGGTCGGGTCAGGTGCGGGTTTCACACTACGCAAATCCGCACCCGAAAACGGCACCCGAACCCAAACCCAAATGTTGTTCGGGTGGCAAAATAACACTCACGCCCACAGCCGTTGGGTTCGGGTTTTTTCACCCAAACCCGAACCCACAGCAAAATACATAAAATACATTTTTCCTACAACTTTCCACAATATTATATATATATATATAAGTGAGTGTGATTTCGAGTTTCTGGTGCGGGTTTCACACTACCCAAACCCGCACCCGAAATATCGATGGCACCCGAACCCGAATCCAAACCCAATCAACTCAGGTTTTCACCCGTTGTCTCGGGTTCGGGTTGCGGGTGGGATGATTGAGATGAATCGATGTGATGTTTTTATGTGACTAACCAATGTGAAGTCCTTATGTGACACTGATTGAATTGTGTTCCAAATAACTCATCGGGAAGCCCTTATGTGAGAATACAAACATATGCTTTCAAAATAGGAAGGGGGTTTGGAAGGATTATTGTTAATGTTTTGTCATGCATCATACTAGTGTGAAAGTAGGTCCAGTTTTAGGGGGTGTTCTAGTACGATGTAGCTCGCATGTACCCCTAGGAATTGCATGTCTATGGACGTCTAGGAGAGTGAAGTAGTACATATGTTGCTCACAAGTACTTCTAAGTTGTGGAACTCAGGAGAGTGTCGTGGTACAAATGTAGAACACATGTACTCCTATACATTGTAGGTCTACGGATGTCTAGGAGAGTGTCGTGGTATTCGGTGTAGCCTGCATGTACTTCCGTGAATATATTATGAGTTCACTATTTGGTACTACATACATACAGAGCAGGGATTAGCGTGTATTGCATGGCATTCATGTGCATTGCTTTGTGATTGTATGAATTAATGTGGTATTTTTTTATATTGAAATGATGATTGTGAATGTTTGCATTGTATTACATTATCGTTCTATACCGTTTATTTTTGTAAAAAGTATTCTCACCCGTTTCAATTTCTTGTTTGCATGATGTACATTTGAACATGATACACTTAAGATGAGACTTAAGAGTATTTTCATTTGAGGCAATCTAGTGACGATGGTATAAAAGGCCATCTTAGTTATGTGTGTTGTGCTACTGATATATGTTAGTCAATTAGGGATTGAATCTAAATAAAGTTATGGTACAATGACATCAAGAATGTGGTTGTTTTTAAAAAGAATACTATGTTTTGGTTTTGATGGTTTATTGTGAATCTTGAACATGTTGCGCAAGTATGGGAATTTTTTAATGTATGGTATGAGTAATGTGTGATACCCTGTGTTTTATATGCTATTTGTTATATAAATTATTCCGCACTTTATATGTATGAAAAAAGAGATTTGGGGTTTAGGGTGTCACATAGTACATGGTGCAGATCTAAAATCTTGGTTTTGCTCAGAAAAAATAATGGACAAAACATGAATTCTCTTCGAATCAGAGCCATTTTGCACCCTTAATTTGCAAACATTGATTAAGTCATTTGTTGTCATCTTTTACAGTTTACTTCTAAAAAAGTGAAGCATAAATTTCCTAGAGAATATCAAATTACCTGAAGACTGAGTTTCGAGGTAAGCTCATGAACCACCTGAGTGATGTCTCCTTCCAAAAGCTTGAAAGGAGTTTGCACTTAAGTGGCTCTGCCACTCTAATAATCATAGATTATGTGATTATTAATGCTAGTTTTCTTGGGGTTGAAACTTTTGATGAAAGTGGTAAGGTGGGGAATGTTTGAAGTTTTTTGGGATTGGTGCATCCCATGTTTCTTAGCACACAAGTTGGGAATCCTTTAACTCATCATATGATTAGGACCTTGTTTTGTCGCCCTAAGTCATCTATAGTGGCTCGAGTTATGATTAGGACCTTACTTTCCACATGTGGTGTTCTTCATGTCATCTTTTCAACGGAATCAACTGTTTATGTGACTGAGGGACTATTCTTACTTAATCCCACGATGGGTGCCCATTTTTCTTTTGTTGAACTCAGGGTGGGGGTCCTACTAGCAATATACTACGAACCATGAATCAGGATATATGGTTATATGGGTGAGGCATTTCTACTGGCTTTGTGCCATTATTAGAACTATGAATGGTAAGGAAAGAATGAGATTATTTGTTTCATGTTAAACCCTTGTGTGATCGGTCTTCTAGACAATGATTGCACAATATGATTGATAATGCCAATCTCATAATGAACTAGGATACGAAGACAAATTATTATTGGTCATGCCTTTCCCACAACTAGTGAAGATGTGAAGGCAAACAAGTTTCCTTTTCAATTAGGGTGGCTATAGTAAGTATTATCAATTGTTTGGGTTTAGATCAATAGAGAATGAGCTAGGTTTAAGGCCCATTAAAGGATGGTACTTGTGTGGTGGGGATTTAACGCCACCGCCATAGTTGATCCTCGCAACCCCCCCCCCCCCCCCCCCCCCCCCCCCCCAATTGAAGGAAAAGACCATAATAACTCTACTCAAAGTTTCCATTTTTCAAATCTCTAGGGCGATACCGGAAATTTCAAGTTCATACCAGAAAATCTTCAGAAAAAGCAAGTAAAATACCGAAAAAATGGAAATTTCTAAAGATTCTCTCAGAAATTTTAGAATTCCGAGAGAAATTACCAGAAATTGTGAATATTTCGATATTTCTTACAAAAAATTAATAGGGTTTTTTAAGGTTGTATTACCGAAATTTTTTGAGATTTTAGTAGTTCAAATTTTTTTGAAAAATTGTCGAAATTTCAAAATTTCCGTTACCTTTTTCTTTCACTAATTTTTTTTTTTGAAAAATTCCAAAATTTTCAAAATTTCCAGTACCTTCTTCTTTCACTAATTTTTTTTCGGTTTTTTTTTTCTTTTTTCATTCTAGACCACACAAAATTGTTGACGAAATCACAACCCTACAAAACCGTCGGAAAAATCCTAATCGTTAATAAAATTGTGTCAATACACTATCAAAATGGTAGATTTTAAAATTTCTAGAAATAATTGCAATTTACCAGAAATTTCAAATGATTATAAGAAATTTCATACATACCAAAAATTTAGTTAAAAAAATTTTTTTTTTTTGACAGGATATTTTTTATATTAAGAAAATATGAGGGAGTGTCATGTTTAATTTTGGAGATGAGAGTTCTCTTGTGTGTGGTAGTTCTTTCATGGGGCCGAGGCCCATGTTTATGTGAGGCCGTATTTGTGTTCTAACATGCTTATGTCAGTCTACAATTAGATTAGATGACATAAGAATTTAAAATTTATTTTGTTAAGGAATGAAGTATATCTCTCAATTAATACTAATTTCAACATAATCATAAACTCATCATTACTGTTTCACCAGGACTTAGTCATGTTTAGAGTGATTCCATACACACCAAAGTTCACACTTCATAATTATACAAAATCATCAAAACCTTAAACTAAAACTACACACATAGTATCTTTCATCTAAACCCTTCTAAACTTTCTAGTCAACCTTTGTTGAATTAAAAGATACTAGTAATTTTTTTTTTTATCATCTAATGAAAAATGATTACTACCTAGTACAATTTTTTATTTTTGATCTAATTTCAAAGTAAAGCAAATTGCAATAGACATATGGTGGTGATTATATAGAATATCATATCCATTGACTTGTTTCAAACCAGAAACTATGATCAACACATAAAAGTTTGTTACAAACTCTAATTAACCATTTAGAACACAAACTTCATATTTTAATTTATAGGTATATATATGATATTCCTAAACTTAATATATAGGTACATAAAATATAAGACTAGGAAAAATCACAAAAAATAACTAGTGTGATTTCCAAGGTAAACATTCCAAGTTCTTGCAAGATTCTGTCCAAGTACTAGTGCAAGCACTACCAACTCCATCACAACATTTGCAAACAACTCCAAGTGTTGCAAAAATCTTTGAGTACCCTGAATTTATAGATCAAAAAAAGAGGAAAAATAAGAACATAGTAAATTAATAAATAAAATCAGCAAACTAATAATACATGCCAAGTACAAATAAATCAGATCCTACGGAAGAAAAGAGACAAAAGTTGTAAAAATTAATAATTATAAATATTACTATATAAACTACCTTGATTTGAGATTAGGGAAAGTGTCCTTGCTTCTATAAGTGATGGCTTATGAGAAATCGAAACAAGCATGATGATTAACACCATGAGAATATGAGGCTTCATATTTGATACCTTGATCTATAATTTTGTAGTGATTTTGATGAGCTTGTGAAGCCTCGGAGTTAGAGGTTCAAGCTATGGAGAAGTGATATGAGTTTGGAGATTTAAAAAGATTCTAAACTTGCAGGATGGGGATGCTGCCTGGAAAGTATGTAGCCACATGATTGATGTTTTTATATTATTAATTAAAAAATAATAGTGAAAGCGACATCTATAGATTTGTATTATAGTGCTTTTTTTAATGTGCCTCTCTAGAAGGAAAACTTGGCTTACTTAATTATCCCTTTTGAAGGTTTGCTTGTCTATAAGAAAATTAAATATTTTATTATTTCAATAACTTTTTATTTTTTATGATAAGAAAAATATTTTATAATTAAATTGATAATTGTCAAAATTTTAATTATGCTCCTTGATTTTATAGATACACATTCGAAAGCACTTTTTAATTTAAAAATTTTGTTTTTTTTCGTAGATGTACTTACGGAACATTTTGTTATATTTTAAATCAGAATTATTTCACTCCAAAATTCCAATATTTTTAATAAAAATAGAACATCAAATTATATTACATCAAAGAAGTGCAATTTAAAGGCAATGGAATATAGTACAACAAAAAATTACATCGTATAGATAATCCAAATAGTGTCAAATACATGATCAAAATAAAGTGCAAAAATGTAATCAAAATACAGATATCAATAAAACCATAGGCATCACTACTGTGTATGTCGGACAACATCCTCCTCCTCTATCCTGGCTCAGGCCCCGCCTCTGCATCCACCACGTCGATTGCTGGCTACTCTGCCTCTACCTTCAAGTTCCCCGCCGGTCCTGGCACGATGTCGACAGTGTCATCCTAATGATATCATCCAATATACGCCTGTGATCATACCCCTCACAGAAGAAACCTTTAACAATGTCTGCCCGCGCCATGTCAAGTATCTCACGACAGTAAGGAAGAGCATCGTCAGTGTGGTCCAACTGAGACTGATGAGTCTGCAAGATCTCCTAATGGGCTGGCCTGGACGGTGATCCCACTGCAATAGGGATCATGTAGATCTGTGACACCGTGAAGTACCAGGTGATGTACCCATCGGCGCAACTTAAGTCTCTCTCTAATTTGGTCGCCTGAGCCTCATCAGGAACATATGATGCTCCCAATCTGCAAAGACCCTTATCTATCTGCCGACGGATCATCAAGATAGGAGAGGAGACAAAAGGGTCGCGAGGTATCGTTTGACAGTAGCCAAACTGCCACATGACACGCTCTGGAAGATAACGAACAATGATGATCGAACTGGCAGCCAACCATCCAGAATATAGGGCAATGTCATCCCACATAATCGTCTCACGGTGAGGAGCATAACAGTCATATCGGATGTCCTCTGCAACCATGCGGCCAATAGAGTACCGATAAGGATCTGACACCTGGTTCCCTATGAGGAGGATGTAGGCACTAGCACGGGGCATGAACTCAGTGTAGCCGGGAACCTCTCTCCAGCCAATGATCATGGGGAAGTGCTGTAATATCCAACCCTAAAAAAACATGGGAATCAAACATTATCACAAATATATAATGAATAACTTTGAGAAAAAGTAGAATGATATAAAATTGTTACCACTACGAGGGAACAATTGTCAGCCATAGTCCTTGCCTTCCACTTGCAGCCATATCTCAGTTTATGGTAGTTGTACGCCAGTGTAGTCCCTCCCAAGTTGTACTCATGAATACATGCGATATCCAATAAGTACCTCAAGTAAGCGACGTCGATGTACGGGGAGTTGGTGTCCACAAATAGCTGAGTGCCTAACAAAAATAAGAAGTAACATCTCAGCACCCGCTACCTGTGTATGTCCTCCTCTACTGGGTCACCAGCAGCCTACTATGCCACAAGGGCCCGGCCTCATACTGCCGCGTCAAGAAGGAACATCTCACGTGTGCGCCGCGGCTCCTCTCCACCTCCTCAAGCGTGTCCTCAGGATCAGCCCCGAGCTCAGTAATAAGAACCTCCATCACTTCCTCCTTGGTCAGTGTACCGTGACCAAGAAGGGTTCCCATGATAAGTATATGCAACAGGCAGACGATGACGTCAAGTGAGATGGTAATTTCACAATGATGCAGATGGAATAAAAAAGTATCTAGGTGACACCTCTCTGCAAATGCAATCATCATCCCATTATGTATTGTGTGGTACCCAATCTAACACAGGTCCTTCAGCCCAAAATTTGCAAGGACATCTTGGAACCACGACTCGGTATGCTGCACGAGAGAGGCAATCTTTCAGCTGTGGTTGTAGAATTTCTGCGGATCCCTATCTTGAAATTTTCCAAAGAAAACAACATTAGTAATTAGCAAAGTTAGAAATAATTAATTTTCATTGAGGACAAAAAAGTAATAAGTAATAAGTCTAAGAAATTTTACCTCTCCGTCCCAGATATGTCTGGCTGAATGATCAACATACCCTGTCAAAATGGATGAATCTGAAGGACCCCTGCGTAGCCCATAGGCTCCTAATGCCAATCTGCCACCTCGTGCAGCTCAGGTGGTGGCACCCGGGATCCAACATTGACAGGAGGTGACACAGGAGTAGAAAAAGCGTCCCGGCGACGTCTGCGGGCGAATGGCGTCTGTGAGGAACCCTCACTATCATCCCGAGGCCTCTGGGATGAGGTAGTAGATATGGAAGACCCCTCAGTTGGGACAAATGTAACATGTACCTCTGGTGCAACGGATGTATCAGGTGCATCTGTTGGAACAGAGGCATCATCTGTCACCTGTGACAGCATCTGCATCTATGCACGTCGCACAGAGGCATGTTGTGTTGTCCTTCTAGATATAATGTGGTATGAATGGTCATCCATAATGTCCATATTGTATTACAAATAAAATCTAGTTATATACAATTTGGTTATTTAAAAGAAAAGAAAAAAAAACAAATTTACTTCCGTAGATGCAAATACGGAACTCTTCCGTAGATGTATCTACGGAACAAGCTTACATTTCAAAAAAATGTGTTTGTCCCGTAGGTGCATCTACGGAACTACCTAACGTTTCATTTATTCCGTAGATGCACCTACAGAACATTCTGAAACTCAAAGAGCGCAACAATGGCGTCTGTCACTGTTCCAAATGTTTTAAAACCCATTTTTCCAGCATGATCGTTCGTTTTACACATCCAAAAACCCCTAAATTGTCTCTAAACTATGTTTCTAAAACTATCTAATCATTTCTACACCTAAAAATTGAATTCTAATTCTATTACGGTAAAACTTTAAAATAACTCAAAAACTCAAAAACTTACCGATTAAATTGAGTTTTGAAGATGTTAGAATGTGTTGATTGTTGACGTTGATGTTCACTGCCGTACTCGGGAGAAAAAAACAACTTTGATGGATTTTGATTTTTGATGTTGAAAGAGATTGAGAGTTTGAGAATATGAAAAGTGAAGAATGAGGGAAGAGAAGAGTCTGACGCGAATATAACTTCGAATGCTTTCGTAGATGCATATATGGAAGTCTTCCGTAGATGCATCTACAGAACAAAACAACTTCAAAACAAAAAGTACTTTTAAAGGTACACCTTCGAAAGTAGGGGGAATTTTTGACAACACGCATGGTGCGTGAGAGATTCAAGAAGTGGGGTTAGAGATTCTCATATACTTTTATAGTAAAGAGAACATAATATTACTTTTCAACCGCCTCCAAAATTTAAATTTATAAAGCTAAATTTTTATACCTTACATCTCAATCATTTATTACAAATCTTTAATTTTAATTAGATTTATCTTAAACATCAAATATATATATATATATATATATATATATATATATATATATATATATATATATATATATAATTTTTTTTAATTGGTTGATAGAATATGAAATTGTACATTCAAAATGCATCAAAAATTAATTTCATATTTAAAGTAATTAAAAATATTACAAAAATAAATAATTTTTTTTAAGTTATTAATTTATAAGTATTAATAAATTGTTTACATTGATTGATATATAAATATAGACGATTTTTTCTGCTAGAGATTGAATTTTAAACCAACAGTTACATTAATTAATTTAACTCAACTAACACATATCATTTGAGCTAGCTCACTCATCTATTTGTATTTTTTTTAAATGAACAAGAGACAATATTCAGAATATCGATTTGTTCTCAAATTTTAACTACATGACTAATCGTATTCTAATATTTTTATTGAAGATGATAATATTGAAAATCCGAGGAAAAGTCACTGGAATCTTGAATAAGGGAGGATTATGTAGTATTGTTAATGCAAGGTTTTTGGCTTTTGTAGTGGTATTCGGACGGACAGTCATGTTTCATGAGACAAGTATCAATTGTATGGTTATTTCTTCTACAATATGTGCAAATTCGCGGTTAATGAGAGTTACAACCCATGTTAGTACAACCTCGACCCTTGATAGTTATGGGAATTGGTTTCTCTGCCTTCCCCAAAAGCGTTGTATGGTTTTAATTGCATGGCCAAAGGTTGGTTTTCAGAAGACTCATTAGAATGGTTTTAAACAATGCTCTTGACCTAAAACCATCTAAAAGGTTATATCCAGCAAGGGTAAATGTTCAATAAGAAGGATTTGAGAACAAACAATAGATAATTAGTCAGTGAGACCCTTAAGAAATTTGATATTGATCTATATACTTGTGAATGTCAGAAGCGACACCGCAAGTGCATTTGATGCCACTAATATAATCACGAGTGAGTTAGAAAGAGAAAATTTGCTCCAAGAGATATTTGAAAAGGTAATGTGAAACATCAGGGTTACGTTGATGGGGATGAGTTTGATCATCTTGAATATCGTAGATCTTGAAAAAAAACTCCTTGTGAAAACTTATTCTCCATATTCTTCCAACTAGTTTGAGCATTGTCGATCTAGAGGATATATTGAGTAAAACTTTCTAAGATGGATATTTGAAGTCAATAAAGGACCATGTAATTGCAGTGGATCCATGAATGATATAGGGAACGACTGGTAGATGGTTGGGAGAGTGTATTGTCAATGAATTAAAGTTTATTTTATATAATGAGGACAACAAACATCTAATAATTTAATCCACAATATCATAAAAGAGAAAAGTGACTAGAGATCCTCTCGATCCCTTAAGCTTAACACCCATCATGAAATAATCTCCCCTTACCTCGATTAAACCAAAAAACTAGAGTTGTTCGTGAATGGAGATCCTACTCTTTCAGTTCTCTCTACTAGGGTTTGATTCATCTTCTTCTCATTTTTCCCAAAACAGATCGTTCTCTAAATCACTATATGCTTATATAGAGAAAAACTCTATCTTATTCTATTTATTTTATTTTCACTAAATCTCCTAGTTGTTAATTAATTTTATCTATTGCCCTCTATTTTTTTTAAATATCAATATTAACCCTAAATTTCTAAATTAATTTAATTATTAGAATTCTCTATTATTTCTAATAATTTTAAATGAATAATTTCATAATATTATTACTCTAAAAAGTAATCAATAAATTTTTTAGAAACAAACCAAAAATTAAACAAAATCATAAATAAAATTTTGGGGTACTACAACTTTCCCCTCCCCCCTTATAGAATTTTCGCCCTAAAAAATTTCCTGATAAAATAATTATGGATTAAGATTCCTCTATTTGGCTTGCCAACTCTCAAGAAACGCTACCACTACACTACCCTGAAGTTACATTTTTTACTCATGATAAACTAACAATGTGGTTACAGAACCACATGCTGGTAGCAATAGTAAAGCAAGTAGCGGTCTAATGGGATAAAGTACTAACAGTGTTAACACAAATGTCGTGTACAAGGGTAAAATAATTATTAATACCAAAGGACAGATGGACTGACCTGAATATGATAGCAACTATGTAACACCCTAAATCCCAAGTATAATTTATAAATATTACAGAAAATATGAATATAAAAGCAAGGGTGTCACATTGACAAAAACCTTTCAATTGATATTTCAATGCAGAATTCAAGTCAAAGCATAGCATCATATAATATACCAAAGTGATATGTTCAAAACAAATTAATGACATAGAAAAATCCTTAACCCAATATTAATGAGTTTACTCCTGAACTCATCCTCCCAGCCTTCCTTCCTAAAGAGTGAATACTCTTCAACCTTAGGCTTTCTCCATATAACTTCTTGGTGATATCTTTATCTCCTTTGATAACTTCCACTCGCCCATTGAAGAGTGGATACTTCATGCATAAATATAGAGTGACAGAGCAGTGTCCATCGGTTAAAGGATGGTCGCCCTATAATCATATTATACAAAGATGGGGTTTCAATAACCAAATACCTAACCTTTATTTATTTGGCTTGATCTTCTTATCCAGAAGTGATTCTCAGGGTGATATATCCTTTTACATGTACCTATTTATCAGAGAATCCAACCAACGATCCTTTGAAAGGCTTCAAATCAATGATCCCTTGGTCTTCTCTATCGCCTTACCTACCCTTTTGAACATAGCCTTTTCCTTTATGGGTGAGGTATAATTACTCTTCCTCTGGTGGTGTCAGATTTCAGCGTTGGGAAGCGCTCATTGACATCGTGTGCCTTCTTTTTGGAGTAGCTTTCCTAGACCTTTATGTAGCACAATACTCTGGTGACTAGTTTCTCTAGTGAAAGTACTGGCTTCTGGGTGAGGGACTCATTGAAGATCCGTGCCTTAAGTCCATTTTAACCCCCCCCCCCCCACAAACATTTCTTGGTTCGGTTGGATGGCCCTAATGGTGGCATCTTTGAAGCGGGAGAGATAGCCCCTCAATGATTTTGATGGACCCTGGCGTATGTTAAACAAACTGGTCATGGACATCTACTTGTAGCGGATGGCAAAAAATTGGTGCACCAATTGAGAGGCACATGGTGAACCCATATACCATTTAAGAGTGGCGTCCATGAAAGTGTCTGATAGTAGCTTTCATTTTAGGGAGTCGTGCGCTCCTATGATGACCATTTGTGTATTGATGGAGGCAACATGCTCGTAGGAATCATTGTGCCCATCTAACATAGCCAATGAGGGAGGATTGAAGTCCTCGGTGACAGGCTCCCCTTATATCTCATCTGAAAGCAGTTAGGGGTCCAACAGTTCCATCTCCTCTAAAGGATTGGTCTCTTGTTGGAATTTTCTGATGTTGTGGACGTCATCCTCAAGCATCTGGTTATGACAGTGTAATAATTCCATGGCGGCACGCATCTCTGTTAAGGCATTAGAATCACCACTACCACTGGTACCTTCTGGCGTGGAGGAAGAATCTCTCTTTCTAACCATGGACGGAAGTGGCTAAGTGTATAAGTGAAGGGCAACAGTTAGTAAGGTGATGATGATGAAGAAGATATATAATCACGCAGGTCCTGGCGTTGTTATATAGAGTGTTGTTGTAAATACGTTACTTACAATCATGATCCTGTGACTGTTGTAGTATACTGGAAAGCATGCGCGCTATCACAAAGGATACTTAACTCAACCATTGTTATAGACCTAAAGGTCCCAGGTTCTATTCTCAGCAGCGATATTTTCGAACATAAATTACAATTCATCACGGTTACATTAGATACCATTGTGGAAAGTACTCATAGTTTATTATATATACTTCGTAGATTGCTTATTTTTCCATACACCTCATTAAATAAATATAACCATTCAAATTGATAAAGAAGTATATAATCTAAAAAATTAAACTATTCTTGAAAACCAACTTTAACAAACCATTGTTTTCCGAATTGCATGCCTCTCATCATTCATTTTCTGCTCTTTAACACATAAAATATGGTTCAATGGTATTATTCCTTCGTTGCATCCATACCTTCAATTCTGGTTTAATTTTAACAACATCTATTGGCTAGGTCTACCTCATTATCGTTGCTTATCATCGTGATTGTTATGATAACTTATCATCATAACAATCACGATGATAAGCGACGATAATGGTGTAGACGTAGCAAATAATTAGATTTTATTCAAATTAAACTATAAGAGAAGATATCGATGTATTGAAGGAATCAGGTCATTGAATCACATTCTAAGTGCTAAAGAACGTGAAATGAATGATGAGACACATGCAATCCAGAAAATATTGATTTATATAATTTGGTTTTCAAATACAACTAAGTTTTCAAATTATAAGTTTCTATATCAATTAAAATGAATGTATTTTCACTTAAAGGTTAATGAAACAAACGATCTACATAGCATATAATAAACTATACTTCATCTATTGTCAACCTGTATAATAATTTAAAGAACAAAACATTGGTAAGTCACAAGAAGCCTCTTTCTTCTAACTTAGCAATGTCTTATTCTTGTTTTGAGAACATTACCAACAACAAAAACGTACAACAACACAACAAATACATGCAACAACATTAAAAACATACATTTTAAAAACAAAACACTGACAACATACAATATCACAAAATATATTAAATTGTTTCAAGAACGCACCTTTTATTAAAAATAATCGTGGAACTAGAACAAATTACAAAGTTCATCTAGTTTGTGAAGCTATGAAAAATAAATATAAGGTGGATGAATTTTCCACAATAACTTCATACTTATTATATTTTTTCCATAGCTATGCAAACCATATGTATGATAGCCACGCATGCGCTTTATTAAGGTGATGAAATAAATCTGAATAAATCATGTCAACAAACATTTATCTACATTTATCAATAACAACATTCAACAACAACAAAGCTAATGACGATGAAGAAGAGAACAAATCTTCCGAAAAATCATGTGAAATATAACAACAACATACACGAAAACGAGAGAATAAGGAAGAAAAAGAATGCCTTCATGTATGAAGATCAAGATTGATGGCTATTTTGTAAAATAGAAAAGCTAATGACGAAGAAGAAGAGAAAAAATGGGTGTTAGGCTTTTGCTATGAAGGATATGACGATAGTGTCAAGAAGCGAGAGTTAATTCACTTATATATAGGTAAATTTTTTCACAACGGTTTTCATATATATATATATATATATATATATATATATATATATATATATATATATATATATCTGTGTGTGTGTGTGTGTGTTTGTGTGTGTGTGTGTTTGTGTGTGTGCAAAATAATCGTATTTATCCCTTTTTTTTAAAACTAAACAAAAAAAGAAAAGGCGCGCCTTAACGTTTAAGGAATAAAATATTTTTGGACGCTGAGGTTCAAACCCATGAAAGCTTGATTGTATCACCACGGTGAGCTTAACAACCGTTATTATATTTGAATAATTTTTAATTTATACATAAAAAAAATGTTAGCACCTGATAGTTGATATGTCACCACGGCATTTGGAAGAACCGTCGTGACTTGGGCATTATTGTTTGCGTGTTTTGTTGTAGTAAGGTTAGTTTATCAGGGCTCCACGGTGGGTGCCACTGTATTAGTCAAAAAGTACAGATGTGCATGTTCCCCTGCAAGGATTGGGAGACTAAGAGGCCTTAGTAGGTTTATAATAATTTGGAATGGTTAGAGCTAGCCCAAAATGGTGAGATGCTCTGTACAATGATGTTTTACGATGGTTTTAAGAGTCCTGCTCACGTGAGGTGAGAGGCTCTGTAGATGAATGGTGTGCTTAGGTCTAAGCTTCTGAGGGGGTAATGATTTATATGGCTTAAGATATGTCCCTTCTCCCCTTGAGATTTCGATATGAGTAGGGGGACTGGAAACATAAGGATGCTCTCACTTCTTTCTTGAGTTCGTGAGTTGGAACAGTTGTTAGAGGAATATTTATAGAGGCCCTTTGGGCCTAGGGTTTGAATAATCCCGGATATTGGCAACTGCTCCCCCTAATCAACATAAGTTATTGATCACCTATCTTTTAAGGGTAATGGAGGAATCTCTCTCCTTTGACTTACATCCTTACAACCGATCGGTATAGGGCGAGTCTTCAAGATATCGTTTGGACAAGGGAGCCCTAATTTAGGTCATTCACAAATATAATGATAGGAAGAGGCCCAACAGAATTAAAAAGAGGGTTGTTTGGCTAAAGGATTTCGTATAACTTAGAAAGGGAGGTCCATTTAGTATTTTAATCAAGATATTTATTTTATGTTGTTATTAGTTCAGCCCATGGCCCATGTAGTAGAACAAAACCTACTCCTATTTAAACATTGTATGCTGCCATTTTATGCTAAGAAGAAAAGTTGCTTTTATCTTATTGTCTTTTAATGCCTTTCTAGATCTAGGGTTATTGAACACATATCTATCATTGGTACTTTCATTTTCCTTTCTCAAGTCCTCTCATGGCTCCCCCAAAACCTCCAAACCCCTCTTCTAAAGAAATTTTAGAAGAAGCTATACAAATGTCCACATTACATCTAAACAATGCTATGGCTGAGACACAAGAGCAAATGGATAAGAGGTTTGCTCAAGTTCATGAAGATATCACTAAACAAGTGGGTCAGATTCATACAAGGTTAGAGAATGATAAAAGTGAGGAAGATTCAAGATACCAAGCTCTTATGGCAGCTCTGCAGAAAATCTCCATTCAAACAGAACTACAACCTGCTGCCACAGCTAATACTGCACATTCTGGTGGCAGCACATCAGGTATACAACCCTCTTCCTTATCTTTTGGGTCACCTACTTTAACCCATGTTATCACACCCACCCACTCACCCATTTCCCATACTATTACACCAACCCATTCTAATTTCAGACCACCCGTAACCCACACTTTTTCCCCCACTCAGCCCACCATTTCTGTACCCCCTCATTTTCACGCTGTACACCCCCTCCCCCTTTTATCCCATATCCACCATACACCCTCCAGTATGCATTTGTCCCGCTCACCCAACCAGAACCATACCATCAACTGGCCCACATACCCCCATTACCCCTTTTTCGTTCACCCAAACTTGAATTACCGTTATTTGATGGTTCTAGCCCGTTGGAATGGTTATTTCAAGCTGATCAATTTTTTAGCTTTTATAATCTTCCACCAGAAAATCATTTATCTCTTATTTCATTTTATATAAAGGGTGATGCATTAAGTTGGTTTAAATTGATGCATCAAAATCGTTTGTTAACTGATTGGGTATCTTTCACAAGAGCTTTAGAATTACGTTTTGGCCCTTCTACTTTTGAAAATCATCAAGCTGAATTATTTAAATTAAAGCAAACCGGTTCTGTTATGGAGTACCAAACAAAATTCGAGCAGCTTGGAAACCAAGTGGTGGGACTGCCAGCTGTGGCAATTCTAAATTGTTTTATCTCAGGGCTGAATATGGACATTCAGAATGAATTAGCTATCCATAAACCCACATCTATTTCCCAAGCAATTGGGCTTGCCAAATTAATTGAGTCTAAACTCAAGGAATCCAAACAACAGTTCACCAAACCTTTTTCACCAAATTTCCAAAAACCAATTTCCATACCCCCAAACACCCAGAATTTCAGACCACAAACTCATTCGGCCCAGCCCAATCCTACCAATCAAAAAAACCCCAACCCACCACAAACCAAATTCCCTATTCGCAAACTTACCCAAGCCCAACTACAAGAGAGACGAGCCCAAGGTCTATGTTTTAATTGTGATAAAAAATTCATTACGGGACATAAATGATCTACAAACAAATTTTTCATACTCTTGGCTGAAGAGGAGGGAGTGATGGCTGAACCAGAAAATTTAAACTTGGAGGAACCTCCTATGGAGACAGAATTTAATGATACTTATTTCCAGCTATCTCCTCAAGCCCTAACAGGTCATTACCACCCACAAACATTGAAATTCAAAGGACAAATCCATGGGTTATCAGTTATGGTTTTGGTAGACACGGGTAACACTCACAACATTATGCATCCCCGAATTGCTCAGCACCTCAACCTACATACCACCCCAATCAACCAATTTTCTGTAATGGTTGGAAACGGATCCCACCTCCAATGTGAGGGAATTTGCAGCAATGTTCAAATTCTACTTCAAAATAAACCTTTCACCCTTCCATTCTATTTACTACCGATCGAGGGCGCTGATATTGTGTTAGGGATGGCTTGGCTTAGAACCCTTGGACCCATTCAAGAATACTTTTCAATTCCCTCCCTCACCTTTCAACATCAAAACACCCCCTAACCCTCACCGGCGACCCCAACTCAACCCCCATAAATACCACTTTCCACCAACTACGACAACTTATTCACACTGATGCCATTGCCTCTTTTCACTTATTACTCATGGAACCCATCCAACAACCTCCTCACACAACTAAACTTCCAGTTTCGGCCCCACCTAACCAAACCATCTTACCAACCCCACTTACAAAACTTTTGACCAAATTTCAATCTATTTTTCAACAGCCAAAAGGCATTCCCCCATCTAGACCACATGACCACCATATAAACCTTTTGCCAAACACACCACCTATCAATGTGAAACCATACCGCTACCCCCATTCAAAAAAAGAAACCATGACCAAAATGATACAAGAAATGCTACAAGAAGGAACCATCACACCTAGCACTAGCCATTTCTCATCCCCTGTTTTATTAGTCAAAAAGAAAGACGGGACTTGGAGATTTTGTGTTGATTATAGAGCATTGAACGCGGTGACAGTAAAGGACAGATTTCCCATACCCACTATTGATGAACTATTAGATGAACTTAGTTCAGCTACCATTTTTTCCAAGATAGACTTGTGTTCAGGATACCATCAGATCAGATTAGCATCAAAAGACACGTATAAAACAGCTTTTTGGACTTTTGATGGGCATTACGAATTCCTTGTAATGCCTTTTGGCCTCACTAATGGGCCATCTACTTTTCAATCCGCTATGAACGACTTACTTCGTCCCTTCCTAAGAAAATTTGTACTTGTTTTCTTTGATGATATTTTAATTTACAGTGCTAATTTTGAGGATCACCTAACACATTTGCAGGTTGTTTTTGAGTTGTTAACAAAGCAGGCATTTTTTGTGAAGCTGTCTAAATGTGTTTTTGCAGCAAGCCAGATTGAATATTTGGGACACATTATTTCAAAAGGAGGAGTCGCACCTGATTTTGAAAAAGTGAAGGCCATTTTGGATTGGCCAGCACCACGTTCTCTCTCGACGCTCCGAGGTTACTTAGGCCTTACCGGTTTTTATCTCAGATTTGTTAAAGGTTACGCCACTCTCGCCGCTCCCCTCACCAATTTGTTGCGTTCCACTAAATTTATCTGGAGTACAGAGGCTGCTAAGGCCTTTACAGAATTGAAACAAAAGATGACCGACATGCCGGTCCTAGCTCTACCAGATTTTACAAAAGAATTTACAATTGAAACGGATGCTTCTGGTGTGGCCATCAGTGTTGTTCTGTCTCAAGCAGGTCACCCCATTGCTTTCTTCAGTAAAAAGATGTGTCCACGTATGCAAGCTTCTCATGTGTATGTTAGGGAAATGTTCGCCATCACAGAATCTGTCAAGAAGTGGCGTCAGTATCTCATTGGTCAAAGATTTCATATCTATACGGATCAAAAGAGCCTAAGAAATCTGTTACTACAACGCATTCAAACACCAGAACAAGAACGGTGGACAACAAAGTTACAAGGGTTTGATTTCGATATTTCATACAAACCTTGAAAGTCGAACCTTGTTGCGGATGCTTTAAGCAGAAAGTTTGAACCAGAAAAAGCAACACTGTTAGTTCTCTCATCACCTCTTCCAGACTTGCTGACCACCTTAAAACAGTTTTACAAACATGATACTGTGGGTCAGAACTTGTTTCAGTTAGCGACTCAAAAGCACCACAACAACGATTACAGGGTGTGCCATGGTTTACTGTATTACAAAAACAGACTCTTCATACCTGAAATTGCTGACATGCGCCAACAGGTTTTACGTGAGTATCATCAGACACCAATAACAGACCATTCCGGCGTCAAGGCTACCTTAGCTAGATTGAGAGCTTCTTTTTGTTGGCCAGGGGTGTACCTCGAAGTGAAAAACATGGTTAAACAGTGTTCCATATGCCAGCATAATAAATATGATACATAGAAAAAAAAGGCTTGCTGCAACCGTTACCGATTCCGAAACAGGTTTGGGAAGAAATCACTATGGATTTTATTACACACTTACCTAGTTCATGCGGTCACACGGCCATTTGGGTAATTTGTGATCGATTGACAAAATTTGTGCACTTTATTCCTCTGCCCACCCATTTCTCCGCAAAAGATCTGGCAACCCGGTTCACAGTAGAGATCTTTCGTCTTCAAGGAAGCCCTAAAACAATAGTCTCTGACCGGGATCCCTTGTTCTTGAGCAAGTTTTGGAAAGAGTTCTTTAAGAATCAAGGTACGAGCCTGCAATACAGTACTTCTTATCACCCAGAAACCGACGGCCAAACAGAAGTAGTAAATCGTTCAGTAGAAACTTACTTACGCTGTTTTGCTGGAGATCATCCTCGCACTTGGCATAAGTTTCTCCATTTAGCAGAATACTGGTATAACACAATCTTTCACTCATCAATCCCGATGGATCCTTTCAAAGCTCTCTATGGTCGTGATCCCCCAAACATCTTAGACTATGTCAATAACTCAGTTTCAGATGTCACACTTGACGCAATACTGCAACAACAACAACAGATTTTGAGTGAGTTAAAAATACACTTGAAGAAAAGCAGAATAGCTATGGAGAAGCAAGCTAATCTGAAGTGCAGACATGTTACCTTTGTGGAAGGAGACTGGGTCCTTTTGAAACTACAACCATATCGACAGAGTACGGTTCATCGTCGAGAGTCTCAAAAACTTGCCCAAAGATATTTTGGCCCTTTTCGCATTATTAAACGTACAGGAACTGTCAACTAACTCTTGGATCTACCATCCTCATCGCGCATCCATCCCATCGTTCATGTCTCTATACTGAAGGCATACCATGGAATCCGTCCTCCGACCGAGTTTCACCGTCCGCCATTACCGGACCTCATCGATTTTGAGTTTAGCCAAGATCTACAAACAGATAAGGATAGCAAGACAAAGTTAATACATGGAGGAAATGAGCTTAACAAAACGATTTTAGAAGACACACAATCCATACCTTCAGCTCACACAACAGACACTTCAAAAGCCGTTGAGAGAGGACCAAAAGGGAAGCACTCTAGGCAGTTGGTCCAACCAAAGGGAGAGAACATGGTAGAAAAGAAAGGGAAGGAGATTTCTCTGAAAAGTGTTTACAAAGGGAGAGCGTTTTTTGATTCGCAGAGTACACCGCTTGGAGTTAATGAGAAAGTCTCGGTGGTAACGTCTTCAAATGAGCAAAATAAAGGCAATGGTACTTTAAGTTGGAAAGATTCGCACGCTTCTCAGAGTACAGCTAGTTTCGCTGCACAAGGTGATAAGCTTACCCATTCCAACCAATCAGAGCCCAGGAAGCAGATTTCTCCTTATCTTCCAACGGCTAACTTATCACATCAGCACGTGGGTTTGTCTCCCCACGCGGTCAGCTATTCTCCAGCGAAGCACAACTTGCAAGAAGGAATTAGTGGGCCTCCGAATTATCACAGCCCAAATATTTTTCCTAAGCCTACTGAGTCTTTTCCAATGAACCTTGAGGGCAAGGTTCCTATTGGGCCCGGGAGTAATGATAGGAAGAGGCCCAACAGAATTAAAAAGAGGGATGTTTGGCTAAAGGATTTCGTATAACTTAGGAAGGGAGGTCCATTTAATATTTTAATCAAGCTATTTATTTTATGTTGTTATTAGTTCAACCCATGGCCCATGTAGTAGAACAAACCCTACTACTATTTAAACATTGTATGCTGCCATTTTAATTTTTTTTTGGTTTATAACCACCGGTTTAGTCCGGTTCGGGGGAACAGCTCTGGCATCAAGTGGGTCAAGCCCCCTCCCGATCGCAGTTGCGGGGGATCGAACCGCAGTTCTCCCTACCAAGTCCAGCGCCAATCACCACTGGACCAACTAACGATTGGTTGTATGCTGCCATTTTATGCTAAGAAGAGAAGTTGCTTTTATCTTATTATCTTTTAATGCCTTTCTAGATATAGGGTTATTGAACACATATCTATCAATAACTCTACAATTAATATATCTATAAACCATTATTTTGTCATAAATATGTATCCACCAACAATATTGCTACTAGATCAATATTAGACTAATGATTTTATATAATTTTAAGACAACATGTTGTTTATTTACTTTTATATCATTTTCATCTAATTTATCAATATTAAGTGTAATCCTATATAGATCAAATTTATTAAATGTTATGTGATATTTTTCCATTCAATTTAAGTGTTGGAAATGTTGCAATTGTATTGAATTGTTTTATAATTTTATTTTATTTTATATGTAACTCACAAACGCAATAAGTAAACATAGCATGTATATTAGTTGATTGGTTCGACTTTTGACAAGAAAATTGTGGGTTAAACGATGAACTTAAATCGTTAAAGTTGAACGGAGTGGATAATAGATTAATACAAACTCAGCTCAATTCAACAAGTGTACAATCTAGGGATGTCAATGGGGCGGGGGCGGTGGATACATTATCATCACAATCACCAGTTTCGAATTTATTCTCCATCCCCGCTTCGGATCTCCGCTATCCCTCATCCCTGTCCTCGCGGGTCTCCACGGATTTCCAAGGTTCATGCGGAGATCCTTAAACATGACTTTTTATTTATTATTTTCAACCAAATAAATGGTAAAAGCTTCAAAAACTAACAACAAGAAATTTAGAAATTTTTCCTTTATGATAAATATATTATTTTAACAATATTGAGTGTGACCACCAAAATTTAAAACTAAAAAAAATTAAAATAATCATTTAGTTCTCACTCTTTTACTAACCATACATATATATTTTAAATTTGTGTATAAGATTAATTATATGAAATGGCAAATAAACCTACATAGTAATTTAAAATTATATATAAATTAAGGACATTATGCTATTTTAGACGGGGCGGGAACTCCACGGAACGAGAATATTTACGCTACCCCCGTCCCCGAAGTGCCTTCGGGGAGACTTTGTTTCCTATCTCCGACCCCGCGGGGGAGGGGGGGAGTTTTCCGTCTTTAGGATCCTAAACGGGGATTCCCCACAGAGATCCCCGCTAACTGAAACAAGTTACATCCCTAGTATAACCATATTCAAAGCAGTCTTGACCAATGACCATTCATCTTATCTTATGTGTTGTCACAATATTAATTATTTTTGTAATAAAATATGCTGAAGATATTATGTAAAAAAAAACTTTATAAAATAAAAGTTCTGTAAGAAAAAATAGTATGCAATTAAGGTTCTATCAAGTGAAAACTATGTAATAAAATTGAATATTGGATAATACAAATTTCCTTTTGAAGAAATAAATTAATTTTTAAGATGTGACCACCTCTTTTAAATGTAATCATATCTACTCATATATAAATTGTTGATAATGTTGTTTCAAAGTACATATTAAAAACAAAGCTTGTTCCTTCCAAGTTATGTTACCAATCTTAGGTCCTACTACTAGTACTCTATAAAACGTATTAATTACTAATTAAGAAATACATTGAACCTCTCTTCTTAGTTCATAATCTTTTGCACTCTTAATTAAGAATATTATAATAAGACATGTAAAAGAGAACAAGGTATCTGAGTTGCTGGAAAGAAAAGACAAGAGATGACACACGCTTTCTACTCTGCTACGTCTCTTATGGGCAAGTGACTTAGGACTCGTTTACAACTTTGCTAACGTTTTATGCAAGTCCACAATGAAGTCAAGATTTTTCCTTTTTGGTTCAAATGAAAACAAAGATGATTAATAATATGCTTGCTTTTGTCTCTCTCAATGTTGAAAATTTGATATTGCTTTTCATTTTCACTTTATACCTAGCAAGACCATTTCAAACATAATGGAATTTACTACGTAAGTTATACCCTAACAACTTATTGTTGTTTAAGTTGTGTATGTTTAACTAGAATATTATAATATCTAATTATAGTTGTCGCGAGAATATTTTAATTTAGAATTGATTCCAACTTATAACATTCTATTTATTTATTTTTTAAAAATATAATTTTATCTACTAAATTTCTTGACAAATAAAAGTCAAGTGTTTTCAATAATTTATTCAGGTAAAAATTTGATAATCCATAACTATGAACTTGCAACTTATTTTGGTGTGGAATAGAAGATTGGCGGTGTGCTGATTGAAATTTTTAAGAAAGTTTTGTGGTATGTTGATGTGATTTTATATTACAGTAGAGCGAGGGGGGTCTACTAGCAAGGTTAGTACTCAACACACAAGTTAGTGACGTCATAGAGGCCTGACTTGCAAGAGTGAATAAAATTGTACTTGCTATAGTGCGTAGACGAGTTTATATGTGATAGATGATTGAAGTTTCTACTAGTATGCTTAGCGTAGAGTACGGAAGGCCTTTGGAATGGATCTGATGGCTTAAGATGGGAAAGTGGCTTAGTTCTGGGGAACTCTCTTCTGACGATAGTCCACCTATTCATCAGTCTTGAATGAAGGTGTGTTGGATTTGCCTTTAATATTGGGTCGGTCATATTGGATAGTTTGGTCAATCCAGAACAGTTGCACCCCTAAGTCCTTACTATCAACCACGAAGCTAGGAGTGTGACCGAATTGTTAAGACCATCCTCTAGGCTGACCCCATATTGAAGATAATGGTGGAGATATGTTGAGTCGGAGTAGGTGCTTCCTAGGGAACATGCAGATTTAATGTTCGTCTTGTAACTAAAATGTTTTTGCAATATAATCTCTATATGTGGCTCTAGGCCTCTAGGATATAGAGATGGGGTCATCGCTATAACACTCAAGTGCACTAAAGTTATATTATGAACACGGGGTCAATCTTGAGTCGTTGGTGGTGTCTCTTGATGTTTTGGCGATAATTAACTGTAGATCCATGCTTCCTGGCCGTCTATAAAACTGGCAGAGTGCCACCCCTTAAACTTTTCGCTCTTCTTGCACCAATATTTTGCATTCCCAACTTTTTTCCATAACTTCTACTCTACAAGTAATCATCTCCTTCCTTCAGCCTTCATCTTTATTCATGCAATGTTTTTGTATTTTTGGAGAATTTGTCCTTGTTTCTTCGACTCAACTTTTGAATCTTTCTTAACGTAACATTATTTTACTTTATTCTTTCAGTTGTTTCCATTTATTTCTAGCCATGACTAACATACAAAATCCAAACGTTGCCTTCATAGACTTGTCTAGTAGGGATGATACAAGTGACACTTTCTTGCAAACTAAAGTGATAAACCAAAAAAAAAATGGAGGTGTCTCCTTTAGATGTGAGGTATCCTTCTATAGATTTTTATAGAGATTAGTGATATTTTTGATATTGTGGAGAATTTTGAAGAAGATACTGAAAAGTAGGAAAATCTCTAAAATACGGAAAATAATGAAATGATTGTGGATGAAGAGAAAGAAGTTAACCCTTTTAAGATTCATATGAGGGAGGTTGGTTGTGGATTTTCATTTCCTTAAATTCCCATACAAAACTTGGAGACGGTAAGCGAGTATCGGGATGAGCAGAAGGCTCGAGTTTATATTAAAGCTTTTAAATGGCGTTATGGTCGGGAAGCGAGTGATGATGAAGTTGGGATGCAGACTGAGTCTCAAACGCATTCCAAAACTCATAATCATAGTTTTTCTTGTTGACACTGGAAAGGCAATGGTACAGAGCAGATAATACGCTCTCAAGTTCTCTAATGAGGTAGACCAATACCCATGGGTAGAATAACATGTATTGGGTACAAAGTGTGTCTTTAATGAGGTATGTTAGTTAGTATAAACAGATATGTAACCACTTTGATGGGTGCACGTTTCCACTTCATAATAGGGTTTAGGCTCTGCTTCAACGAGTTTGAAGTAAGGGCTGTGAATTATTTGAATATTTCCCCCTCAGAACTGCATTCTATGATTAAGGCTTTTGTCAAGGTATTTCAGTATTGGTGAGAATACAAAATTGATATCCCTTTCTTAAAACTTTTATTCCACCTCTTCAATTTACAATATACTTCGGCCACAGAGAATCAGAATCAAGGATTATTTTCCTTCAGGAAAGTAAAGAAAATGTTTGACGTCTATATAACAAAATTCAAAACATTTATGTATAGTGTCTGCCTAGTTATCCTCCACGGTTACGAGGCCCATGATAGAATATCTGTACTACTAAAGGATTTCCTTGAGTAATAGAGATTTTCCTTTAAGATGCAGCTCTCATTTACCTTCAACTGCTTTTAGGGGTTATAAAATTATGTATGTTTCCTAAGTAGTAGAGGAACAATCACTTTTCAGAGGTCCCGAATATGGGACATGTGACTTCATACACAATAGGGGTGAACTGTGGAGGTTTGAAAAACTTTTGTTAAAAATAAAATCATTTGGAAAATTAGAGTTTGAAAAAAATTCTAAAAACAAATGAGTAAATCAGCAATGAAAACAAAAGGAAAAAAATGACTGAAAATAAAGTAGATAAGGGAGAAAGAAGACCACCAGAAAATTATATAGGTTAGACCTAAAATGACCTACTCATATCCCAAATAAGTATTCTTAAGAGTATACACTAAACTTGAGAGCTTTGAAGAATGTGCCTTATGGACCCTATCACACAAGGAAATGAAGTTTTTAAAGCTTACTTTCAACCAAACAACAAACAAGGTCTATATTAGTTACCCTTCAAACCAAATAGAGATTTTCCAAGGGTTAATCTCAAATTAAGACGGAGTTTTGAATTGGCTATCCTCTCATCTGAACTGGGGTTTTGAACATGGTGACCATGAGGTGAGGTTTTATACTGGCTAACCTCAAACTGATTTGAGCTTTTACCAAGTTGAACTCAGGAACCAAGTGGAATTTTAGTCTAACTAATCTTGAACTGGTTGAGGTTTTAATTGAGCTAAGCTCAAGAATAGTTGTGGATATTTTAATAGTTGATCATCATGGAAAAAAATAGAGCTTTTTCATCTAGGCGAAACTCAAGAATCAAATAGAGAATTCTAAAAGCAATCCCCCATAAATACAAGAGCTTTTAATGGCTTAGCTCAAAACCATACAACTTCATATGGAAGGATACTTTACATAAGAGACAATACACTCTTGGTAAATTACAACTTAACCCTCTCCCGAAATAATGATCCTCACTTAGATTCAAGAATACACTCAAAGAACTATCGCTAAATATATGTGAGAAAAATGAGAGGTTTAGAAAAGGTGATAAGAGAAATGAAAGTGAGATCAAAGCTCATTTTCTGGATGTGAAAAAGTGATAGAGAAGCTATCTATTTATAGGCCAAGGTGTGGTATAAATTTTGAAACTTTTACAGAGAACTTAAGTTATCTAATTGATTATGTAATAGACCTGATTGATCATTTGACCCCAAAAAGGAATCTTTTGATTTCTAGCTATTGCCAATCTTTAAGAGATTGTCTCTGTCGATTCTAAACTCAGTTGACATAAAATAATTGATTAGGTACTTGGTATAATTGATTATTTAGTTGGAAAAGACATTTCAATCAATCACACTCTCTCTTGATCAATTCTCTAGGTTGTAAAAACATTTTTAGGTGGTTTAAACAAAATATGAAAGGCTTCTCAAACTTTTTTAGTGTGTGTGATTTAGTCATTGTTAGGGGTGTTCAAATCCAAACCAATCCAAATAAAAACCACAAACCGATTCAAGAAAATCGAAAACCACAAAAAACCGAAGTTTATTGGATGTGTTTGGATGTCATTTTGTGAGAACCGTGTGGTTCGGATTGGATTTCAAATTGATTTTTCAAAACCAATCCAAACCAAACCGAACCGTGTTATATATTTTTTTTACTTATTTATTTTTTAATAGCATGATATGTTACATAAATTTATTATTATCTGATAATTATTTTTTAATATTATATATTAACTTAGTTTAATCTATTTATTTTTATTATTTCATTTATTTCAACCATAATCCATCATTCTCATTTTATAATATTAACTTTTAATATACTATATGATATATATTATATCAAATATATGACTGATTAGTATTTTAATATATTAATAAATATATAATTTATAATTTGGATATTCAAAAAACTGGTTCAAATTAAACCGCATTAAATTGGATCTGATTGAATTTTTTTAACATGTCATCCAAAACTAAACCAAACTGCGAGTAAATTTATCTTTGGATCAGATGAATTTTAGACTTAAAACAAATCCAAACCGAACTGCGAACACCCCTAGCCATTGTATTTCCATAAATACCCTTGTATTTTTACAAGACACTGGTCACTGAGACAGACACGACCAGGCGACCTTTCACACTTTCTCTCTTTCACAACTTTGAACTTTCAAGTCTTGGCTTCATTGTCTTTGATTTTAACAACACACAAGAATCTTGAATCTTCTTAATGAGGTTTGAGATACTATATGTTGATTACCATCATTTTAGAGTTAAGAGGTTACACCACCATGAATTCTAAAAAAAAATATTCACTTAAATATCGTTTGATCACAATGTTTACTTCAAAAATATTCTTTGATCTTCAAGAGTGTTTTCAAAAGTATAACTCGATTAACCATCTTTAGTATTTTTGACCACTTCAGCTATTTTCGTTGGATAAATATTTCACTATACATATTTTGATATTAGGTGTTATCGTCATCAAAATTAAATAACTACTTATTTAACTTACGACTTTTATATCTATAAGTTTCACCACCTTGGATTATCTTAATAATACCTACAAGCACATAGATCCACACCAAAAACATATGCCTTAAAATCTTGTGATTTGTCTCTTGACGAGAAGGGTTTGAAGTATCGCTTTGTTGTAGTTTGGGAAGGCTTAAGTTTCGTTCAAGATAACGACCTCGATGTCATAAATAAGCCTGAAGAGTGTCTTTTCACTGTCCAATTGCGTGTAGTTAGGTATGTTGGAGTATTTCATATTTAAATATTATTTAATTATTTATTCCAATAATATTATATGGGCAAATATATTTATATGAATTATACTAGCTATTTATCAAATTAAGAGTCTTCATTGATTAAGTGATCAAATAAAGTTTAAAAGGCTAATTAGATATCTATTTAGTAATTTAATTAGTTAATTAATTTGATATGAACTCAAGTGTATGTGGAAGTTTGGATGACCCATTTTTGAATAATGGGAACCCTATTTGACCATCATTATGGTCTCCAATATACCAGACATAAGCAGTTTACCAGGCATTAGGAGTAGCGGTTGAGGAAGTTCCACAAGCCAACAAGTGTTGGTCACTTGTCTCTACACTTTTGTGTTTTAGGATTACTGTTATATACCCAAAAGACTTTTATCTTATGGATTCAGGTATTCTTGCAATCTCATCTCTCATATACTAACATGTCGTATATCCTATAAATATGTACATGTTCATATTTATTTATTTTATTCCACACTAAAGTATATATGATATAATATGTTGAACATGTTTATGTGATTCACTGCTATTAAATTAATTTCAACTAGTATCAGAACAGGTGTTCATGTTTAGTTTATTGAAATTTGTCCATTAAACTTCAAATTGTTTGGATATACGAATATGAAACATAGGTTTGATTTTCATGATTGTGTGAATTTTGTTTTATAAGGCATAAAAAAATTATAATATTTGGGGATGTTTCCTTTTATTTGTTAAACTATTGTGATAGTACAAAATTTATGGTTATGAGTATATTTAATTTGAAACGATTTGTATAGATTTAAGTTCTTCTGTATAATTTTATATGCACACATGTTCTTTTATGTTCTATCGTGAATTTGTTCTCGCGTTAAGGATTTTCAAGAAATATTATTATTATCAAGAGCATCATAAATGATTATGTCCTATATTTGTAAGTAGTGTCTTGTAAATTTAATACTCTCCCCATTTAATTTTTTAAGAATATCTAATAATTTTGATTGATTTGGTTGAAACAGCATGTTGCAAAAGTAACTCATGTTGTGTAAATTTGTTTCAATTAGAATAATAGAAGATATAGTGTATAATTGTTCATTGATATGGTCGACCAAAGGAAAGATACACTTTGGCCGAACAATTGCATACATGTGAGGGTAAATATGTAATAATTATCAAATTTATCCATATGGGTAATGATTGATGTCAAAAACGTCCATTATCTGATCAAATTTATTACTAATATTTGATCATTGTGTGAGAGTATTGGTTACAATTAATTTTTGCAATCAAAGATTTGGTGGGGTGTTTGGTATCTTGTTTGAGTCTTTTGATTTATAAGTGAATATGCATGTTTTTATAATAATTTATTGACATATAAACAATGATGTAAAAACAATTTATTGACATATAAACAATGATGTTGTATGAGCGTATCTTTTTCAATTGTTTATTTGATTGCGCTCACACATATAAGGTAAACATGTGACGATTGTAAGAATTCATTGTTTATAAATATCAATTGTCAGTGTATGATCATTAAAATGGATATTATTAGTACTATTGTCTAAATAATAAATATCAGCCATGCATCCAGTACTTTGGTGAGTAAATTTTTTCATTTTGTTGTTCTCTGTTGAGCTAACTCTAACTTATGTATTAGCATATTTAATTATTATTTTTCTCTTAAAATTTATAACTTTTAGGGTTGAATTGAGAATATTAACATGTTCTTGGATCTACACCTTTAATAAGGATGGAGAAACTCACAATTCAGTATCTCTAAAATGAGAATAAGTGAGTATGCTCTAGTTTAAAAGGTCCTATAATCATAAGGTATGACATTCTAATTTTTTTAAGGTATTATTTAAGATGAAATTAATTTTGTCATATATTTTATTTTAATCTAAACTGCTTTTTTCACAATGAAGAGACGGACAAATTCTTGTTTTGAGATTTAGAATCTTATTAAGATTAAATAAGAGAAAAAAATATCCTTAATATTTTTGTAACATTTTATTCTTGCTAAGGAGTTGTAATTTCTTACTATCGGGTGATTTGTTCAAAAAAAATTAAGATTTATTATTTTCTTTATACAATTAAATTATAGTTGGAAATAACATTTATATCCACTTTGTACTTTGTGACTACTACCATGGCTGCTATCACCAACAAAGCTTTGGATGTGAACATACCGCGCGAATTAATTGGAGCCAAGTTTGTATATTTCGTTGACACGGTTGGTACTTGGAATTTGAACATATGTGAACAAGATGAGTTAAAGTTAATATTGATGGATCGAAATATGATAGTGCATGGTGTGGGGTGTAGTAAGGAAAAGTGAGTGCAAGTGGCTCACTCGTTTTACTAAAGGACTGCAGTATGCTAGAAGTCTTGGCATGAAATTGATTGAAATAGATATTTATTCATTGGTGGCAGTAGGTTGCATTTCAATATAAATCATCCGAATCGGATTAGATTATCAAGAAATGTTGAAATTCTACTTTTGTTGAGATATTTTACTGAACTAGATCAATTGATTGTTGGTATGATTTACTTTTTTTTTTTTTATAAGCAAAATTGGAATTAAAAAGCACTAGGGGTGCTATTTTTGCTTCTAGTTAGTGTCAATTTTGAGTTCCCAGAAGAGAAGAATTATGCAGACATTTCCCAACTAAAATAGATGTCTTATATTGAATGACAGTATATACGGATTAAACTCTTAATCAATTTAAAAATCAGGACCCACACTTCACTTTGCAGAAGGATTACAAGGACTATAAACTAAAATGAATAAATAGAAAGTCTGGTATCTTGATTATTGATATGATAAACTTCACAAAAACATAGGGATATACAAATCTCATTAGAACAAAATTTATAACTAAGATCTTAAATCTTCACAAATTTACAATCATCCTATTATCATATTGAAATGGAAGGTGAAGAGAGTTGTTTATAATATCAGTGCAACTATATGTAATCTGAATCAGTATCTCTCCTGAAATGTTGCAAATCTGGATGAGCATCATATCCTGGCCTTCTAGGATTCCTGCAAGATAGGAAAGAAAAATGTGGTTATTTTATGCTAAACATAAATAACATCATTTTCTGCAATATTATGGAAAATATGATATATTACACCATAGTACCTTGCAAATCTGTTGGGTTCAAAGCCAGGGAGACCAGGAGGTCCAATAGGATCATATCGAGCACCGGGAGGAACACCCCTATTTAAATAGATTCATTAGTCAGATTCAAACATAAAAATAAGCCAAAAGTATCTATCACAGCACACAGGTTAGTCAAATGCAAAAGGCAGCTCAAGTGGTGAATCAAAGAGCAAAAGTGAAAAGGAGTTTAAACAACTTACGGCAATCCTCCAGGAAAAGCAGGTCCTCCACCAATACCTCCGCCAATACCACCACCACCAAACCAACGAGGATCGTTCGGCCCTACAAGCATGCTGCCTCCAAAACCATGATCACCCCTGAAAATTAAGTAGGGAATGTTAAATGTTAAAGCATGAATTTATAATTTGTGTTAAGAGACAACAAAATGTAAAGTACAGTTTTACCTTGAAGGATACACACCGGCAGCAGGCCCTGGAAAAAGATCACTACCAGAACCGATGCCAACTGGAGGGATAATAAATCTGTACAAACACAGCAAAATGTTGAACCTCAATGAATTAGTACAGAAGCCAAAAGCATTTATATAAAGAAAAAACTAGAGAAAGGGATCATAAAGACAGTATAGCATATAGACAACTAATCATTTTATTTAAAGCTGTTAAGTATGTCTCTTGCGTGGAGAATGAGCAAAAACTTTGATCGAAGACAATTAGATCATAAACTAGACATGCACTCAGAGGTTTAATTCTTTAAGTAACATCAGATAATTCTTTTCTACAATGTGTAAGTTTTAAGTAATAGTTCAGTTCACCAATTTCTAAAGACGGGGTGGTTACATCACAACCATTTGTGTTACATCACCGTCTGATGTTACGCCAATTTCTAAAACAGGCTGATTAGAACCAATAATATCAAAAAAGTCAACAATAAGACGGTGTGAAATCACATACTTGACAATCAACTATTAAGAAGCATAAAAAATGTAACAGTGAAACTAAAAATGCATTAGGAAGAATTAGAAATTTCTTACCCAGGGTTATGATCATAAGGGCCAGCAGGTTCACCAAATCCAGAAACAGGGTCAGATGTCTCTAATCCTCTTTTGTCACTGGTTTCTGAGCTGTAAATGAAACAATATCAATTTTGCAATTGAAAAAGGTTTTTTCATTTTCAATTTCACTTATTGTTTTTATAGTTTCGAACAATGCTTTCGAGATCTTGTTTGGGTTTTTTAAATCATGTATCAGTTAATGATTACGAAGAGCTAAATAGTGTTCCAAAAGTGATGACGCTGAGCAAAGATGGACAGAAGTTACAACGGACAAATAACTTTTCAGTTTGTTCAGCCGTTCATGTGAGAAAAAGAATGATAACAAACCAATTACCAATACACATTTCTTTTTTTGAGCGAAAATAGTGGAAATTTGAATGAGATGTTGATAGTATAGTGACTCAGCTGAAAGGTTTCTTTTCAAAAAATTGAATTATTGTACATTCATTTGTTCAAAACAGAGATCAAACTGTCAAAAAAAAAAAAAATCAGGTTATGTTAAAAAAAAGATTTCCTTTGCTACATTTTTACCTTCAGAGATTCACAACAAATTCTACAATGGTTTTTGTAAGCAGTATTTTTTGCCTCTGTTTCACTACATGCTTCCTGAATCAAAGAGCCAATTCGGGAAAACTGGTTTTTAAACCAATTGAAGGGGGAAGTGGATTTTGTAACCAATCCGCTTGAAAACCGGTTTAGAATCTAAACCTATCTTGAATCAGTTATGAACTGGTGTGGAATCATTCTCACACTTAAACCAGTTTTTGTGACAAATAGTTTGGTTTATCAAACCAGGACCATAAAGTGAACTACTTCGCAAGGTTTGGTTAACAACTCACACCCCTAATTGCCACATGGTGCAAAACTATCCCAAATAAGAACAGAACAGAATATTACCCCACATATTCTTTACCCGATACCGATATGAGAAGTGTCAAACACAAAATGAACGTAGTAGTTGATACCCATTTTATTAAATGTTTCGCCTATTATGTGTAATTTTTTTTGTAGATACCTATTTTGTATAGTTTTACAACAGTAGTTTGTAACTTGTTCTGGATAATTATATCTTTTTGCCAATTGCAGTGTTTTCTATTGGTTGAATTTGCTTCTACCTCTGATTGAGCAAATCATTAAATTTAACATTTTTTATTTTTATAAATGACGTGGAATCCAAAATATTGAACAATAGCGGTGACCAATGTAGAAGAGGTTGTGTGCACGATCATGAAAGTGCAAATATTTGCAATCGTTGATCATGAAAGTGCAAATATTTGCAATCGTTGATCATGAAAGTGCAAATATTTGCAATCGTTGATCACTGTTGTTGGTTTGCAACAGAATTTGATCCAAATATCCAGAAGCATTAAGAATAGCAAAGAGGTGGAAGTTGAGGAAAAGTTGAGGGCTCTAATAAGTTTTTCATGAAGAGGAGAATCAGCATACAAGTTACTATAATAGTACTTTCAAGATAAAGGCAAGAGAGGAAGCATGTCAAGTATTTGAGTTTTTCTACAGTAATGCCATTCCATTCAATGTTTTGCAGGGAGTGATGAATTTCCCATTATGTCTGATCTGGTGGCAAAACATGGCTCCGAACTTAAGCCACCGTTTTATTATGATTTTAGAGTGAAGCATCTAAAGGAAGAAGTGAAGTTGGCAAATGCATACTGGGCAAATGGCAAATGCATACCCTAATTTCTTTTAATTTAATATTATTTGTTAGAGGTATTCTCGTACATTAAAAAGCTAACCAACATTGCTCTCTTATATTTCTTCTATACCAAACATACCTCAAATCTTATTTATTTTTCACCTCTTTCTCTCTACTCACACTCTTTCCTATTTCTTCTCACTCCCCACAACCAATCACAGCCTAACAGTAGGAAAATTACAACGGCTATTTATTCCAAAATTTCTCTCTTTACTCTTTTGCAACATGTCACAAATGTGAGAGATTTGGTGAGACTGGGCCTTACTCACTTTGCCACATCTTTTTATTTAACTTTAGGGCGTTTGCATGAGCTCAAGGATGCTTTGATAAGAATGTTGAAAAGTAAATAATGAAAGTGCAGTCACTTTGAACATAAAAGAGGACGAGAAAGCCATTGATGTAGTTTTGGACCAGGGGTTATGAAAGAGCAATGCGATTTGTTTGAAGGGTGCACTTCCTCTTACCGAATTGCTTCGTTTGGTCAGCCAGGATAAAAAACCAGCTATAAGATTTATTTGGGGCAATTGAGCAAGCAAAAGAGCATTTTGTGGTGTGAAGAAAAGATAGTTTAAATTCCTTCAATTTGTTTTGTTGTGTTGATTTTAGAGTGCATCAGATTTGTAGAAAAATAAGGAACTAGACAACACAACTACAACTATACCGTGTTTTATTTAAAAACTGTTAACAAGACTGAACAAAATGAGAGGCTAGGGACTGGACAAAATCTGAAACTTGTGTCCCTCACTAAAAATCATGGGACTATTTATTCCTAGAGCAAGTTACTGTGCGCGCCCGCACACACACATGATTAATAAAAAAACTCTAAAAAGATCATTTCCATTCACTATCAGAATTAAAATTTTGAAGTCATAAAAGTCATGATTAAATAATGACCAAATACAAAAATTTCAAGCGCATCCTCCTAAAGTATTATATAAGGTTGGCATTCCCACACTAAGTTTCAAAACTGAAAAGAAAAGGTTCACAAAATACAAATTTACCTTTTAGTCGAGGAGCTTGCATTGGAAGAACCGTCTAATTTTGATAAAATATCTGCATCTATTCTCTTCACCAGCTTGTCTAAATTCTTGAACTGCTGAGAAAAATTGCTACCTCCATCCACCCCAGAGTAGTCCCCAACACTGCATATATTAGAAACACACCCAAATACCATCTCAAAGTCAGCATAATCCACACAAAATCGAGTCACAAAATTTCAAGCCTTGCACAAATTGGTACAAAATATTCTTTTAACTAAACTCAAGGTTTTACAATTCAACCTAACAAAGAAAACCCAGTTGAGAAAATCCAAAACTTTCAACATAAAAATAAATCAAAACATTTATAGCATAACCAAATAAAAAACAATATCCCCATTTTCCATATAGCAACCTAACCCAACAAAGAAAGCAAAATTACAAATCCAAAATTTCCAAACCAAAAAATAACAACAAGCCTCATCCCACTGTGGGGTCGACGTCACAAGGCCAGATACCGAGATTTAAAAAAAAGGTAGACTACATGGATCAACTTCTTTCGTTATAATATTCTATCCAGGATCATGCTTCTATCCAAATTGTTAGTCTCGTTAAAATCTTCTTTTATATTTTATCTAAGTCTTACTCTATCCCTAGTTGTTTGTTCCTCTCCATCTAATCTACCCTCCTCCTTACCACAGAATCTACATATTCTCTCGCTACATGCTCAAACCACCTAAGTTTATTTTCTATTATCTTATTTTCTATTACCTTTTCTACTATAGGTCCTAACACTCTCTCATTTCTAATATTGTCATTTTTAAACCAAAAAATAAAATAAAATAAAATCATATACAAAAGAAATAAATAAAAAAATCTCTCATTTCCCAAATTAGCATAACTCAACACAACAAAGAAACCCTAATTTCAAAAATCAAAACATTCAACAATTCCAACCAGAAACAAAAACAAAACAAACTAGTTACTTGATCTCAAGATGTAGAGGCTCCGGAAACCCTTCAGACAAAGCATGAACAAGCAACTTCTCATTCATCACAATACACTTAACAAGCACTTTCTTCCCACCCTTCTCCCCATTCAAGTAAACAAACGCATACTCATCATTAAGCTCATTCCAGTGATCAACAGATACCTCATCTACATACACACAAAACCCACCAAACACAAATAAAAACCTAAAAAAAAAAACATCAAAAAAATTGAACGGAAAAAAAGGGATTTTTTAGGGTTACCATTAGAGGAGTTTGAAAGCGCGGTATCGGAGAGGGCTAAGGGACCTGTAGCGGTGAGGATGTAACCGGAAGCGAGGAATGAGGAGTGGACGACGAAGGCGATTTTGTCGTTTTGGTTGCGGAACGTTGGTCTCGCGGCTCTGATAACCGCGAGCACCGACTTGTCAGTTGCCATGGTTTGGAGGTGATCGACGACGTGTCGTTTATGATGAGAGTGGTTTTAGTTTGTGAAAGGGAAAAAGAAACATGTATTGTAGATGGTTCTTGTAAAAAAATGTTTTAAATTCAAGAATTTGTGTTTTATAAATTCTTGTAAGAGAAGCAACATTTTTTATAAATATAAAATAGCCAAAAATATATATATTAACCGACTAAAGATATTTTTAAGAAGAAAAATCTTTCGCTTATGCTATTAATTAATTAATTTATAGTTTTATATTTAATATTTATTTAATCAACAAAATATATTTAAAACAATAAATAATGGATTTTATGGCAATAGTCTACAATCAAACTCAATATTTTTAAAATTGATTTTTCAATATTTTTAGCCATAGAACATTTAATGATATGTAGAAAATATAAGATAAAGAGTTGTGAAGGACGGATGAAGACATTGAGGTTGGTGGAAATTTTTTTTTTTTTTTGGAATCTTCAATGGAGGATTTGAGGAATTAAGTTTATACTAGGTAGTAGAGTCTCCTATCTCATATATGTTTGTGACTTCTAGCGCACGGTGTTGGTTGTTACAAAATCACATATTGTGAGACAGTAAAATATATGGTATGAACCTTGATTTTAACATAACAATAAATGATCTTATTGTTGTCATTCCAGATTTTGACATTGATAATTTTATTAAATAGGGCATCGTCTCTCCTAAAGCGCATATATTTTACCGAGAGTCCGTTTTTAGACGGAAAGAGTAGAAGGGTAATCAATTGTTTTTTTTAACAATATCTTAATCTTATCTTAATCTTAATCTTATCTTAATATATATATATATATATATATATATATATATATATATATATATATATATATATATATATATATATATATATATATATATATATATATATATATATATATAAATGCAAGGTTGTCATGATGGCAACCCTAGCCACATGTCAACCTGATAGCAAATCTAAGAACAAACCCTAATTCTAATTTTACCAATGCGACCCTACACCCTAATTTTAATTTTACTAATTTAACCCTACATTAAGAATAAATATAATAATAACAATAAAACCAGTTAAAATAATAATTAATTCAACATTAATAATTATTAATAATAACAATAATAATAATAATAATAATAATAGAATATTAATAATAATAATAATGGAATATTAAGCTAAAATATTAACATAATAATAAAATGAGAATAATAATATAAAATAATAATAATAATAGAATATTAAGCTACAATAATAATAATAATAATAATAAAATAAAAATAATAATATAATATCAACTACCACTATTAAAAATGAGAATAATAATATATAATAATAATAATAATAATAATAATAATAATAATAATAATAATAATAATAATGATAGAATATTAAGCTACAATAATAATAACAATAATAATAATAAAATGAAAATAATAATATAATATCAACTACCACTATTAAAAATAATATCATCTATATAAGTAATTTAGAATAATTAAAAAAAATCATGTTTTTCTCCTTTATTTTATGTATATAATATTATATTTGTCTCAAAAAAATTTATGAATAATTCTACCTACACAATTTCTATTTTTCTTTTAAAAGTAACTAATTAATAATAATAATAATAATAATAATAATAATATAATATTCAGATACTACTATTAAAAATAATTTATAATAATTAGGAAATTGTGTTCTTTTCTTTTATCTTATATATAAAACCAAATTTATATATTTCATTAATTTCTATTTTTCTTTTAAAAATAATTAACTAATAATAATATAATATTCAACTACTACTATTAAAAATAATATTATTTATAAAATAATTTATAATAATTAGGAATAACGTTATAAATTATATTATATATATATATATATATATATATATTATAAAATGATATTATTTTTCTTTTCATAAAATTATTTTCTAATTCATAACCCACTATCTTTTTAATTTTTCAGTTTTTTATTTCTCTTATTTAATTTATCATTTATTTATATTTAATGGTTATTATTTTCTATTAATTGGTATAGTAATAAACTTTAAAAAGTTATATATCTTAATAATGGTATATGAAAACAGTTGTAAAATATTATGTCTTTTTGTATTCTTACACACCTTTATAAGTATTCTTGATCCTACTTTTATTCTTTATTCCGTGTTTTTGTTGCCCATTTCACCTATTCATTATTTTACAGGATTTTTCACAATGTCTACTATTGACAAAAACTTCAATCAGTAAGAGATTTTTTCTAATAATTATTTGAATATTTGTTTATCTTATTATTAAATTTCATACTCATTGATTATATTTTCATGTAAAAAACATCTTATATATTTTTGCAGGCTTATCGAAGATGATAATATATTGCCTGCATAAATAATAACAATGATAGGGTTTGTTCACATGTATACCGGGACTGGAATATTTGCACTATCAAAATTGACAAACCAGTGACATATTCTACAAAATCTTAGTGGAACACACTACCATATTTTATTTAGAAATACTTCTCAAGAACCATTTTAAACTCCCTCCCTGATTTAGATTTTTATTTATAATTTATAATTTTATTTATTTTCTTTCATTTGTTAATTCGTTGATTTGGTGGGATAGAACTTCACATTTTTCTATTGTCATTTTTTTTGTTTTTTTTTTGTTGTTGTTAATTTAGATTGGATATATAATAAAATCACATTAATTGTTTTGTTAATAACATTTAATATGATTTTACTGTTAATTTAAATCCAATTAATGTTGATGTTGTATAAATCAATTTAATGAATAAAAATTATATTATCATAATAAATTCATAGTATTGGAAGTGTTTATCTTATAATAATTTAAAAGTTTTAATTATTTTTTAAGTCGATTGTATTAAACAGAATTATATTAATATTTATTTACCTTTTGTACAATATTATGAATCAAATAGGTATTGTGAGACATTTTCATGTTTGACAAGTGAAATATGAGTGAGTGCTATAAGAAAATGATATTTTTTTATAATGTTATTTATTAATATAATAAAATATATATGGAATTGAACATGTTTATATGATTTACATTTTTTATAGAAAATATACGATTTAAATTTATTTTTTTGGAGTTGACATTTAAAATTTCAGCCATTTCTTAGGTTTGTAAATAAAAACTAATTAAAAATTGAATTAGATTAATATACTCTTATATTATAAGTTTAAAAACTAATGAAAAATACTATATACAAGTGATTAAATATAAAACTTATAGTGTTGCATTATTCATATAAATATGACATATTTTTTAAACGGAAAGAACATAACAAAAATAAAAAATAATAAAACTATAATATAAATTAATAAATATTCATATATTTTCAAACAATTTTTTATATTTATTATAAATTATACATAATTATATTTATTTGAAATAATATTTAAGGTAAATATTCAAATTATTCCCGTGCAACTCACGGGTCATATGTCTAGTATATATAAATTCAAGGTTGTCATCATGGCAACCCTAACCACATGTCAACCTTATAGCAACTCTAAATAGAAACACTAATTCTAATTTTACTAATTTGATCCTATACAATACACTCTAATTTTAATTTTACTAATTTAACCCTAGATTAAAAATAAATATAATAATAAAACCAATAATAATAATAATATAAATAATAAGTAATATATATTTATTGCCACAATCTTAAATCTATTAGTTATTAAATTGACACAATATTAATAATTAAAATAATAATAATCATAACAACAACAATAATTATTATTTTAATATTATTATAATAATCATAACAGAAATAATCATATATATATATATATATATATATATATATATATATATATATATATATATATATATATATATATATATATATATATATATATATATATATATATATATATATAAATCCAAAGTTGTTATGATGCAACCCTAACAACATATCAACCTTATAGCAACTCTAAATAGAAACCCTAATTCTAATCTTATTGACACTACACTCTAATTTTAATTATACTAATTTAACCCTACATTAAGAATAAATATAATAATATTAATAAAACCAATAATAATAATATAAATAATAAATACATATTTCTGCCACAATCTTAAATCTATTATTTATTAAATTGATACAATATTAATAATTAAAATAATAATAATGATAACAACAACAATAATTATTATAATTAGTAATAATTATAATTATAATAATCGTAACAAAAATAATATTAATAATAATTAAAATAATATATATACCATTATTTGTTTCTAACAATATTATTAAAATCATCTTTCTAACGACTATTGATATACTATCAGATACGATTTTTATTCCAATTACTTACAAAACTTTGAGTTACTCCACGTTAATTCTCTTTCCATCAATATTTGTAATTGATCTTATTGTAGTTATAATTACTACAATTATAACTCTCCCATACCATTTAGTAACGATGCATTTTGAAGGTTTTGTCCATCCTATTCTAATTACAATTTATTTTTGAAACAAAATCAGTTACAGTTTTTTAATTATATTATATTTATAATTATTTAAAAAATTAATGTTTAGAAAGTGAAGAGTTTTGCCTTTCAAAAAAAAAAAGAAAGTGAAGAGTTTTATGAAACTGTCCATCATAGTATCATTTTATTATTTTGAAACCACTAAGTTTGTCCATATTTTTTCCTTAAATAGATAAACTCTTCTCACTCTCTTTCTCACACGTATATTTTGGAATTTGATGAATAATTTGACAAAAGCATAGAATGAATGAGTGAAATATTCTATTGATTCAAAAAGAGAATTGATTTTTCTCTCTTCATCTAATCCAAAAGCTTTTGGAAGCTTCCATATTTTTTATGTCCATATTTTTTTGAATTAATTTAATTTCTTTTTTTGATCATATTTAAATTTACTTCATCAATATTATATAATTGGCACAAGCTTCTACAAATAACAATCTTAGAACGAATATTAAAATATACATCTCTTGCAATCATATGAAAAATCAAAATTCTGGAAATTATAATACATATGCTTATGATAAGATATTTTTATTTTTGTATGATTTTTATTTATTTTTTGTTTAATTTTGTTCCTCTTTTTCACAATTCTAGAATGGTACTACTGCTTTAAATTTCTTTTGGATATGAATTCTAATTATTATTTTAATCAAATTTTATAGTCATATTTATTTTAATATATGTTTTTTATTGTAGTAATAAATATGCACATAATTTATTGGTCGTCCAATTTCAAAATTTATGGGCTTTATATGATTAAATATTAGAATTTTTAATTCGACTATTCACCTTTAAAATTATTTAAAGATGAAAATAATAGTTATATAGCACCACTTTTCTATAAATTTAAGTGTATTATATAATATTTCATTTTAAGAAAAGAGTCTTATAATATATTTTAACCATTAACCTGATATTTTAATTTAAAAATTATTTATTCAAGGTCTCAATTTTCTAATTATTAATTTATTTATTTTATAAACTTAAATATTAGAATTTTTAAATTGATTATAAAAAATTTAATGATAACTCATTATTACATCATTATAAAATTGTTGAATTAAACCATCATTACTTTAAAATTAATAATAATAATAATAATATATATTTTAAATATTTTATAGTAATACTAATGAAATGAATATCAACAGATAAATTAATAAATAATTTAAAATCTATGAAAAATATAAAAAATTAATAGTTAGAAAGATAGTGGATTCTTACAAAATTAAAATAAATACAATATCAAAAGTTAACAATTTAAAAATGTCATTGGTTGAATAAATATATAAATATAACTAATAAATTTTTCAACTTTTTTTCTATTATGTAACCTCTATCATTTATTTATATTTTTTCAGACAGTTATTTTCTTTATACAAATTTTCATTTTTATTTTTATTTTTATTTTTATTATTATATTCATAATTATGTGTATATCAATGTATGATATTGAGTTATTATCATTTAATATATAATTTTTCTAAATTTTATAGTTATAATAATAAATATAATAATAATATTTTGAATTTTAAAATATTATATATAATAACAATAATATATTATAAGTCAACCGTGCAACGCACGGGTTATATACTAGTTAATATCAGTGACGTTAAAATTTTGTAGGTTCATGACAATTAACTTTTCTATTTGATGTGATTTTAGTTACGTCAGATTTATGATTTTGACCATAATGTATAGTATTACGTATATTTGAAGTTGTTATTTTCAATGCATTCTAATGTTTTATTAAACTTTAACTCCATATTTAAATTTTATTACTTTAATTTCACTTTTAAATTTCATTCGATTTTTTATATATTTTTTTTAATTTTGACAATAGTAGAAAATATTATGTATATGTGAAGTCGTTATTTTCAATGCGTTCTACTGATTTATTGAACTTTAACTCCACATTAAAATTTCACTTGGTTTTTTGTATAATTTTAATTTCACTTTTAAATTTCATTTGATTATATATATATATATATATATATATATATATATATATATATATATATATATATATATATATATATATATATATATATATATATATATATATATATATATATATATATATATATATATATATATATATATATATATATATATATATACACTTTAATTGTAATTAGGGAGGACAATGGGTAGAGTTTGGATAGGGATCTATAATACCGTTCCCATACTTGCAGTTTGAAAAAATCTTCATACCTAAACCTATACCTGGGCACCAGCATTTCGACTCGTACTCATACCTAATGTGTATCGTCATGTTTGTCTCTCTTCAATCTTCACTTTCTAGGAGTGGCATGCCTAGTGTTTTGGGCGGACTTTTTCTTCCACTAGGGACAGGGTTTTGTTTTTTGAGATTTTGGTATTGGTTTTTTTTTTCTTGTTGGTTTTTTGTTTGCTGTTTTTTTTTAGTGCCCTTACGATGCGCTTGTTTGTAGCTTTAACTTTTTTTTTATTTTTCTAATAAGTTTTTATGTTTTCTCATTAAAAAATGTATCCTGCCATTTTAAGTTTTTAACAACAATTTAAAAATAAAAAATCAATGATGTTATTATTGAGTTAAGATATAAACAAACATTTATATTAAAATGCGTACAAGTTTAAAAGTGATTTATTTAATAAAATCGATAAACATACATGTGTCTATAATAATAAAAATATATATTGTGCGGGTACGGGATGGCTGGGTACTAAGATACCCGTATTAGCGCCCATACCTACTTATTTTAGTAAGTAATTGTCCATGATGTTCATTTGTGTATTCATTTTTGGAGTTTTTATCCTACTCATTATAGATCATTTTTGTAGGTACCCACTAGAAATAGTTTCAATTGTCATCACTAATTATGACCAAAGTACACCACAGTATTTATATGTTAAGTAGTTTTTTTTCAATGCATTCTACTTTATTAAACTTTAACTACACATTTAAATTTCACTCCATTTCTTGTATAAGTACACTTTAATTTCAATTTTAATTTCATTCGATTTTCTATATATATTTTAATTTTGACCACATATATGCAATTAGGAATGGCAAAAAAAAATGGTACATGCGGATATTTGCGGATAATATATGTCACGGGTACGGGACGAATAGTTTAATAGATATTTACGGATAAAATAAATTGATATTTAAATATCTGTTTTTAAATGGATATGTATATGGATTTGATGATATGTATCCATGGATATCCGTATCCGTTAATAAATTATAAAATTATTTAAATATCATTAGTTTAAATCATTTAAAGAAGGAAATTAAGTTTGTGATGAAAGAAATTAATGTGACAATTTTTTTTTTGTTAAAGTAAAAGCAAATTGTATGGATCTTATGACATAATAACTTTGTGTCTTTAAAAGAAGCTAAACATTTTAAAAAAAAATGTTATTCATGGATATCTATAAATATTCACGGATATCTTAAAATCCATGGATTACTCGCTTAACGAATATCCACACGAATATGAGGCGAATATGGCTATCGTATTTATCAAATGGAGCGGACATGAATATCATATTATTCGTCCCCATAGATATCCATTTTACATCTCTATATTGCAATATTGTGTATATGTGAAATTGTTATTTCAATGCATTGTACTGGTTTATTAAACTTTAACTCCCACATTTAAATTTTGCTCGATTTCTAGTGTAAAATTAGTTTCACTTTTAATTTTATTGTATTTTCTATATATAGGTTAATTTTGACCACAATACACATTGATTATTGTTTATATGCGAAGTCGTTATTTTGAATGCATTCTACTGATGTATTGAGCATTAAGGGCTTGTTTGTTTTGACTTTTTTTAAAAATGATTTTAATATATAATTTTGTGAAAAAAAATTTTACAAAGAAATTTTTTATAAAAGATTCAAATAAAAATTTTGTTTGAATAGTTATTTTTAAAATGTGATTTTAGGTATTTCATCTATTTATGGAGAAAAAAATTGGATATCAAAATTTTAAAAAATCACTTAATTTTGAAGCTATTTCAAATAGATTTTCATAAAAATCATTTTTAAAATACAACCTTTTGAAAAAATTGCAATTTTGATTAAGTATTGGACTTCAATAATGTGTGTTTATGTTATAGAATGTCAAAATTAGTGTTTCATTTTAGAAAAAACAAATATAAAAAACTTTTAATATTTTGAAAAACGGTTTTAAGAAATTTATTTTAAAAAATACAAAAAAAAATTAATTTTTTTAAAGCTGAAACAAACATGCCCTAACTCCACATTTAAATTTCACCCTATTTCTTGTATAAGTATACTTAAATTTCAATTTTAAATTTCATTCGATTTTCTATATATGCTTTAATTTTGACCACATATATAAAGTATTGTGTATATGTGAATTCAATTTCTTGTATACAGTTTAATTTCACTTTTAAATTTCACATATAGAAGCAATCTTCTAGTATTTCTATATTTGATTCATTTGTATTTTAAAAAAATATATATTGAAAGATGTGCCAATATAACTTCATTAATGCTATTTATATTATTTTCAGTTTAATATTTGACATTTGGGTAAATTCATTGTACGCAGTTATCAAAATCAATAACATGACATCTATTTTTTAAGTGTTTGGATCTTCTTCTGCACTTATCTGCCGCTTCCCCTGCTGCTCCATATCTAATGGTTGTGAAATAAGGAAATATTAATGAATGAGAAGAAAGTTAAAACTAAAAAATAATCCAAAGGTCATAGTGCTGTTATGGAGCAGAAGACAATAAATTGGAGACGATCTAGATCCATTTTTTAACGACGTGTATTGTTAAGTTGATGGACTTGGATCCTCTCCTTCAATATTCTCTCATTCCCTCTCCTTCCTCTCTATCTCTCTCTTAATTTTACTCTCACTCATCATTAAAAAGCATAAAATAATCAAGAGAGAGAATGAGATTAAGAGAGAGATAGAGAGGAAGGAGAGGGAATGAGAGAATATTGAAGGAGAGGATCCAATGTGTAAGTTGATATATATTTTTTCAATATTTTTATTTTCTTTTTAAATTCATGTGGCTTTACTTTTTATTTTTTTTAAATTTATTTTAAAACCTAACAATGGAATCATATCATCATATCATCATACTAAATTATAATCATGCAACTTCTTTCCATCAAAATTTTCCCGCCAAATTTTTCACCAATAACAATTCATCAATAAATAATAATAGGTTAAGTCTATGGTGAGGGCTTAATTAAGTCCTTCACTGGTGAAACCTCTAAAAATAACCCTAAGATTAATTGAATGTGTCAGGTCTAATATAAAAAGATGAGAACATGTAAAATCAATTATAGGTAAATTTTTTTCAACATAGTGGTACGATATTCTTACTTTTCCTAAGAATTTTTTTCTACTTAAATGCTGTCCGATTACTGTTTCTACTTTGCAAGTTTTTCTTCTTCATCACTGCCGCAACATAACTTTCTCCTTGTTCACTGCACCTTCCTCTTCTTCATCACCGCCGCAACATAACTTTCTCTTTGTTATAAAAGCTATTCTCCACTGCAACACAACATATTTAACACAGCGAAAACCACCGATGCAACACAGTTTTATCACCGCCACGAGATCCACCGCCGCAACATAACTTATTTATCGCCCCGAGAGCCACCACTGCGACACAGCCTATCTACCGTCGCGAGAACTACTATTGTAACACAACCTAATTATTATTGCGAGAGCCACTTCACTCATAGTCTCGCCGCCGTCACTGCCACTTGAAGTAGTTCTTTTTTTATAGAACTTCTAATTTTCAATCTCATTAATTCAAATTCTCGATAATCCAATTTTAATTGGTGAGTTTTCACTTCTTCAAATTTTCTTGGATTGGTTATATGCTTGCAGCATCAATGCAGCTAATATTGTTACCAAACTCAATTTTAGGTCATTTTCTTGCTGAATTGTTTACGACACTTGTTTGATGTAATTTTCAGGGACCACCTCCATATTTCTCGAATTCGAGTTTATTCTTCCGCGTGAAGCCTGTAGTCATATGTCTGATGTTTGTGTTCTTTTGTTTGTGAGTAACTAATTATATGTGTGTTTATTTGTTGAGAGTATTTAAATTTATTTCTAAGACTGTATCCTGCTAAATAATTTTAGTAACTTTGTATTGCTTTATAGATGTTAAATATTGCTCCTCAATATAGCCTATGTTGTTTTGATTTGTCTGCTTGGATTTGCCAATAATGACCTGTTGTAAATAGGTGACTTTGGCTCCTCACTTGTTAATTTTTGAGCCAACCATGAATGAATTTGTTTGTAGAATATTTGTTGAGGTGCTTATGAATTTTTGTACTTCTAAAGTTATTATTTCGTTAGCCAAGACTGCTAGAGTATAGTTGTTAGTAATTTTTTTATGAAAATAACATGGATAACATACTTGGTGCAGGAAATAGAGAAAGAACATTGGTACCATTTGTCGAATAGTTATAGGTGGTATGGAGGTAAAAGGAGAAAATTTTAAATATTCGTATTAGTGTACTTTAGTACTTATGTTAAAACTATGTTATTTATTGTGACAGGGACTAGAAGAAGTGTCAATGGAAGTGGTTGATGAAACAGTTGAGGCTACTGTTGATGATATTAGTGCTGAGGATGGAGAATCTATTGAAAATATTATAAATATTGATAGTATGGAGGATATTCTTAGTATGGACCTGAAAAGACTAAGTCCCCATGACACAAGAAAGGAGAAATATTACAGCGGGCATTTGTTTGTCACAGACAGGGGTTTAGGGAGGATAGAGGTTTAACAATAGAAAATCGTAAGCGTGAGCATAAAACTGATACTCGGTCTGGATGTGAAGCAAAATTTCGAGTGCATATAGATATGTTCTCACAATGTTGGTGGATAACAGTTTTTAACGATCAACACAACCATGATCTTTTATATGAAGAGTATCATGGAATGCTTGTTTCACATCGAAAAATGGAAGATTCAGATATAATGCAGATGAACGACATGTTGAAGGATTGTATGAGACCGTCTCAATTATATGGTTCTTGTGCCAACCAATCAAGAGGGTATGTAAAAATAGGGTTTCGTAGGAAAGATATATATAATCAGATATGAAAGCAATGCCTTTTGCAACGATGTGATGGTAAAAATGCATTACACTATCTTCATGGACTGGCATCAGATGACCCGATGATGTTTTATCGCCACACTGTTGATGGAGAAGGTAGGCTTTCCAACCTTTTTGGGTCTGATGGTATAAGCCAAATGGATTTCAAAGTTTTTGGTGATGTCTTGGCATTTGATGCAACATATGGGACGAACAAATACTGTTGCCCCTTAGTGGTGTTTTTTGGAGTTAATAACCATAATCATAATATTATATTTGACGGTGCTATTGTTGCAAATGAAAAAGAAAAAACATATGTGTGGGTTCTTGGAAAAAATTTGGAAGCAATATCAGGTAAGTCGCCTATATCGTCATTACTGATGGCAATCTTGCAATGAAGAAAGCTATAAATAAGGTGTTTTTGAATGCTTATCATTGGTTGTATGCTTGGCATCTAATTCGCAATGCAATGTCTAACATTGGAGTTCCTGAATTTGTTAGTCAGTTTAAGAAATGCATGTTGGGTGACTATGACCTGGGTGAGTTTCAGCGCAAGTGGGCTGACATGATTGACGCATTTGGGTTGCATGACAACAAGTGGGTTACAAAATTGTATGCAAAGAGAAAGACGTGGGCTACAGCTCATATACGCGGAATTTTTTTCGCTGGGTTCAGAACTACCTCCCGGTGTGAGGGGTTACATTCAGAAATAGGGAAGTTTCTTCACTCACAATATAATTTAAGTGAATTTTTATTACATTTTCATCGGTGTCTTAATTACATGTTTTATAAGGAGGTAGAAGCTGACTTTGTATCAAATTACGGTGATCATATGCTACAAACAAGATTTCAAAGCATAGAGCATTGCGCTGGGAAGTTATTTACTAGAAAAATATTACTTATGTTTCGTGATCTTCTTGCACAGTCCGCGGAGATGGTAGTGGCAACATGTCATTAAACTTATACTTGTATCATATACACAGTTCTCAAGTACCAAACATCAAAAAGGGAGTGGAACGTATCACTCTATCTTGATGATGACATGTTTCGATATATGCGTTTGAGCAAATTAGTAAGTGAGAGTGGTGATGATTTCGATTACCATATGAGAAATGGAAGCAAAAAGGGGCTTACATGATGATGGACCCACAAATTCAAGTGAATTTGTCCACGAGACACTGAAGGATCCTGCTCAAGCTAGAACTAAAGGATGCGCTGGGGAATCTTCATCATGTCAGAAAAAAGGAAGCGCACTAAGTGTTCTACTTGCAAAAAATTTGGTCATAACAAGCAAACATGTTCATTACCTCGACATAATGCTAACACGGCAAATTCGTCACACGGAGATTTTCACAACATTGAATTCAGTAATGACTCTGTAAGCAATTTCTTTAATGTTGCTATTTAATGGTATCGTTATATATATATTACCCATTGTTATAAATATCTATGGTACTTGCAATTGCATAACAATCTTGATTGAATTGTAAAAGCGCATCTGCGAAATAAGTGTGAAAACGGATGCACCTTATAAGTTAACTTAAATATAGTAATTAGTTGGATACATATGCAATTGCGATGTGGTCTATTGATATCATCTTGTTTTAATTCTTGATAGAAATGTTTAAATTGTTCATGCAAAATGATTCAAGAAATTCGTAGAATTCTTTCACTGGCTATTGTATCTCAATTCATATTTTTTCTGTTTGTTTTTATTAAAATATTTTGTTGCATGGATAATGTATTTGTTCAACACTTGATGATACTTACGTGTTTCAATTACGCTTTTTCTACCTGATAGAATTTGATCTGTTAGTTTGGTTATACATGCATTTGTAGTGTGGACTACTCATGTACTTAATAAATTAAATTATATTTTATTTTATTAAATTGATTATTGGTTTGATTTGGATTATCTTTCCCGTTACACGTAAGATTGGATAAGATATATCTTGGGTCCCATTACAGTTTTGTATTACCGTTGTATGTCACACATAAACGAGTTCCCGAGTAAGTTCCAGACATAGATTTCTTACAAGGCCCTGGTGTGTGTGTGTCGGATTCTAGTTTATAGCTCCATTGCAGTTCCAGTTGGTCTCGCTGTGGAGTTGATCAGTGGGTGTGTCGAGGTTGATATAATTAAGAAAAATTGCAGGCAGAAAGCTCCAGCAGCTGTATTTTATGGTGTGATGTCGTGACCAAGTGTGGCAGCTTTGAAGTGGCTTGTTCTGTTAGCACATTGGTGGTTGGGCTGAATTGTTTTATTGGTGCAACAGGGTGCTGAAAGTAGCTGAGCTAGCAGTTTTTTTTCGAGAGTTTGGTCGTTGTATTGTCGCTGATTTGTAGATTGTCTAGCCTATTATGAAGTTCAAGTTAGTGCATCAACTGTCTGCTTTTAAAAATGTAGACATGTTCATTTAACTATTACTATAGCAGGTTTTTTGTGTGTGAAAGGTATAGAAGTAGTTAAATGAGTAGTACCATTTTGAAAATTTAAATAATGTAACCATTCTAAATACTTTTACATTTAACATTAAACTAATAGTAGTTAAATAAGAATCATTTTCAACACTGTCACACTAATAATTTTGACTGCAAAAACAAATTGGACTGCAGAGGTAATCTAAACAGGATCTTGTCTATTTCATGTTCTACATTAATTGTTTGTCACTTGAAAAGGTGTTAATCAATCTATATGGTGCTTGTAGGATGAAAAGGTTGTTATTCGCGTCAAGAGGTCTGTTGAAGATGAGACCTTGGATCAACTAGTTGCCAACATATAGTGGCATGAAAGAATACTTTAATAGCAGATTAGTCTTGGTTTTGGACTACAAGGATATGTTTGGTTTGTTCTTTATTGGATTTAACTAAGTTTGAATCAGAAGAGAGTGCCTGCAGAAAATTTGTGCCACTCAATCAAACAAAGAATCAAACTCAGCATCATCATGACATATGATTTGAGACCGCAATGAACACAGTATTTCTTCAACTGATTCATTGCAAGGAAAGTCCATTTCTACCAGCTTCTTAAATGACTCAAATCATACTTGCAACAGTTATGTGGGAAGTCGGACGACGAAGAGTCAGTTTTCTAATATCGTGTTCTCTCCTAAAAATATTAGTTTTGAAGACAACGAAGCTCGGCTAAGTCCTCCAGCCTCTGCTGGTTTTGATAACACTTCAATATTTGTCTTGCTTTTCTTTTGTTTGGAAATGAAGACTTTGATAAGGAAGGGCTGTCTTCAGGTCCCGATTATATGGCAGAAGTTTTTGTTCATGTCAAGAGTTATAGGGGGCATACTTTTGTTAGTGTAGTATCCTTGGGAGCGGTCAATGATATGGTTGCGTTTGTTTTGAAGTGGTTGCATCTTGGCATTAGATTTATCACGGAGTTGCTTTTCAGCTAAGGTATTTTGTGCATGTGGTGCATTCACGCTTGGTTCTTTGCTTGAGGCGATTTTTATCGGTAGCTTGGATTTGGTTGCATGTAGAATCTTGTTTATCAATGTTTGTATGTATTTGAGTAGCTGAGATTAATTTTGGGGTTGGATTAGCTTGGGTGGAGTTTCTGTCATATAGCAGTATGAATGTAACATATAGTAACTTATAAATTGAAATTGTCTTTAATATTACTTTTATATACAATACTTTAATAGACATGTCTATGATAATAAACTAACAAATTTTCTTAACACTCATGACCCATTTTCTTCAGACGAACAATGTTGAAATGTGTGTTCAGTAAGGTAGACTAGAAAAAATTAATATCACTGGAATAAAAAATTAACTTCTAAAACTATAATTATTTTCTATTTCTACCTTGTAAGATTTCATTGAAGTAGCCTAAATATATAAGAAACAAATCAGCTGCATAATCATGTTATTTTCTTAAACAGAATCAATCACATTGGTAGGATATTTTAATTTGACTTACTCTACATAAATATATGATATGATTTTAGATTTTTCGGCCAACAAGTTTCTAAGTCCACTAAAATATTTAACTTTATACTAAAGTTTCAATTATATCATGTTTCCAAAATACGGCCTTAGTCCAAAATTTGACTTCAGATCCATGCTTGGTAGGAATTTAATGTAAAGCTTTTTTTGCCTTATACCAGCAGCACGTGTGCAGGAGAGGCGAGACGAGAGTTTGAGGGGCACCATACAATAAAAAGATCATGGACATGACCATAAATCTATATTCTTAGACATAACCAATGTGGAGAGAGTAATTTTTAATTTATTTTTAATTGGATTCATGGGGTGGTTGAGATTATGAAGGAGAGAGAAAATTCTTAATTTATTTTTTAATTAATTAAAATTATGTGATTGGTTGTTTGTAAAACAATTTTTTAGGTCCGTGTCCACCTAAGAATTTTCCCATTAGCGAATGTATACGCGAGAACCTTTTACTTTATTCCATAATAAAAAATAGTTAAATAAATAATCAAAACTAATAGTATTATAGTTACCGGTGGAGAAGCTTCTCGAATAAAATTTCATTACGGTAAAATTTTGAATTTTCATTACTCAAGATTACACAGATGGAAGGATACATTTTCTCTTTGGATATCAAGACATGTTCATCTCATGAATTTGGACCACTTTGCTAGTTTGAGATCAAGGTAACTTGAGAAAGGGACAAAGCTTTAAAAATTGAATATGTCTAACTCGGTGTATCTTTCTAGGACACGCATTCTACAATCCTCGGCAACCAATGTTCCAGTAGAGAATGCACCTGATATAGATAATGTCTGCTGTCTTGAAAAATTCAACACATATAATGAATTATCTGATACAACCCTTAAAGAGTATAACACGAAATTTCCTTGGGAGGATTAGGCCCTATTTCTCTTAAAGTTCTAGTCATAATGATCTCGAATAAAATTTGACTACGATAAAATTTAGAATTTTCATTACTCAAGATTACACAGGCGGAAGGATACATTTTCTCTTTGGATATCATGATGTCAATGTAGTTTTTATATTGCAAGACATGTCACTTGTAACATAAACCATTTTCATTTGATCAAAATGACTTGTCCTAGGGGCAAAGAATATTTAGGCAGATTTTGTTAGAACAAAGTTTGGTTCTACATATTTGAAATAGTTTTGATGATAACAAACACATAATTTTAATAAGAACATATATGCTCCCTAATCGATTATTTGTGTTTCAGAAGTTCTAAAGCAGAAAATGAAGCATAAGGCTGCATTGAGGGAAGCTTATAAGAAGAAGATAGTCTGAACATTAATCTCTCAGAATCAGAAGGCTTCATCGAGAGAGAGGTTTACAAGAATAAGAAGATCTAATCTCTGGAGGAAGTTTATAAGAACAAGAAGTTCTGATGACTTTGAAGGAAGTCTACAAGAACAAGAAATATTTTCTACTTGATCTCCGTTCTAAGAAGATCATGTTCTGAAAGTCACTACAACAAGCTCTCCAAGATCAAAGTAGTAAGGTTGTCGATTGCTCAGGTTTTGACTATAATTTCTTAGAAGCAGAAGTTTTGATAAAGCTCTGATAAGGAAAACGCTTCTTGCACCAAACACTGGCGTAATGCTCTGATACATAATATTCTGACACTTAGCTCCGCTACAAGTCATTTAATTCAAGATCTTCTAGTAACGGCTGTAACTTTAACTCTACGGACAGAATCCTTATTATTGGAAAGAACTTAAAACGAATTATATCAACCTTCCAAAAACGAAGAAGTGTGTCTCTCAATGGATCCAAAGCATCACTATATATTGAAGACACTACTGAAGTTTGAAAGCAGAATTCTCACGCACAAACCATTACGACAAGCTCTTAATTTTCTATTCATTCTTTTATTGTTTTTGTGCATTGTTCTTAAACGTTGTGTACACATGTAATACGGTGGGAGAACTGACTTTTTGAAATGTTGCGGTAAGCAAGAGTCGCCACCGACTTTTATTTTATCCAATTTATAAAAAGGCTAAAAGAACAGAAAAAAACCTTTTTAAAAGACTTTGAGTTCGGGGGGTAGGTTATACAAAGGGAAGGTGTAAGAACCCTTTGTATCCATGGTTATCCATGGGCTCTTAATTGCTTAGCTCACTTTTGAATGTTTGAAAATAAGTGTAGTGTGTGAATAGGAAAATGTTTGAATAAGAACTTTAGCTTGTAAATAAGCATAATCTTTTTGAAAATATTTTTTGAATAGAAGTGGGAAAAGATTTTGAAATTTGAATAGAGCAAGCAATCAGGAGCACTTACCCTTAGTTAGAAAAATTGTTCTTATAGCTTTTCGGTTTGAAAAGGCTATCCATACCATAAGAGGGTAGGAAGTCCTTTCATTGGATGTCGAAGGGTCATCGAGAAAAGTATCGTTCACCATAAAACTGTCCCTACCATAAAGGGGTAGGTAGTCTTTAGGGAAGGATAGAATAGTCATTAATCTTTTTAGGCATCATGCGAGGATACCTTAGCAATTGGGACAATCAACATGTTTCCGAGGCAACATCAAGGGACTAAATCTCATATGATGATTTTTAATCTTTTAAAGGCAACCTTGCTTTAGGTATCCTCGGAATCGAGGGACTTTACTATTTTTTAGTATAATTAGAGGCAACAGGCAACAGTAATAAGGCAACAAGAGGAATTACCCTAAAGGTATGTGGGTGCACAATCAAGTGATTAAATTCAATTATTTATCTTGTAATTAATGAGCTATGTCCAATTCAGAGTTGCACTCCCTAGGATTACTAACCACAGCAGAAAAGTAAAACAGTTTAATAGTCCTACGCTATTACAATAAACACCTGCGGGGAAGGGGAATTAAAGGCAGAAAATAAGAGGGAACAATAATTAATCAAAATCCTTGAATGCCTTGATCTTCCTCGAACCCTGGATCAATTCTGAAAATTAAAAGGAAAATAAATGAGGGTTAGTGTATTACAGATTTATTGACTATTGATGCGAACCCTATTTTAATCAAAAGGGAAAATAAATAAAAAAATAAAATGATGTTAAACAAAAAAATTTGAAGTTTAGCTTTTTGATCTGGTGTGGCGCGTGGCTGAAGGATCTTGGTTAACCCTGAAAATTGGGCACAAAGAAGAGGAATTTTAGTGTAAGAGTGATCTAATGACGAACCTCGCAACCCTGATTAGGGAACAAGTTAACCATGGTTAATATATTAAAAAACCTAAGTTAATTAATTATTGGTTTTCAACCTAATTAGTTAAATCGGCAAAAGTATGTTTTCGATTAAATATAAATAATTATTATAACAAAAGATTATATAAACACTAATTTATAAATTAAATAAGAAATAAATAAAAAAGATTATAGTAAAATAAAATAAGAAAAAGGTGTATGTAATTAAAAAATAAAATAAAAAAAATTGAGAAACTTAGCTATGATCCTGTGTGATGCGCTTCTGAGCGAGTATCATGGACAGGCGCCTCTTGTTCCTTGGATCAGATAACATGGGAATCCAGCGGTAGAGATGTGAAGGCGTATGGTGAGCCTATGTTGATTGGGCGCATAGGACTTGTTGGCAACTGAAATCAAATAATTAGCAAAAATATGATTACTACGCGCGGGGATTGAACCCAGTACTTGAAGGATGCGCGCTCTCCTCTCCAGCCAACTGTGCCACATGCGCCATTTGTTAGTCGAACGCAAAAGAAATATATAATTAAACTTAATTAAAATATGGATTAAAGTCAAACAATCCACGCGCGGGCCCCAGAGAGTTCTGACTGGCCAATTAGGGATGGCGAGAGAAGTTGGCTTTTGTTGACTGCCCAATTACGCAACGCCATGTGTGGCCAAGGAGTCAATATCAATGTGCTTCATCTTCTTCCTCATGCAGCCCATAATTTGCTGCGATTTTAACTTCAATTTAGCTACGACTTGTTCGTAGCAAAACCTGTAAATATAAAAAGCTGCAAAAAACGAGATAGACGAAAACAATAACGGCCCAGATCGACTTAAAAACTTCTCCTGATCTTGAATATGGTGTCCATTTAGCTTAAAATAACCTGTAAATATGAACACGGAGGGCAAGAACATATATGCCCCAATAATGGTGAATCATTATATATGCGTTAAAGCAACCTTTTAACGATTCAAAGCTTCTCTAATCTGTACCAGGAACTTAAGCACACGGTTAGTTTGGATTAAAACAAGCTAATATGCAAGATATATAAATCATAACATGGATGAAGATGATTGACGTTAGGGTACTTAGCTCTTGGTCCATTCTTACCTATTAACACCCCAGGAATGAATTGGGATGGTTGTCTTGGATTAATACTCCCTTGGATGGTGAATACGAAAATTCACCTTTCTTTGATACTTTTGAAACTTTGAAACCCTAGTTTTTTGGCTATCCAAAACGTGCCCTCTGCATCTGATTTTGTTCTCTATATATATATATATATATATATATATATATATATATATATATATATATATATATATATATATATATATATATATATATATATACCAAGAAGTGTATTTCAGCGGAAGCAGGATCGGAATTTTATGAATTTTAAGGAAGTGGGTTGATAAGAGACAGAGTTATATAAAAACTTTGTTATATTATTGAAAATTGCGCGTGCTTACAAACGAAACGAAATTCCCTTTATATAGGGATACAAAGGCTTACTATTCAAGCCGGTAAAAGCTACCTACGATAGCCGGTTACAAAACATAGAAGAATTATTAATGCCGGGTACACATTGGGCCCCATCGTCACAATAATAATTCACAAAAAACAAACTATCTTTCAAAAGCAGGAAATTTTCTGTTACTATTCCAAAAGATGCTTGCATGGTCCAACAAAAGATGCTTGCATGGGCCTTCTACCGAGATAAGATTCCTTCCTATCTTTGCTTTTGTCTTTAGCATTGTTTTTTCCCATAAGATAAGATTCTCATCTTGACTTGTTTTTTGAAATGGCCGACAAGAAAAGATGCTTTCTTGTCCATTTCTATATGTCTTGAGATTCTACTATCTTTTGGCTTTATCCTTTGCCTTTTGGGCCATGGATTGAATCATGGCATCCCAAAAATCTTCAGCAGTAGGGTCCTCTGCTTGGGTTTCTCCTGCCAAACAATCAAAATTATTGGAATCCATGGATCCCATAGAAGAGCTAGTCTTCATAGATGAATTTTCATCTCTTGATGTTTTTGTTGGAAAAGTGGAGAAGAATTGATTCTTCATATAATCCAGCGTTCTAACCATAATTTCTTCTTCTGTTTCATTTGGATATTTTCTTTGGAAGAAATTCTTCAAATTTCCCATGGACATTTGTTGGGAATTTTGCTCTTTGGCTTTTTTATTTTGATCTTCCGCTATGGCTGCTTGAATCATAATAATTTTATTTTGGATCTCTTCGGAACTCATCTTGTTCCACCATTTATAAAAGAAATTTCTTTCTAAAATGGGAATATTGAATTTATCTTGTGACATGGTGATAGACCATCTCCATATCCAAGGAATCTGAAATTTAGCAAAGAATAAAAATGGACATTGACCTGTGATTAAATTTTCAGATAAAATATTTATGATAAGTGGACTATTATCACACCAGGGGTTGTACAAGTCAAGTATTTCTTTGGGTAATATTTCCAAAGACGGTCCAAATTTTGTCCACCATTCATAAAACCAATTTGGTACTGGTCTATTAATCAATTCTGGATTAATAGAGAAGAACCATGAATGCTTATTCTTAGGATTTTGGTAAAAAAAAGCTTGAGTAAAAGCTTGGACATAGTCCCAATAATTAAAGTAAATATACTTTCCTTCAGCAATTCTTATTGCTTTTTCACCATTTGGGTTGAGACCCCATTCTCTTGGTAACAAGATTTTATTAATATGGCATTTACTGAAGTTTATAAAACTTTCGGGGTTATTGTTTTGGTAGTGATGAGTTATTGTTACCGATTCGGTAACAGTCAAAAGAATTTCTAGGTGAGGCCTAGATTTTCCATGAAGACCTGGATATCCTCGTGATTCGAGGTATCTTGTTTTGATAGACCATCCATCATTTGGATTTATCTTAATATCTTCCTCATCAACATACATGATTTTTTCAGTTACTGGATTTTCAAAATAATCCAGTTGTTCTTGAGGTGGGTTATTAACCGCAATTTCCTTGTAGGAAGTATTTTTATTAGACGAGGAAGCAATATCTTCCTTTTTTGAGGAGGATGCAGGTAATTGCTGCATTTTTCTTCCTTTGTAAACTGTAGTCCAATCCCCTATTAGAGGAATGTTTGATTCAGGTTGGGGTAACATATTGTTACTCCCTCTTCCACCACGGCCATAGCCGCGGCCTCTTCCCCTATATGGGGTCATCATTTTTTCCCTGCAAAAATTCACGAGTTAGGTAGTCAGCAAGTGAATTATTTTCACCTTTAATGTGTTGAATATCAAACTCAAACATAGATAATTGAGATTGCCAGCTAGCAAAAATTTGCTTAGCAACAAGATTTTTAACATCTTTTTCAATAATTGATTTAGCTGAGCTGCAATCAATTTTTAATAAGAATTTCTTATTAAGAAGATCATCTTGAAATTTTGAAATACATTTTATAATAGAAAGCATTTCTTTCTTAATAGTAGAATATTTAGATTGAGTAGGATTCCATTTTCCAGAAGTAAATCTAACTAATACTTCTTTTGATGTATCAGGTATAACCTGTTTAAGGATTCCTCCATAGCCTAAGTCTGAAGCGTCAGTTTCAACAATTTTGAAATACTTAGGATTAGCAAGAGATAAACAAGGCAAACATTTGACCTTATTTTTTATTCTTTGGACTGCCTGAGAATGTTCATTAGTCCACGGGCCAGGATTTTTTCTAAGCCTAGCATGTAATATGGCAGTATCTTTAGCAAGATTTTCATAATAATCTGCTATATAATTAAGACTACCAAGGAATCTTTGTAATTGTTTCTTATCTGTAATAATATTGGGGAATTTTGAAGCAAATTCAATACTTCTTTGTATAGGAACTATTGTTCCTTGGTCAATTTCATGACCCAAAAATCTAACTTTAGTTTGAAAAATTTTCATTTTAGGAGCAGATATAACTAATCCATTATGTTTAATTAATCCTTTAAATATTTTCAAATGTTTAATATGTTGATCTATAGTTTTAGAAAAAACTAAAACATCATCAATATAAACAATTATAAATTCTGTATAAGGATTAAAAATATCATTCATAATATTTTGAAATTCCGAAGGGGCATTTTTAAGGCCAAAAGGAAGGACATTCCATTCATAATGTCCAAAGGGTACGGTAAAGGCAGTTTTATACTTATCAGATTCATTAATCTGAATTTGCCAATAACCAGATTTCATATCAAACTTAGAGAAGATTAAAGCATTGTTTAATCTATCTAAAAGGTCTTTTTTATTAGGAATAGGATACCTAATCCATCTTAACACCTTATTAAGAGGCTTGTAATTAATAACAAGTCTAGGGACCCCACGTTCTTTTTCAGCAGCATTGTTAACATAAAAAGCTGTACAACTCCAAGGAGATTTGGATTTTCTTATTAATTTTTTCTCTAAAAGAGATTCTATCTCCTTTTTGCATAGCTCCAAATACTCATGGTTCATTTGAGCTGGCCTAGCTTTGGTGGGAATCTGACTTTCGTTAAAGTCATCAAGATAAGGTAAAGAAATAACATGTTTCTTTCTATCCCAAAAAGCATTTGGTAAATCATTACACACTTCATTTTTAAACTGTTGCTCAATCAATTTGATTTGTTCTTTAATCTCATTTTTATTAAGTTGTTCATTAATATTTAATAAACTAATTTCTTCTCTAAGAAAACTTAATTGTTTTTCTTTATTTAAAAGAATACTTTTAACTTCATTAAGCATTTTAATATGAGGGTCAGTAATAAATTCAAAAGTGACCGTCTTACCATTAATCATGGTAGTGATGCCTTTAGTGTCCACATTAATTAAAGGCATAATACTATTTAAAAACGGAGTTCCCAGAATAACTCTATGAGTCATATTTTTTACTAGGATAAAATGGGTAGGTAAGCAAATATCTTGATTACAGACATATGTATTTGGTAATTTATAATTAACCGTTAATTTGTCACCACTAGCTTGGGCAAGGGTTTGAGTGGTTTTGGTATAATATTTGGTAGGAACAATTCCTTCCTGAAGACAATTAAGGTCAGCGCCACTATCAATAAGGGCAACTTCATTTTCTAAAATAAATGTTCTATTAATAACTAAAGTTATTTTAACAAACCATTTTTGAGAAATTACTCTATCAATAAGAGTAAGAAACCTATCATTAGTAGTAGGACTGCTAGTAGAAGATATTTCTTCAACTTTAAGGTTACCTGTTTCAAGTAAGGAAACCCTTTGAGATAATCTTTGATTATCATTTTTTATCTGAGTAATTTCAGATTTTAAAAGATTAATTTCTCTATGTAAATCAGAGAGGGAAACAGGAATTTCACGAACATTTGATTGGTGGAATCTGGATAAAACCTCACTTAATTGGTAAGGGGCTTCAATAATGATAGGAGATTCTTTTTTAGAATTTTCTTGAATTAAGACTTCAAGCATTTTTCTTTTAAGCTTATGGTCAGAGATAGATTCAATAGCTTTTATGGCTTCATCTTGTTCTGTAGTAAGAACATTAAGACCATTCATGTCCACAATAGACTTCCAGTAATCAATTTGATTACATTGACAGTTATTATTGTCAGAATCATCCGAGGAATAATCTGATGATGATTCATAAATCATGTTAATATCTTCATTAGAAGAATTAGTCTCTGATTCAGACTTAATTAAGCAAACTTTCTCAAGTTGAAAACGTAATTGCTCATCCTCAATTTCATTGAGAGCCTTTTTTGTCCAACATTGGTTTGCATAATGACCAGCTTTACCACATTTGTGGCAAGATACATCAAGCATCTTAGCTTTTCTTTTGCCTTTATGATTAAGAGGCTTATCTTTTGGTCTACTTTTATTAAAGTGACTCCTTCTCTTATTCTTTCTATAAGAATTTTTATAACTATCCTTATTTTGATGAGATTTATTTCTGAATATTTTGCCTTTCCTTTTCTTACTTTCTGAAGATTTTCCAAGATCAAAGGCAAATTGATCACAAAATTCACCCATTTGGTGTTTTTCAGAAAGTTTCTGTTTCTTAAGCTGATTTCTAAGCTTAATATCGTTACATAAGGTTAATCCTTCATTAACACAAGTGCTAATAATTTGACCATAAGTAAGATCATGGTAATTAATATTTATCCCATCATTTTTACTTCTTAAAGAATTTCTCACCTTTTCAGAGAAGAAATGGGGTAATCCATCAATAAATTTGGCTTTCCAGTGAATGGAATTTGGAGTTTTTAATTGGTAAACTCTAGACAAAAAGGTATCTTTATACCATCTAAAATGTGTAAGAGAAGGACATCTTAGATTTTGAAGTAAAGTTTGAAGTTTCTCTCCAATAGGGACATTGTTTCCAACAAAATGTTGAAGGATAGAGAGACACAGTGTATAAACCGCATCTTCTTCACCTGTGGTGGCAATACTACTTGCTCCGGTTCCAGGATTTTCAGACTTAACTAATTTCTTATGGTTAAGAATATCTTTTTTCCGACTTTCAGTAATATAATTATCCCACCAGCCTCTTAATTGACCAACAAATCCAGTTGATATGAAAGAGGCAATTTCGCTGTCAGAATTTCCGTGCTGTTTACAAACAGTTGAATACATAATTATTCTATGTATTGTATCAACTATTTGCTTGTCATTTAAACCATCAATATTCCATTCATAAATGGCTTTTCCAGAATATGAATTCTGGTAGGGTTCAGGTTCCTCAAAAAGTACGTCTTGAGGAGAGGGACGTTTATAATAGTATTATGCCTTTAATTATTGAAACTAAGTATGTAGGTTTTTCGCTTGTTATTAGTAAATTTATATTATGGCAACAAGTTGTAAGAGTTTTTTCAAAACTGAAAATGTTTTTTAGTGTTTTCTTATATTCATCGTTTTTTCCCAGGAAAGGGAGTGTTAAGATGATTTTAAAAAGAAATTTTTGCTGAAAAACATTGGACATCTTTGATTTGGGAGAAATCCTTCTATCCCTTCGGGTTGATAGTTAAACAATGTTTTTGTTTGCAAAGATGACTTATCATTTGTTGCCTAGATATATTTGTACTAAGAACAAGAGTTATATTTACCTACTTAGTTTTACCTAAGGTATCTAATCGTCCACAACATCCTTAGCCAGCCATATTTATGGATTCAGATGATGATAATCATCAAAATAATTTGATTAAACATGAAGAACTTGTGGAATATCCAAAAAATTTGGATAAACTTAATAAATGGACAATTCCATCAGTACCTTCAAATCAAATTTATAAATTTGGCAAAATAGATATATTATCTCGTTTTGCTGTAAAAAGTTTAGAACAAACTATTCAAATTTCTGAAAGTACTCAGACAATCAAACTTTTAACAAAAAAGGATTTACTTCCTTTTAAAAATTATAATTATATCCATGTTGGTTTAATACAAGTTGCTGTTAAACCTTTGACCTTGCTAGGATTAAATACTAGCATCCTAGGATATATTAGGGACGGTAGATGTAAAGATTTTAAACAATCTTTAGCTGCTTTAATTGAAACAAGTCTGTGTCATGGACCAGTCTATTTTGATGTCTCTCCCAACATAAGCTTATCCATGTCTGATAAAAATCTATTAGACGCTCTCCAATTAACTATTCATACTAATGGTTACAATTTCAAACCTGGTAGTGAAATTATGGCTATATGTTATAGGGTTTATTACAAAGTCCTTACCACATTAAACCCTAAAGCTAAACAAATATCGTTTCCTGGAACTACTACTTTAGTTCAAACAAATTTGCTTACCTCTAATGTTGCAACTAATAGGTTGCTTAAATGGGATGAAATTAATTTTCCAGAAACCTGGAACCTCCCTCAGGCCATTGAACCGGAACCTATCCTTAATAAGGATGTTGATCAAATAATCCAATCAAGTGATGGAGATCTAGAAATAAATTTTAACTCTAAAAGAATGATTAGAATACCTAGATCCATGTCTGGAAGACATTCTGTGAATTCTATAAATGAATTTTATTCTGCTCCCAGTCAATTAGCTAGACCTTCAACTTCTCAATTAAGAGAAGAAATAGAAGTTGTTGAAAATATAAGACTCAGTGAAAACAAAATTCCTCATGGTATATATCAAAAACCAAATCCTCCTAGAGTAGAATCACCTACTCCCTCAGATATGGACTTCCCGTTATAATGTTAGATTATTCTCCAGGTAGTAATCTAAGAAACCTTGTCAATGACGAGTTTCAGCATACTAGATACACCCAATTTAGAGAATGGTTTTTTAAAACTTTTTCGGCTCCTATGTTAGCAAATTTTAAAGAAGAGTACTATACTCAAATGTCTATAAACCAAGATTTCATTCCCTTTGTCAAATGGTTTATTAGTTACTATATAACCAAACAAAAAGAAGAATTGGTTTTTATGAAAAAAAACGAACTTTTAGTTCTTCAAAAACCTTGGGAAAGTATCCAAGGAGAAAAAATGGAATCTCCTTTTCCCCCAGAACAAACAATAAGTTTGGGTTCTCATACTGAAGCTACACCTTATCTTACCCTTCAATTACAAAGGGTTGAACAAAATCAGATTACTCTAAAAGAGTTAAATTCCATAATTAGATCCAACAATTATACTAATGCCTACCTTGTTTGTCTTGGGGAACAATTTATTTCTCTAGAAAAAGAGCTTTTATCTATTAAAGACCTTTTAAATAAACAAATAGCACGTCAAAAAATTATTATTGACCTTATTAATAAACCTAATACTCCAGAACAAGCTTCTACATCTACAATATTAGATGTCCCTATAATTCAACCTCCTATTCCAATAGAAGGATTTAAAATGGAAACAAATGGTAATGAGTTTGTTCGCATTCTTGAGAAAAAGCTTAAAGATTTACATTTAACGGTTATGACTAACCAAGACTCTTCCAATGAAGAAGACATCAATGATTTAGCAAATATGTTTGCAGATTTAGACATTAATAATCAAGATACTAATGAGATAAACCCTGTTTATAGCTCTAAACCCTTAGAAAAATACTATTATAAACGTCCCTCTCCTCAAGACGTACTTTTTGAGGAACCTGAACCCTACCAGAATTCATATTCTGGAAAAGCCATTTATGAATGGAATATTGATGGTTTAAATGACAAGCAAATAGTTGATACAATACATAGAATAATTATGTATTCAACTGTTTGTAAACAGCACGGAAATTCTGACAGCGAAATTGCCTCTTTCATATCAACTGGATTTGTTGGTCAATTAAGAGGCTGGTGGGATAATTATATTACTGAAAGTCAGAAAAAAGATATTCTTAACCATAAGAAATTAGTTAAGTCTGAAAATCCTGGAACCGGAGCAAGTAGTATTGCCACCACAGGTGAAGAAGATGCGGTTTATACACTGTGTCTCTCTATCCTTCAACATTTTGTTGGAAACAATGTCCCTATTGGAGAGAAACTTCAAACTTTACTTCAAAATCTAAGATGTCCTTCTCTTACACATTTTAGATGGTATAAAGATACCTTTTTGTCTAGAGTTTACCAATTAAAAACTCCAAATTCCATTCACTGGAAAGCCAAATTTATTGATGGATTACCCCATTTCTTCTCTGAAAAGGTGAGAAATTCTTTAAGAAGTAAAAATGATGGGATAAATATTAATTACCATGATCTTACTTATGGTCAAATTATTAGCACTTGTGTTAATGAAGGATTAACCTTATGTAACGATATTAAGCTTAGAAATCAGCTTAAGAAACAGAAACTTTCTGAAAAACACCAAATGGGTGAATTTTGTGATCAATTTGCCTTTGATCTTGGAAAATCTTCAGAAAGTAAGAAAAGGAAAGGCAAAATATTCAGAAATAAATCTCATCAAAATAAGGATAGTTATAAAAATTCTTATAGAAAGAATAAGAGAAGGAGTCACTTTAATAAAAGTAGACCAAAAGATAAGCCTCTTAATCATAAAGGCAAAAGAAAAGCTAAGATGCTTGATGTATCTTGCCACAAATGTGGTAAAGCTGGTCATTATGCAAACCAATGTTGGACAAAAAAGGCTCTCAATGAAATTGAGGATGAGCAATTACGTTTTCAACTTGAGAAAGTTTGCTTAATTAAGTCTGAATCAGAGACTAATTCTTCTAATGAAGATATTAACATGATTTATGAATCATCATCAGATTATTCCTCTGATGATTCTGACAATAATAACTGTCAATGTAATCAAATTGATTACTGGAAGTCTATTGTGGACATGAATGGTCTTAATGTTCTTACTACAGAACAAGATGAAGCCATAAAAGCTATTGAATCTATCTCTGACCATAAGCTTAAAAGAAAAATGCTTGAAGTCTTAATTCAAGAAAATTCTAAAAAAGAATCTCCTATCATTATTGAAGCCCCTTACCAATTAAGTGAGGTTTTATCCAGATTCCACCAATCAAATGTTCGTGAAATTCCTGTTTCCCTCTCTGATTTACATAGAGAAATTAATCTTTTAAAATCTGAAATTACTCAGATAAAAAATGATAATCAAAGATTATCTCAAAGGGTTTCCTTACTTGAAACAGGTAACCTTAAAGTTGAAGAAATATCTTCTACTAGCAGTCCTACTACTAATGATAGGTTTCTTACTCTTATTGATAGAGTAATTTCTCAAAAATGGTTTGTTAAAATAACTTTAGTTATTAATAGAACATTTATTTTAGAAAATGAAGTTGCCCTTATTGATAGTGGCGCTGACCTTAATTGTCTTCAGGAAGGAATTGTTCCTACCAAATATTATACCAAAACCACTCAAACCCTTGCCCAAGCTAGTGGTGACAAATTAACGGTTAATTATAAATTACCAAATACATATGTCTGTAATCAAGATATTTGCTTACCTACCCATTTTATCCTAGTAAAAAATATGACTCATAGAGTTATTCTGGGAACTCCGTTTTTAAATAGTATTATGCCTTTAATTAATGTGGACACTAAAGGCATCACTACCATGATTAATGGTAAGACGGTCACTTTTGAATTTATTACTGACCCTCATATTAAAATGCTTAATGAAGTTAAAAGTATTCTTTTAAATAAAGAAAAACAATTAAGTTTTCTTAGAGAAGAAATTAGTTTATTAAATATTAATGAACAACTTAATAAAAATGAGATTAAAGAACAAATCAAATTGATTGAGCAACAGTTTAAAAATGAAGTGTGTAATGATTTACCAAATGCTTTTTGGGATAGAAAGAAACATGTTATTTCTTTACCTTATCTTGATGACTTTAACGAAAGTCAGATTCCCACCAAAGCTAGGCCAGCTCAAATGAACCATGAGTATTTGGAGCTATGCAAAAAGGAGATAGAATCTCTTTTAGAGAAAAAATTAATAAGAAAATCCAAATCTCCTTGGAGTTGTACAGCTTTTTATGTTAACAATGCTGCTGAAAAAGAACGTGGGGTCCCTAGACTTGTTATTAATTACAAGCCTCTTAATAAGGTGTTAAGATGGATTAGGTATCCTATTCCTAATAAAAAAGACCTTTTAGATAGATTAAACAATGCTTTAATCTTCTCTAAGTTTGATATGAAATCTGGTTATTGGCAAATTCAGATTAATGAATCTGATAAGTATAAAACTGCCTTTACCGTACCCTTTGGACATTATGAATGGAATGTCCTTCCTTTTGGCCTTAAAAATGCCCCTTCGGAATTTCAAAATATTATGAATGATATTTTTAATCCTTATACAGAATTTATAATTGTTTATATTGATGATGTTTTAGTTTTTTCTAAAACTATAGATCAACATATTAAACATTTGAAAATATTTAAAGGATTAATTAAACATAATGGATTAGTTATATCTGCTCCTAAAATGAAAATTTTTCAAACTAAAGTTAGATTTTTGGGTCATGAAATTGACCAAGGAACAATAGTTCCTATACAAAGAAGTATTGAATTTGCTTCAAAATTCCCCAATATTATTACAGATAAGAAACAATTACAAAGATTCCTTGGTAGTCTTAATTATATAGCAGATTATTATGAAAATCTTGCTAAAGATACTGCCATATTACATGCTAGGCTTAGAAAAAATCCTGGCCCGTGGACTAATGAACATTCTCAGGCAGTCCAAAGAATAAAAAATAAGGTCAAATGTTTGCCTTGTTTATCTCTTGCTAATCCTAAGTATTTCAAAATTGTTGAAACTGACGCTTCAGACTTAGGCTATGGAGGAATCCTTAAACAGGTTATACCTGATACATCAAAAGAAGTATTAGTTAGATTTACTTCTGGAAAATGGAATCCTACTCAATCTAAATATTCTACTATTAAGAAAGAAATGCTTTCTATTATAAAATGTATTTCAAAATTTCAAGATGATCTTCTTAATAAGAAATTCTTATTAAAAATTGATTGCAGCTCAGCTAAATCAATTATTGAAAAAGATGTTAAAAATCTTGTTGCTAAGCAAATTTTTGCTAGCTGGCAATCTCAATTATCTATGTTTGAGTTTGATATTCAACACATTAAAGGTGAAAATAATTCACTTGCTGACTACCTAACTCGTGAATTTTTGCAGGGAAAAAATGATGACCCCATATAGGGGAAGAGGCCGCGGCTATGGCCGTGGTGGAAGAGGGAGTAACAATATGTTACCCCAACCTGAATCAAACATTCCTCTAATAGGGGATTGGACTACAGTTTACAAAGGAAGAAAAATGCAGCAATTACCTGCATCCTCCTCAAAAAAGGAAGATATTGCTTCCTCATCTAATAAAAATACTTCCTACAAGGAAATTGCGGTTAATAACCCACCTCAAGAACAACTGGATTATTTTGAAAATCCAGTAACTGAAAAAATCATGTATGTTGATGAGGAAGATATTAAGATAAATCCAAATGATGGATGGTCTATCAAAACAAGATACCTCGAATCACGAGGATATCCAGGTCTTCATGGAAAATCTAGGCCTCACCTAGAAATTCTTTTGACTGTTACCGAATCGGTAACAATAACTCATCACTACCAAAACAATAACCCCGAAAGTTTTATAAACTTCAGTAAATGCCATATTAATAAAATCTTGTTACCAAGAGAATGGGGTCTCAACCCAAATGGTGAAAAAGCAATAAGAATTGCTGAAGGAAAGTATATTTACTTTAATTATTGGGACTATGTCCAAGCTTTTACTCAAGCTTTTTATTACCAAAATCCTAAGAATAAGCATTCATGGTTCTTCTCTATTAATCCAGAATTGATTAATAGACCAGTACCAAATTGGTTTTATGAATGGTGGACAAAATTTGGACCGTCTTTGGAAATATTACCCAAAGAAATACTTGACTTGTACAACCCCTGGTGTGATAATAGTCCACTTATCATAAATATTTTATCTGAAAATTTAATCACAGGTCAATGTCCATTTTTATTCTTTGCTAAATTTCAGATTCCTTGGATATGGAGATGGTCTATCACCATGTCACAAGATAAATTCAATATTCCCATTTTAGAAAGAAATTTCTTTTATAAATGGTGGAACAAGATGAGTTCCGAAGAGATCCAAAATAAAATTATTATGATTCAAGCAGCCATAGCGGAAGATCAAAATAAAAAAGCCAAAGAGCAAAATTCCCAACAAATGTCCATGGGAAATTTGAAGAATTTCTTCCAAAGAAAATATCCAAATGAAACAGAAGAAGAAATTATGGTTAGAACGCTGGATTATATGAAGAATCAATTCTTCTCCACTTTTCCAACAAAAACATCAAGAGATGAAAATTCATCTATGAAGACTAGCTCTTCTATGGGATCCATGGATTCCAATAATTTTGATTGTTTGGCAGGAGAAACCCAAGCAGAGGACCCTACTGCTGAAGATTTTTGGGATGCCATGATTCAATCCATGGCCCAAAAGGCAAAGGATAAAGCCAAAAGATAGTAGAATCTCAAGACATATAGAAATGGACAAGAAAGCATCTTTTCTTGTCGGCCATTTCAAAAAACAAGTCAAGATGAGAATCTTATCTTATGGGAAAAAACAATGCTAAAGACAAAAGCAAAGATAGGAAGGAATCTTATCTCGGTAGAAGGCCCATGCAAGCATCTTTTGTTGGACCATGCAAGCATCTTTTGGAATAGTAACAGAAAATTTCCTGCTTTTGTAAGATAGTTTGTTTTTTGTGAATTATTATTGTGACGATGGGGCCCAATGTGTACCCGGCATTAATAATTCTTCTATGTTTTGTAACCGGCTATCGTAGGTAGCTTTTACCGGCTTGAATAGTAAGCCTTTGTATCCCTATATAAAGGGAATTTCGTTTCGTTTGTAAGCACGCGCAATTTTCAATAATATAACAAAGTTTTTATATAACTCTGTCTCTTATCAACCCACTTCCTTAAAATTCATAAAATTCCGATCCTGCTTCCGCTGAAATACACTTCTTGGTATCAGAGCCTGGTTAAAACCTAAGGTATATTTCTGAATTCAACTTTTGTCTATGAAAATTAGTGGCTAAAAATTTTGTTGGGGAAGGTTAGGTAACTTAGAAGAAACTAAGTATGTAGGTTTTTCGCTTGTTATTAGTAAATTTATATTATGGCAACAAGTTGTAAGAGTTTTTTCAAAACTGAAAATGTTTTTTAGTGTTTTCTTATATTCATCGTTTTTTCCCAGGAAAGGGAGTGTTAAGATGATTTTAAAAAGAAATTTTTGCTGAAAAACATTGGACATCTTTGATTTGGGAGAAATCCTTCTATCCCTTCGGGTTGATAGTTAAACAATGTTTTTGTTTGCAAAGATGACTTATCATTTGTTGCCTAGATATATTTGTACTAAGAACAAGAGTTATATTTACCTACTTAGTTTTACCTAAGGTATCTAATCGTCCACAACATCCTTAGCCAGCCATATTTATGGATTCAGATGATGATAATCATCAAAATAATTTGATTAAACATGAAGAACTTGTGGAATATCCAAAAAATTTGGATAAACTTAATAAATGGACAATTCCATCAGTACCTTCAAATCAAATTTATAAATTTGGCAAAATAGATATATTATCTCGTTTTGCTGTAAAAAGTTTAGAACAAACTATTCAAATTTCTGAAAGTACTCAGACAATCAAACTTTTAACAAAAAAGGATTTACTTCCTTTTAAAAATTATAATTATATCCATGTTGGTTTAATACAAGTTGCTGTTAAACCTTTGACCTTGCTAGGATTAAATACTAGCATCCTAGGATATATTAGGGACGGTAGATGTAAAGATTTTAAACAATCTTTAGCTGCTTTAATTGAAACAAGTCTGTGTCATGGACCAGTCTATTTTGATGTCTCTCCCAACATAAGCTTATCCATGTCTGATAAAAATCTATTAGACGCTCTCCAATTAACTATTCATACTAATGGTTACAATTTCAAACCTGGTAGTGAAATTATGGCTATATGTTATAGGGTTTATTACAAAGTCCTTACCACATTAAACCCTAAAGCTAAACAAATATCGTTTCCTGGAACTACTACTTTAGTTCAAACAAATTTGCTTACCTCTAATGTTGCAACTAATAGGTTGCTTAAATGGGATGAAATTAATTTTCCAGAAACCTGGAACCTCCCTCAGGCCATTGAACCGGAACCTATCCTTAATAAGGATGTTGATCAAATAATCCAATCAAGTGATGGAGATCTAGAGATAAATTTTAACTCTAAAAGAATGATTAGAATACCTAGATCCATGTCTGGAAGACATTCTGTGAATTCTATAAATGAATTTTATTCTGCTCCCAGTCAATTAGCTAGACCTTCAACTTCTCAATTAAGAGAAGAAATAGAAGTTGTTGAAAATATAAGACTCAGTGAAAACAAAATTCCTCATGGTATATATCAAAAACCAAATCCTCCTAGAGTAGAATCACCTACTCCCTCAGATATGGACTTCCCGTTATAATGTTAGATTATTCTCCAGGTAGTAATCTAAGAAACCTTGTCAATGACGAGTTTCAGCATACTAGATACACCCAATTTAGAGAATGGTTTTTTAAAACTTTTTCGGCTCCTATGTTAGCAAATTTTAAAGAAGAGTACTATACTCAAATGTCTATAAACCAAGATTTCATTCCCTTTGTCAAATGGTTTATTAGTTACTATATAACCAAACAAAAAGAAGAATTGGTTTTTATGAAAAAAAACGAACTTTTAGTTCTTCAAAAACCTTGGGAAAGTATCCAAGGAGAAAAAATGGAATCTCCTTTTCCCCCAGAACAAACAATAAGTTTGGGTTCTCATACTGAAGCTACACCTTATCTTACCCTTCAATTACAAAGGGTTGAACAAAATCAGATTACTCTAAAAGAGTTAAATTCCATAATTAGATCCAACAATTATACTAATGCCTACCTTGTTTGTCTTGGAGAACAATTTATTTCTCTAGAAAAAGAGCTTTTATCTATTAAAGACCTTTTAAATAAACAAATAGCACGTCAAAAAATTATTATTGACCTTATTAATAAACCTAATACTCCAGAACAAGCTTCTACATCTACAATATTAGATGTCCCTATAATTCAACCTCCTATTCCAATAGAAGGATTTAAAATGGAAACAAATGGTAATGAGTTTGTTCGCATTCTTGAGAAAAAGCTTAAAGATTTACATTTAACGGTTATGACTAACCAAGACTCTTCCAATGAAGAAGACATCAATGATTTAGCAAATATGTTTGCAGATTTAGACATTAATAATCAAGATACTAATGAGATAAACCCTGTTTATAGCTCTAAACCCTTAGAAAAATACTATTATAAACGTCCCTCTCCTCAAGACGTACTTTTTGAGGAACCTGAACCCTACCAGAATTCATATTCTGGAAAAGCCATTTATGAATGGAATATTGATGGTTTAAATGACAAGCAAATAGTTGATACAATACATAGAATAATTATGTATTCAACTGTTTGTAAACAGCACGGAAATTCTGACAGCGAAATTGCCTCTTTCATATCAACTGGATTTGTTGGTCAATTAAGAGGCTGGTGGGATAATTATATTACTGAAAGTCAGAAAAAAGATATTCTTAACCATAAGAAATTAGTTAAGTCTGAAAATCCTGGAACCGGAGCAAGTAGTATTGCCACCACAGGTGAAGAAGATGCGGTTTATACACTGTGTCTCTCTATCCTTCAACATTTTGTTGGAAACAATGTCCCTATTGGAGAGAAACTTCAAACTTTACTTCAAAATCTAAGATGTCCTTCTCTTACACATTTTAGATGGTATAAAGATACCTTTTTGTCTAGAGTTTACCAATTAAAAACTCCAAATTCCATTCACTGGAAAGCCAAATTTATTGATGGATTACCCCATTTCTTCTCTGAAAAGGTGAGAAATTCTTTAAGAAGTAAAAATGATGGGATAAATATTAATTACCATGATCTTACTTATGGTCAAATTATTAGCACTTGTGTTAATGAAGGATTAACCTTATGTAACGATATTAAGCTTAGAAATCAGCTTAAGAAACAGAAACTTTCTGAAAAACACCAAATGGGTGAATTTTGTGATCAATTTGCCTTTGATCTTGGAAAATCTTCAGAAAGTAAGAAAAGGAAAGGCAAAATATTCAGAAATAAATCTCATCAAAATAAGGATAGTTATAAAAATTCTTATAGAAAGAATAAGAGAAGGAGTCACTTTAATAAAAGTAGACCAAAAGATAAGCCTCTTAATCATAAAGGCAAAAGAAAAGCTAAGATGCTTGATGTATCTTGCCACAAATGTGGTAAAGCTGGTCATTATGCAAACCAATGTTGGACAAAAAAGGCTCTCAATGAAATTGAGGATGAGCAATTACGTTTTCAACTTGAGAAAGTTTGCTTAATTAAGTCTGAATCAGAGACTAATTCTTCTAATGAAGATATTAACATGATTTATGAATCATCATCAGATTATTCCTCTGATGATTCTGACAATAATAACTGTCAATGTAATCAAATTGATTACTGGAAGTCTATTGTGGACATGAATGGTCTTAATGTTCTTACTACAGAACAAGATGAAGCCATAAAAGCTATTGAATCTATCTCTGACCATAAGCTTAAAAGAAAAATGCTTGAAGTCTTAATTCAAGAAAATTCTAAAAAAGAATCTCCTATCATTATTGAAGCCCCTTACCAATTAAGTGAGGTTTTATCCAGATTCCACCAATCAAATGTTCGTGAAATTCCTGTTTCCCTCTCTGATTTACATAGAGAAATTAATCTTTTAAAATCTGAAATTACTCAGATAAAAAATGATAATCAAAGATTATCTCAAAGGGTTTCCTTACTTGAAACAGGTAACCTTAAAGTTGAAGAAATATCTTCTACTAGCAGTCCTACTACTAATGATAGGTTTCTTACTCTTATTGATAGAGTAATTTCTCAAAAATGGTTTGTTAAAATAACTTTAGTTATTAATAGAACATTTATTTTAGAAAATGAAGTTGCCCTTATTGATAGTGGCGCTGACCTTAATTGTCTTCAGGAAGGAATTGTTCCTACCAAATATTATACCAAAACCACTCAAACCCTTGCCCAAGCTAGTGGTGACAAATTAACGGTTAATTATAAATTACCAAATACATATGTCTGTAATCAAGATATTTGCTTACCTACCCATTTTATCCTAGTAAAAAATATGACTCATAGAGTTATTCTGGGAACTCCGTTTTTAAATAGTATTATGCCTTTAATTAATGTGGACACTAAAGGCATCACTACCATGATTAATGGTAAGACGGTCACTTTTGAATTTATTACTGACCCTCATATTAAAATGCTTAATGAAGTTAAAAGTATTCTTTTAAATAAAGAAAAACAATTAAGTTTTCTTAGAGAAGAAATTAGTTTATTAAATATTAATGAACAACTTAATAAAAATGAGATTAAAGAACAAATCAAATTGATTGAGCAACAGTTTAAAAATGAAGTGTGTAATGATTTACCAAATGCTTTTTGGGATAGAAAGAAACATGTTATTTCTTTACCTTATCTTGATGACTTTAACGAAAGTCAGATTCCCACCAAAGCTAGGCCAGCTCAAATGAACCATGAGTATTTGGAGCTATGCAAAAAGGAGATAGAATCTCTTTTAGAGAAAAAATTAATAAGAAAATCCAAATCTCCTTGGAGTTGTACAGCTTTTTATGTTAACAATGCTGCTGAAAAAGAACGTGGGGTCCCTAGACTTGTTATTAATTACAAGCCTCTTAATAAGGTGTTAAGATGGATTAGGTATCCTATTCCTAATAAAAAAGACCTTTTAGATAGATTAAACAATGCTTTAATCTTCTCTAAGTTTGATATGAAATCTGGTTATTGGCAAATTCAGATTAATGAATCTGATAAGTATAAAACTGCCTTTACCGTACCCTTTGGACATTATGAATGGAATGTCCTTCCTTTTGGCCTTAAAAATGCCCCTTCGGAATTTCAAAATATTATGAATGATATTTTTAATCCTTATACAGAATTTATAATTGTTTATATTGATGATGTTTTAGTTTTTTCTAAAACTATAGATCAACATATTAAACATTTGAAAATATTTAAAGGATTAATTAAACATAATGGATTAGTTATATCTGCTCCTAAAATGAAAATTTTTCAAACTAAAGTTAGATTTTTGGGTCATGAAATTGACCAAGGAACAATAGTTCCTATACAAAGAAGTATTGAATTTGCTTCAAAATTCCCCAATATTATTACAGATAAGAAACAATTACAAAGATTCCTTGGTAGTCTTAATTATATAGCAGATTATTATGAAAATCTTGCTAAAGATACTGCCATATTACATGCTAGGCTTAGAAAAAATCCTGGCCCGTGGACTAATGAACATTCTCAGGCAGTCCAAAGAATAAAAAATAAGGTCAAATGTTTGCCTTGTTTATCTCTTGCTAATCCTAAGTATTTCAAAATTGTTGAAACTGACGCTTCAGACTTAGGCTATGGAGGAATCCTTAAACAGGTTATACCTGATACATCAAAAGAAGTATTAGTTAGATTTACTTCTGGAAAATGGAATCCTACTCAATCTAAATATTCTACTATTAAGAAAGAAATGCTTTCTATTATAAAATGTATTTCAAAATTTCAAGATGATCTTCTTAATAAGAAATTCTTATTAAAAATTGATTGCAGCTCAGCTAAATCAATTATTGAAAAAGATGTTAAAAATCTTGTTGCTAAGCAAATTTTTGCTAGCTGGCAATCTCAATTATCTATGTTTGAGTTTGATATTCAACACATTAAAGGTGAAAATAATTCACTTGCTGACTACCTAACTCGTGAATTTTTGCAGGGAAAAAATGATGACCCCATATAGGGGAAGAGGCCGCGGCTATGGCCGTGGTGGAAGAGGGAGTAACAATATGTTACCCCAACCTGAATCAAACATTCCTCTAATAGGGGATTGGACTACAGTTTACAAAGGAAGAAAAATGCAGCAATTACCTGCATCCTCCTCAAAAAAGGAAGATATTGCTTCCTCATCTAATAAAAATACTTCCTACAAGGAAATTGCGGTTAATAACCCACCTCAAGAACAACTGGATTATTTTGAAAATCCAGTAACTGAAAAAATCATGTATGTTGATGAGGAAGATATTAAGATAAATCCAAATGATGGATGGTCTATCAAAACAAGATACCTCGAATCACGAGGATATCCAGGTCTTCATGGAAAATCTAGGCCTCACCTAGAAATTCTTTTGACTGTTACCGAATCGGTAACAATAACTCATCACTACCAAAACAATAACCCCGAAAGTTTTATAAACTTCAGTAAATGCCATATTAATAAAATCTTGTTACCAAGAGAATGGGGTCTCAACCCAAATGGTGAAAAAGCAATAAGAATTGCTGAAGGAAAGTATATTTACTTTAATTATTGGGACTATGTCCAAGCTTTTACTCAAGCTTTTTATTACCAAAATCCTAAGAATAAGCATTCATGGTTCTTCTCTATTAATCCAGAATTGATTAATAGACCAGTACCAAATTGGTTTTATGAATGGTGGACAAAATTTGGACCGTCTTTGGAAATATTACCCAAAGAAATACTTGACTTGTACAACCCCTGGTGTGATAATAGTCCACTTATCATAAATATTTTATCTGAAAATTTAATCACAGGTCAATGTCCATTTTTATTCTTTGCTAAATTTCAGATTCCTTGGATATGGAGATGGTCTATCACCATGTCACAAGATAAATTCAATATTCCCATTTTAGAAAGAAATTTCTTTTATAAATGGTGGAACAAGATGAGTTCCGAAGAGATCCAAAATAAAATTATTATGATTCAAGCAGCCATAGCGGAAGATCAAAATAAAAAAGCCAAAGAGCAAAATTCCCAACAAATGTCCATGGGAAATTTGAAGAATTTCTTCCAAAGAAAATATCCAAATGAAACAGAAGAAGAAATTATGGTTAGAACGCTGGATTATATGAAGAATCAATTCTTCTCCACTTTTCCAACAAAAACATCAAGAGATGAAAATTCATCTATGAAGACTAGCTCTTCTATGGGATCCATGGATTCCAATAATTTTGATTGTTTGGCAGGAGAAACCCAAGCAGAGGACCCTACTGCTGAAGATTTTTGGGATGCCATGATTCAATCCATGGCCCAAAAGGCAAAGGATAAAGCCAAAAGATAGTAGAATCTCAAGACATATAGAAATGGACAAGAAAGCATCTTTTCTTGTCGGCCATTTCAAAAAACAAGTCAAGATGAGAATCTTATCTTATGGGAAAAAACAATGCTAAAGACAAAAGCAAAGATAGGAAGGAATCTTATCTCGGTAGAAGGCCCATGCAAGCATCTTTTGTTGGACCATGCAAGCATCTTTTGGAATAGTAACAGAAAATTTCCTGCTTTTGTAAGATAGTTTGTTTTTTGTGAATTATTATTGTGACGATGGGGCCCAATGTGTACCCGGCATTAATAATTCTTCTATGTTTTGTAACCGGCTATCGTAGGTAGCTTTTACCGGCTTGAATAGTAAGCCTTTGTATCCCTATATAAAGGGAATTTCGTTTCGTTTGTAAGCACGCGCAATTTTCAATAATATAACAAAGTTTTTATATAACTCTGTCTCTTATCAACCCACATTCCTTAAAATTCAAGAAGTGTATTTCAGCGGAAGCAGGATCGGAATTTTATGAATTTTAAGGAAGTGGGTTGATAAGAGACAGAGTTATATAAAAACTTTGTTATATTATTGAAAATTGCGCGTGCTTACAAACGAAACGAAATTCCCTTTATATAGGGATACAAAGGCTTACTATTCAAGCCGGTAAAAGCTACCTACGATAGCCGGTTACAAAACATAGAAGAATTATTAATGCCGGGTACACATTGGGCCCCATCGTCACAATAATAATTCACAAAAAACAAACTATCTTACAAAAGCAGGAAATTTTCTGTTACTATTCCAAAAGATGCTTGCATGGTCCAACAAAAGATGCTTGCATGGGCCTTCTACCGAGATAAGATTCCTTCCTATCTTTGCTTTTGTCTTTAGCATTGTTTTTTCCCATAAGATAAGATTCTCATCTTGACTTGTTTTTTGAAATGGCCGACAAGAAAAGATGCTTTCTTGTCCATTTCTATATGTCTTGAGATTCTACTATCTTTTGGCTTTATCCTTTGCCTTTTGGGCCATGGATTGAATCATGGCATCCCAAAAATCTTCAGCAGTAGGGTCCTCTGCTTGGGTTTCTCCTGCCAAACAATCAAAATTATTGGAATCCATGGATCCCATAGAAGAGCTAGTCTTCATAGATGAATTTTCATCTCTTGATGTTTTTGTTGGAAAAGTGGAGAAGAATTGATTCTTCATATAATCCAGCGTTCTAACCATAATTTCTTCTTCTGTTTCATTTGGATATTTTCTTTGGAAGAAATTCTTCAAATTTCCCATGGACATTTGTTGGGAATTTTGCTCTTTGGCTTTTTTATTTTGATCTTCCGCTATGGCTGCTTGAATCATAATAATTTTATTTTGGATCTCTTCGGAACTCATCTTGTTCCACCATTTATAAAAGAAATTTCTTTCTAAAATGGGAATATTGAATTTATCTTGTGACATGGTGATAGACCATCTCCATATCCAAGGAATCTGAAATTTAGCAAAGAATAAAAATGGACATTGACCTGTGATTAAATTTTCAGATAAAATATTTATGATAAGTGGACTATTATCACACCAGGGGTTGTACAAGTCAAGTATTTCTTTGGGTAATATTTCCAAAGACGGTCCAAATTTTGTCCACCATTCATAAAACCAATTTGGTACTGGTCTATTAATCAATTCTGGATTAATAGAGAAGAACCATGAATGCTTATTCTTAGGATTTTGGTAATAAAAAGCTTGAGTAAAAGCTTGGACATAGTCCCAATAATTAAAGTAAATATACTTTCCTTCAGCAATTCTTATTGCTTTTTCACCATTTGGGTTGAGACCCCATTCTCTTGGTAACAAGATTTTATTAATATGGCATTTACTGAAGTTTATAAAACTTTCGGGGTTATTGTTTTGGTAGTGATGAGTTATTGTTACCGATTCGGTAACAGTCAAAAGAATTTCTAGGTGAGGCCTAGATTTTCCATGAAGACCTGGATATCCTCGTGATTCGAGGTATCTTGTTTTGATAGACCATCCATCATTTGGATTTATCTTAATATCTTCCTCATCAACATACATGATTTTTTCAGTTACTGGATTTTCAAAATAATCCAGTTGTTCTTGAGGTGGGTTATTAACCGCAATTTCCTTGTAGGAAGTATTTTTATTAGATGAGGAAGCAATATCTTCCTTTTTTGAGGAGGATGCAGGTAATTGCTGCATTTTTCTTCCTTTGTAAACTGTAGTCCAATCCCCTATTAGAGGAATGTTTGATTCAGGTTGGGGTAACATATTGTTACTCCCTCTTCCACCACGGCCATAGCCGCGGCCTCTTCCCCTATATGGGGTCATCATTTTTTCCCTGCAAAAATTCACGAGTTAGGTAGTCAGCAAGTGAATTATTTTCACCTTTAATGTGTTGAATATCAAACTCAAACATAGATAATTGAGATTGCCAGCTAGCAAAAATTTGCTTAGCAACAAGATTTTTAACATCTTTTTCAATAATTGATTTAGCTGAGCTGCAATCAATTTTTAATAAGAATTTCTTATTAAGAAGATCATCTTGAAATTTTGAAATACATTTTATAATAGAAAGCATTTCTTTCTTAATAGTAGAATATTTAGATTGAGTAGGATTCCATTTTCCAGAAGTAAATCTAACTAATACTTCTTTTGATGTATCAGGTATAACCTGTTTAAGGATTCCTCCATAGCCTAAGTCTGAAGCGTCAGTTTCAACAATTTTGAAATACTTAGGATTAGCAAGAGATAAACAAGGCAAACATTTGACCTTATTTTTTATTCTTTGGACTGCCTGAGAATGTTCATTAGTCCACGGGCCAGGATTTTTTCTAAGCCTAGCATGTAATATGGCAGTATCTTTAGCAAGATTTTCATAATAATCTGCTATATAATTAAGACTACCAAGGAATCTTTGTAATTGTTTCTTATCTGTAATAATATTGGGGAATTTTGAAGCAAATTCAATACTTCTTTGTATAGGAACTATTGTTCCTTGGTCAATTTCATGACCCAAAAATCTAACTTTAGTTTGAAAAATTTTCATTTTAGGAGCAGATATAACTAATCCATTATGTTTAATTAATCCTTTAAATATTTTCAAATGTTTAATATGTTGATCTATAGTTTTAGAAAAAACTAAAACATCATCAATATAAACAATTATAAATTCTGTATAAGGATTAAAAATATCATTCATAATATTTTGAAATTCCGAAGGGGCATTTTTAAGGCCAAAAGGAAGGACATTCCATTCATAATGTCCAAAGGGTACGGTAAAGGCAGTTTTATACTTATCAGATTCATTAATCTGAATTTGCCAATAACCAGATTTCATATCAAACTTAGAGAAGATTAAAGCATTGTTTAATCTATCTAAAAGGTCTTTTTTATTAGGAATAGGATACCTAATCCATCTTAACACCTTATTAAGAGGCTTGTAATTAATAACAAGTCTAGGGACCCCACGTTCTTTTTCAGCAGCATTGTTAACATAAAAAGCTGTACAACTCCAAGGAGATTTGGATTTTCTTATTAATTTTTTCTCTAAAAGAGATTCTATCTCCTTTTTGCATAGCTCCAAATACTCATGGTTCATTTGAGCTGGCCTAGCTTTGGTGGGAATCTGACTTTCGTTAAAGTCATCAAGATAAGGTAAAGAAATAACATGTTTCTTTCTATCCCAAAAAGCATTTGGTAAATCATTACACACTTCATTTTTAAACTGTTGCTCAATCAATTTGATTTGTTCTTTAATCTCATTTTTATTAAGTTGTTCATTAATATTTAATAAACTAATTTCTTCTCTAAGAAAACTTAATTGTTTTTCTTTATTTAAAAGAATACTTTTAACTTCATTAAGCATTTTAATATGAGGGTCAGTAATAAATTCAAAAGTGACCGTCTTACCATTAATCATGGTAGTGATGCCTTTAGTGTCCACATTAATTAAAGGCATAATACTATTTAAAAACGGAGTTCCCAGAATAACTCTATGAGTCATATTTTTTACTAGGATAAAATGGGTAGGTAAGCAAATATCTTGATTACAGACATATGTATTTGGTAATTTATAATTAACCGTTAATTTGTCACCACTAGCTTGGGCAAGGGTTTGAGTGGTTTTGGTATAATATTTGGTAGGAACAATTCCTTCCTGAAGACAATTAAGGTCAGCGCCACTATCAATAAGGGCAACTTCATTTTCTAAAATAAATGTTCTATTAATAACTAAAGTTATTTTAACAAACCATTTTTGAGAAATTACTCTATCAATAAGAGTAAGAAACCTATCATTAGTAGTAGGACTGCTAGTAGAAGATATTTCTTCAACTTTAAGGTTACCTGTTTCAAGTAAGGAAACCCTTTGAGATAATCTTTGATTATCATTTTTTATCTGAGTAATTTCAGATTTTAAAAGATTAATTTCTCTATGTAAATCAGAGAGGGAAACAGGAATTTCACGAACATTTGATTGGTGGAATCTGGATAAAACCTCACTTAATTGGTAAGGGGCTTCAATAATGATAGGAGATTCTTTTTTAGAATTTTCTTGAATTAAGACTTCAAGCATTTTTCTTTTAAGCTTATGGTCAGAGATAGATTCAATAGCTTTTATGGCTTCATCTTGTTCTGTAGTAAGAACATTAAGACCATTCATGTCCACAAT